>NW_020955239.1:1377274-1467051 GCF_003031625.1 Empidonax traillii | reverse complement strand
TTTCAAAGAGGTATGGCTTGTCAACATGTCCCTTTTAAGTCCTCTCTTAGTCAAGTTATACATATTTAATGCTTTTAAGCTTCCCTTAGATGCTGATCCCTTTCCAGCCCTTGATGAATTTTGTTGTTGCTTGCCTCTGAATTCCCTCCAATTTCCCCATATCATTCTGGTAACAAGGTGCCTTGGATTGACTGTTCCAGTCCAGGTGCATTTGTTATTTGGTGGCAGTTGTTTTTGGATGGAATTAAAAAAAGAAGCAGCAAAGTCTCTCAAAGGGAATCTGCTTCGTGGTCTCCTCTCTGAGAGCATTATTTCACGATGGTATTTCGGGACTGGCTTTAGATATGGAAATGAGAGCATGTGTCTTGCTCAGAAGCTGTTCTCTGCTTTCAAGTGGGAGAGAGATGGAAAAGGGGAAGAGGGGTTAAGCTCCTCAAAGGCTTTGTCTACATTAGGCTTTTTTCTTCGTATTTCCCAGTGTTGCTTGCACGGGTGTAGCTCAATCCACAGTGGCACTAATGACAGCTCTGGCACAGGCAGGGAAGCCAACATGTTTCGCTACACAGCGTCTCCACAATCTCTACAAGCCCCGACTCCACAAGGAGTGCTGCAGCAGCGGGAGCTGGAGAAGGAAAAGGTCAGCTGTAAATAATAACTAGAGTGTTTGCACATCAAGAAGGTGTCCTTCATTGAAATGCAGCAGCTGGGAGTGAGCAGGCAGGATGGACCCTCTTTCTCATTTATCTCAAAATACCACCCTTTACAGTCTGGCTGCTGGCAACTTTGAGGGCGACACTTGGAAGGGGGGATGATAACTTGGTTGGGGCACCTCTGATATTCTCATGACCTCAGAAAAGAATGAAAAGTTAAGACTTATTTTCCCTGCTATCACTCCCATTCCCACTCTGATCTGCCTCCGAAGCATTTCAAGACTGATTTCTTCTTGGTGCAGATCGTTCTCTCCCACCTCCCCAAGACAAGAGCTAACGCTTCAGATGTGGTATTCCCTCTCGAAGATGAGGCAATACAAGTTGAAACGAATATTAGGGTCCACAAAATGGAAAGTGCATTCCTATGTCTTGGGTAGCGTGCTCCTCAGGCATTGGAAGGAACTGTTTCATATAGTACAAAACACAGGAGACACCTGGCAGTTTCACAAAACATTTAAATCTGATATTCTTTCACAACCTTGTACCAATTAATGGTTAACTGCTGAAATTCTCAGCCAGAAAGTATCACCAAGATGAAGATGTTAATGAGTTTAAAAAAAGAAAAAGGGGGCAGGGGGTTGAGAAATGCCTGGGGATAAGAAAGCCAGCGTACAAACTTACAAGGTGGATTGCAAGCTGTCACTTGGAGAGGAAGCCAATTTACACAGAGGGTAGATTTAAATTAAATATTAGGAACAAATTCTTTACTTTAAGGGTAGTGAGACACTAGAATAGGTTACCTAGAAAAACTGTGGCTGCCCCATCCCTGGCTGGCAGTGTTCTAAACCAGGCTAGATGGGGCTTTGAACATCCTGGTCTGGTGGAAGGTCCCTGTCCATGGCAGGATAGTGGAACTAGATGATCTTTAACCCTTACTACCCAAGCAATTCTCTGATTTTCTTGGGGCTATATTTATAGGCGTTTATAGCTGGAAAGGATCATGTCTTATTTAGAAGGTTATTTACATTATCATTTTAGGAGGTGTTCCATCTTTCTTTGAAATGTCTGTCACTAGTTATGGGAGGGTGGTCACTGGACCACGTGGCCCAATGCTCAGACCTTGTGTTACAGTTTCCATTTTCTTCCCCAAACATTCAGGTGTGAACATCTGGGCACTTAGTTCTTCCTGCCTCTGTGGAGAGATGCAGTCACTGCAGATCTACCTCAGGCACTACCCCAATAGCTGTTGAGGTTGGTGGCCAGCATTAGTCCCCGACGAGCTGTTAGCCGTAATCTGATTGTCTGTTAGGCAGACAATCACATCAGAAACCTTCCTAGAGGTGGTGCAGGGCTTCGTGCCACCTGGCAGTCAGCTCTTCCTGACCCACTGAAGGATGCTGCCAGTCCTGTGGGCACGCCCGTTGTTTCTGACAGCCCCAGGAGCGTGTGCTGACACTGCCATGTTGCTGTGTGGGATGCACTTACAGTGCCTTTGCTTTTTGGAACTGGGCCATGGCACCATGGCATCAGTCATGTGGACTGTTTTGCAGGCTTACACGTGCCTCCGTGTGTGCTACCATGAAAGGGAGAGTCAGGGAACCTCCCTCTCACCACTCTGCCATACAAAATACATGGGCTGGTGCCCCAAAGCTCCATTTTTAATTATTTCAGTCTTAAGCTTTGTAGTCCCCTTCCCTGAGCAAACCACTGGAATCCACAAGCTGGAAAGTGCTATTTGCAGTGCTGCACCTCTCTTCAGCTGTGAGATGCTGATTTTCAAATCCCCCCCTTGCTCTGCAGCAGCCTGTGGTGATACCTCCTGCATTTTTAGCCTGTGACTGGGGTGGGAAGAAGGGACCCTGGACCCCACAAAATGCTTTGAAGCTCGCTCTAGCATCACTCTCCCATTCCTTCTTGTGTTTGCACCACTGTCCCTTTTCTGCACCTGCTCTCTTCTGACCGGCCCTCACTCTTTTTCTTTCTCCATTCCCCCCTCTTTCAGAGGTGCCCTGTGTATTACTAATCTGTGGCATTATCTCATTCTCCAGTAGCTGTGCCTGCTACCTTAATGTTTCTCGCCAGCTCTTGCCTCTCCCCCACTCTTTTTCTCCCCCCGCTTGCCAGCCCATGATGTAGCATTGCCTTTCTCCATCTGCCCGATTGTCTCTCTGCTTTTTATCTGGGTGCTGGAGCTCCAGGTGCTGTCATTCTCTGCGACAGCACAGAACGTTTCAGTTTCCCTCTGTGGCTGGATAATTACCAGATAGAGTCACGTGGAATTCCCAGCAAAACCCTCCCTCCCCTCCTGTTAGAGAAGGAGATCACATCTCTGAAACACACTTTTCTTATTATTTTTTTATTGGAAGAAATTCAAGGGAAAAAAATTGGATTAGGTTTTCTGGAGTTCACGGAAGTAACCTACAAGGCACTGAGGGTTCAGGTAGAAGAAATAGGTGATTTCCAGTTCTGAAGTTTGTGAAGGAAAAGAAAGGGACTGATACCCCGTATAGGTACCTTATTTGTGGCTCTATTCTCATTTTTTGTGTATGCCTCAACTGGAAACAAGTTGTAGTGGTGCACAGACTCATCAGTAGCTGTTTGGTTTCCAGTTCTTTTACAATTTGGTACAAGACACAATACTCAGTTCACATGAGTGACTAATTATTGTCTTTTGGTGGGTTTCTCTTCCTGAGGGACCACACTTTTTTTTAAAGTATCAGCCTGTGTCTTCAGCGATGGCAAAAGCACAGGACCCTTAGTGTAAATGCAGTGCAACAAAAAGGCAAATCATCTGGCAATGTTCCCCATTGCCATTCTGCATCATCTCTGCTATTCCCTGGTTTCCTGTTTTGTTGGTGCAGGAAACCTGGGATGCTTCGGGACGCTGTGGACAGTAGAGTGAGACATATGCTCCTGGTGGGATATTTCACTAAGACCAAGTGATCAATAGCTGATGAGCATTGCCTGATCATGCTGGATCAAGAGCAGAGCCAGGGCTCTGGCTGGACTGAAATGGGACACTGACAAGTCCTCAGCTAACCCAAAAGGGAAAGAGGGAGCTCAACATCTATTTCCTCAGCAATCTCAACCTCTCAGCTGATCTTAGAGCAAGACCCTAATGTGAGCTGTCAGAGCACTTGGCATTTCTGTAAGCAGCAGCCAGAGTGCAGTTCATCCCCTCTGTGCACATGTGGGAAGTAAGTCTCCTCTGGCAGGAGGCCCATGACTGGAGACAGTCGTTCCAGATGCATGCCTTGGAATGGCCAAAAACCTGTCCAAGGATTACCTGACTACACTGTAAGGAAATGGAGAGTATTTTCTGGGTATGGTGGAACACAAGAAAAGCTGGCACTGTGGTGGTAGGCCTCACTCTGAGGCTTTTCTGTATTTTGAATTTTTACACTGCGCTGGGATGTGGCTGGGATAGAGTTAACTTTGTTCACAGCAGCTCATATTGATATTTTTAAGAAGGTTCCTCTGATGGAATGGATGTGGACTGAAGTTGTTTATGCAGGTATACTGATCCTCAGAAGACAGGAAGAGCAATAAATCATGCCAGTATAAGTTCTCTTATTCTTATAGAGTTACATCCACCCCTTGAGAGTACTGGCATAAAAATCACTGTAATTTTGGGCTTGATTTTTGTTGGTTTTTTGTTTTATTTTGTTTTGTTTTTTTCCAACACAAACAGGAACCTATATTCTTAAATAGTCATTTTAACAGAAAGAAAGCCCATGTGAGACCAGCTGTGTGTCTGCTACTGAGAGCCCATGCAGCTAGCTGTCTTTTTAGGCTGGCATATTTTTTTGTGAATTCCCTTGGGTTTCATTTTCCATTCATATCACATGGACTGAGAGACGAGGATGCTTACAGCACATGAGCAGTTCTGCACTGATACTCATCTTTGCTGGTTGCCATTCTTTTTGCTTTCATTAAGAAGAGTTGATGGGAGACACAGCGAGACAGGAACATTTCTGTACAAGGCACTGGGGACTCCTCATCTAAAAAAAATGGGTACAAATTCTGGTCACGAAAGAGGAATTCAGACTGGAGCAGGTGCTGAGAAGGGCTACTGGGATGTTTAGGGCAATAGAGAGTCTATCATACAAGAGGAAACCAGGAGAGTTTGGCTTGTTGAGTCCAGCAAAATGAAGGCTGAGAGGGAATATGATTGCTCTCTGTGAACACACTGGAAGATAAACACCCGGGAGAGAGAAGAGCTATTTAAGCTAAAGGATGGTGTTGGCATGAGAGGGAATGGATATAAGCCAGGCATGAATAAATTTAGACTTAGAAAAAAAGGTTTTAATCAGCAGAGCAGAAAGACTTTGAGCAGCCTAACCTACGAAGCACAGGGAGGATACCCCCCCCATCAAACACACTAGGATAAAGTAGGAATGAAGTACATCTCTAAAAAAGATGATAAGGTACAGCTGGCTGTGCCTTCAGAGGCTGGGGCTTCATGACCTGGTAAGCCTGTCCTAGCCTCATGCTTCCAAAGTGGTAATTTACTAAAGAGGATGAACAGAAGTGCAGGCATCCTATCAGCCATGCACCCTCCCAATAGGTGAGTGGCCAAAAATTGTCACCTGAGTGCTGAGATACCCAGGGAGCTGCAGACAGGTGTGACGACCAAGGTCACATAATAATACAGCTGAAAGAAAGCGTGGGCTGAACAGATGCAGCATTTCCCCTTCCTGCCAGTTTTCCAGTGCAGAACTAGGTTTAAGCAGTAGTTTTCTAAATCCCTCTGAGGGCCTGTGTTATCATGCTGGCAGTGGTGACTCAGGAGCTATTTATGTCACATTTTGGGAATCCATCCTGCTGTGGAACAGCTTTTGCTCTCAAACAGTGACCCTGCTGTGTGTCATGGCACATAAGAAGAGGAGTAGCAGCTGTACCAGGCTGGGGAAAGAGAGGAGCAGTGGCGGTGGGAAGGAGAATTCTGAGCAACACCTGATACCCATGTGCATTCAAATTCAGCAAAATGAGGCTTTTGGTGCTTGGCTGAAAGGAGGTTTTGGATGCTCTGTTGCTGTGGTCACCCACTGCCATCCACTTAATTGGCTCTTACCTTCGCAGAGATGAAGCTATGTTCTGCTGTAGGTATTTTCTGTAGCATCTCCAGCTGAGGAGAGCCTGATCTGGAGCAGTGGGAACCACCCAGGGACAACAGCTCCTCCTCTGCTCCACTCTACTACGTGTTCCTTTGTGCTCTGCCAGCGTACTGCTCTGGTGGGGACTGCACGCCGGAGACAGAGAGCTGGCTGCTGCGGCAGCAGCAGTGCTGCGTTGCTCTTGAGATGCTGGCAGGGTCTGGCACTGCAGTGGTGTTGCAGGTCAGGGTTGGCACGCCTGTGGTCTGTCTTTAGCCCTTGCTCCCACATCCCTGCTGGGCCATAGTGGAGGGGCTGCACCCTTGCTGCCCCCTTGGCTGACCGTGGCTGTGCTCCAGTCCTTGCTTGCCAGGCAGGGAAGGACTGAATTGCTCGAGGAGACAAGACGAAACAGCAGGAGTGTGATTTGCTCTTGAGCTTTCCTCACAGGGCTGGGAGCAGTACTGTGTTTAACCACCGCATTAGCTTTCCAGGATCATACTTTGCAACACAATGGAGAATTTGTCTTGCACGTTCAGAGCTGGCAGCCGGGAACGGACTTGCTTTGTGCCGAACAAGCCCTGTTTGATCCCTCTCTCTCTTCCCTCCTGCCATTTTGCTGCTGGGGGTAGAGGGCAGTGGGGGGAGTTGTTAGCTGGATCCTGTGAGTGTGTGTGAAGTGAGAAGATTAGAGCAGGCTCATCACAGAGCTGAGGTGAAGGCAGGATATCTGATGCAGGGCGGGTTGTGACATCCTCTGGCAGAAGGGGGTCATGTCCCTCAGTGAGTGCAATGGGGCGGGTTTTGGGTGCTTAATTGTGCGTGCAGCAGACTGCTGAGTTTGGGCCTTCTGCACAGAGTTTGTCTTGAAGAAGAGATCAAAGGGTTAACAGAGAAAAGATGATTAAAGAGGAGTGCAGGGAATTATGGCACCGAGCTGTCACCACAACATGCTTTTGAGAAAGAGGGCAGAAAACAGTCTCTAAACCCACTATTTATTTATTTTTCCCGGAAATGAGGTAAGAGCTGTGGCTTGCTTCAGCACACCATATTTCATTATTCCTAGAGGCTTGCCTCTGCTCACTAGTGGGGCTCTGGTAGAGAACTGTGGAATTGGGTCTACTGTAAAAAAAAAAAAAAAAAATTATTTAGAGTTACAGCAACAATTAAAAAACCCCAGACAATTATCCCAGGTTCAAGACGACACAATACATCACTGATAATGCTGTAAAACCCCTATCATGTTACAGTAATAATTTAAACAGCAGCTTCGCCAGGTCCTAAAGGGCTTCCTTCCTGCCTCTTCATCACTGTAGGCTCTAAATATCATCCTCTCCTTCACAAGGAAATGAAATACCCCTGCTCCGTCTCCATAGGCTAGGGCCATAGCTGCAGTTCTTTTCTCTCTGAGGCATAATGGGAAAAATGTTGCTGAGACCCCAATTCTCATGCATCTTCCTCCTCCTTCTCCTCACCCCTTGCAGCCCCCACCCTGGCAATGGTGCAGCCAGCCTGGGGAACCCATGCAAGGGCTTTCCAACCAAATGCCGCCTCTCAGCAGCGTGCCAGTCTGTTCACCAGAGGAGAGAGAGGGCGGAAAGCTTAGGGCCGAGAGCTGCTGGAGTGACAGGCACAACATAAACTGCGATGAGTGTTACAGCAACATGCTGGGAAATCAATGCGCTGAGCGGTGGTGCCTCGACGGGAGGAGGAGCAGCAGTCACGGGGGCTGGGATTCAAGCACCAAGACCCGAGTGAAACAGAACGGGTGGTGAAACCTCCAGCCTTGGTGTTCGGCAGGAGAGGAGATGTGGATGCCTGAGCCTCACCCTCCTTTTCTTTGCTCGCTTTCCCACCTATCAATAGGCGTAATGTAATGTAATACTTCCAAGAAGGAGGAAAAAAAAGACATCTTTTCTATCCAGATGGAGTTTTCTTTGGAGCCTACGAAGGCAGGTTTGCAGGAGTGCTGCGTTGGCCCAGAGCTGTGCATTAGACTGGCAGACGTGGGAGAAGTGAGGACAAGCAGCAGGGACTACTCCTGGTTCCTGCCCATCCCCCTGCCAGATGTCCTGTCCCATTCTGAAATCCAGGGACCAGGAATGATAGTGGGCAGCCCTCCATCCCATTCAAGGCAATGGTTCCTACTGAAGGTCCAAAAGCATTCCCCTGCAACAAAAGCATCACCCCCTCCTCTCCCTCCTGAGGCATGGCTCAGCCCCGCTGTCTTCATTTGCATGTGGGGAAACTGAGGATTACCTGGCTTCCTTTCTCCATGTTCAATTTCCAACCATCCTCTCCTGGCTGGTTGTTATGCAGTTGTTAACCACTGTATGAGAACTGGAAATGCATCTGTAGCAACCAAAAATGGTGCTGTCACTAAAAAACTTCAGGTGTCATACTTAGCTATGTTTGTTTACGAGAGGGCAAGGAGGGCTAATGGGTCACGGCAGCAAGGTTTTTTGTCCTTTGGCGTCTCTGGTTCGAATTGGTGCAATATCAATAGTTCCCAAGTCCCTGCAGTGATCGTGCAAGGCATGACCATCACCACTCACTGGCCCTCTTGTTAGCCACCTCAGAGATGTCAAGAAATTAAACCTGAAACTGTAAGGACAAGCAAAATTAATGGATCACAAATCGTTTATTAGCTTTCACTGATGCTGATGGTAATGCTTTCAATAAGCCTAATGAGAAGCGTTTGACTGTCTCTGTGAACTTGATTATTGATTATTAGTGAACGATAAGAGTCATTTGATATCTTGCTGATGCCATGCTCCTATTGCTTTGCAGTTAAAGTGTCAGTTAACATGCCATTTAATATTCTATTAGTATTGAATTAGCACTTATTACACTGTGAAAATCATCACCATAAATCCTTATTAAATTGTGATCCATACAGCTGGGTGGCATCTCTGGCAGACTAAGAAGGTGCATGGGTGCAGACAGACGTACTGAGATGCATCATCCACATCGATGCATGTTCAGAGCATGTCTGGGAATTTTCACATTTGTACTTTGATTTTCCCTGACAGTTTGAGAAGAACATGTACGGTGAGCAGAGAGCTCAAATCCACTTCACTTATGTTTCCCATTTTCCTCCTTTCTTTCTGCCCTCCCCTCCTTTCTTTATTTTGGTAGTACCTGCTAACTTATTTAGGGCGTTTGCAAGGTTTTCTTACTATAGCTGTTGACCACCGTCTAGGGCTGACCCCGATGGGTGAAGGACAGGTAATAACATGTTTTCTCTTCAACAGAGAGGAGGGAGGGTCCCCAGGTGAGCATATCCTCAGGAGCAAGAGGCAAGGCTTTGCTCTGACCATAGCACTGAGCTGTTGCAGACAAGAGGCACGTCATGGGGGCATCTTTGCTGCCTCCAAAGAGAGTTTTATAATGACTAGATGCAGGACAGAGCCATGGAGTGTTGCACTATAGGTTTGGAAAGCAGCCTTGTGGGGCTGGTGCAGTGCCCTGGATCTGCTGGAGCTCAGCAGTACATGCAGGTGTTCTGGAGGATTTTCGGAAGTGACTGAGAAACTTCAGCTACCACTGACTTCAGCTTTTAAACTCCTTAGCTTTTCACCACCAAAAGACCTCCAAAACTCCTGATTCTTGGCGCTGTTACAACTCTACACAGAAACACATGTGCATGAGGGCCTGTGACCCTGAGACAGCCAGCGCTGGAGGCAGTCTGGGTGTTCCTACAGGGCTACTACTCCCTGTCAATGCTGATTACAGCCTGGGACAGCTAGTGCAACTGGAGCCATGCCCCTTGTAGTGGTACTGGTTTCTACGTTTAAGTGGCTGCTCATGGATTCCTCCTGCCTCTTTCTATTTGACAAAGAGCAGCTTTTTAAAAACAACTGAGAGCTCGCCTCAGGGGCAAGTGCTTGCCTGACCCTGAGGGTGGGCTCCTGCCTGAGAGCCAAACCTTTTCCCTGCCCTTGGCTGGACGGAGGTAGTAAGGGACAGGATCTGTTGGGCTGCTCTCTAAAGCAAATGTTTGTTGGATCAGACAGAGCTGCTTACAGCTTGGCCACACTGTGGTGAGCCTCTCATCAATGCCCACACAGCTTGGCTTTCCTCCTGCCCACAAGTAACCCCAGAACAACTTGGACAGCATCCATGGGCATGCCAAAAGGGAGTGGGTGAGAGGTGCTGGCCATAATGGTAGGGTCACATCACAAGGGACGGCAGCTGCAGCACAGCGTGAATGAAATGCATTCAAATAAAGGAACTTTGAAAATGTCTGACCCATGCTAAAAGGATGTATGAAAGCCTACTGTCAAATATTTGTCTTATCTTGAAGCAATAATCTTTATCCTCTCTCTTTTCTCTCTCAA
This sequence comes from Empidonax traillii, assembly GCF_003031625.1. Classification (NCBI taxonomy): domain Eukaryota; kingdom Metazoa; phylum Chordata; class Aves; order Passeriformes; family Tyrannidae; genus Empidonax; species Empidonax traillii. The sequence continues at coordinate 1,456,965 of NW_020955239.1, read as the reverse complement.
ATACAACACATGCATGAATAGGGAATAGGACACAATCCTGTGCAATGAGATCTAGAAGACTCTGCTTAAGCAGGGACGTTTGACCAGATGACTTCACTGTGGTCCTTTCCAATCTTACCCATTCTGTGATTTTGTAGCAGTGGTGGGGAAAGGTGCTGGCTTATTTGGATGCTGTGACACTGAGGGCAGAGCTTTCAGAGGTGAAGGAGCAACACCTCTGGAGACTGAGCTTCCCCATTTATCCGCAAAGCAAATGTGGTGTGAGCTGCTGCAGGGCAAACCCTCTCAATCTGTCTGGGCCCATCCTGGTGGGTACAGCTGCCAGGATGAAAGAGGAGTTATGTCTCTGTGTTTTCTTCAGCCCTAGTCCTCTTGAATAAGACACTGATAGTGAGCAGGACCTGTCTTGTCATTGGCATTTCCTGATCTCTTCTGTGCAAGTCTCCTGGTGGTGGGAAGTGGTGCAGAGAAGGTGCCTTTGCCAAAAGTGTATTTGTCTTCCCGGTACCTTGTCTGCTTTGTCAAGAAACAAAATACTTGTCATGCAGTTGCAACAGGGTTAGTCTGTCCTCTGCCTTGCAGTGGTTGGCAATTGGGGCCATGGCAGTTCCTGCTCCTCCTGCTGCTCCTCTGCTTGCCATTCCTCCTCTCCTGTCCGCCTGAGATGTTCAGAGGACATGCTGCATGTCTCATAGGGATGCCAGTGACATCCTTGCAGCCTCTCCTTTTCAGCCTGAAATCTGCACTTGCCCACACAAGCAGGCAGATGTGCATCAACAAGGGTGTGCGTGTGTGTATGTGTATGGAGGGGGATGTTTGAGCAGCTCTTTCCGCGAAGCTATTTTTGGTCAGAGGGATGTAGAAGGGAGATATCCTGTAGTTCCCTCACCTTGTGCTGTTGAAACTGAGGGATGGAGGAGCTGTGCCCTAAGCTGACAAAGCTGGAGCCCTGAACCTTTGCCCTGCAGGCTGGAAAAGGTCTGGGAGTGTAACTCTCCTGTATACTCAACTTTTGAAGGTGAGGGAGAAGCACAGGAAGAAGTACTTCTGACCTTTCTCATTGTCAGGGTTAGAAGGGATTTGGTGATCGGGACCTCTTCTGGCCTTCCTATGTAACTTTTGGTGCAAATGTAAAGAAGAGAGAACAGGAGACATGGCCACCCCAAATCCCATGGTTTCATTAACCGAAAGTTCCTGAAACCCTTCAAAAATCACTGTGAAATACATGTCCACAGGACAACAATGATGAGAAGATGGTGTGATTCACTGGCAAGGCAGAAATGTGCTATGAAATTTCTAATAAAAGTAGTAAAGGGAAGGGACGAAAAGGATATTATGGAAAGGGTTGTTGATCTCCCCCTCACCTTTCTCATCCTCTGCAGGTGTTATGTAGAAGACAGAAGCTCCAAGGTGGCCTGGTTAAACCGTTCTGGCATCATTTTTGCTGGAGAGGACAAGTGGTCCCTGGACCCTCGAGTAGAGCTGGAGAAGAGAAACCCCCTGGAATACAGCCTGCGGATCCAGAAAGTGGATGTCTATGATGAGGGGTCCTATACGTGTTCAGTGCAAACACAGCATCACCCCAAGACTGCCCAGGTTTACTTGATCGTGCAAGGTAAGCTACAGGCCTTTTATGAAAGCAAAGAGCAAAATACACAGTGAGTGGGGGAGATCTGTATCTTTCTTAGAGAAACTCCAGTTACTAGCCTGTGTATCCCTAATATTTACAATAGGAGCCAGCAGGACTGTTCCCCTCCACTGCAGCACAGCATGGCTTTACTCTGCTGTCAGTCTGTCCTTTTAAGAGTGGTGACAGAACAGGGGACACCAGTGATGCCAAGACATATTCTAGTATAATGCAAACCTGGCTCCTTGCTCTGGTTGTTTTGGCACTGAGAGGAAAGCATTTGTTCATAATGACACTTGTCAGAACATTGTGCTTGCCTCATCTCTTCCCAGACAGCCCTCTAGTTTCTTCTCCTCCTCCTTCCTCAGGTTTCCTTTATTTCTCCTTGTGTCAACAAGCTACTGTGCTGTGTTTGTTGGCCTTCCATTGTCAACTCTTTGCAAGGCTGGGGAATTAATTTTCCTGGGTGTTTTTCTGTGCTGGGTCATTGGTTTGCAGGATGTGCTGTCAGTAGGCATGTGTGAAACCTGGTACCTGAGATAGCTGCCATGTACCTTATGTTGCCCTCTCCTTTTTTAGCTGCCCTCCTCCTGTGTGTGTTGTAGGGAATTGGAAACTTGGCAAACTAGCACTGTCCTATCTGTCTGCTTGCATTTATGGTATAACAGACAGTAAACACATTACAGGGTTCACCAATTACTGGTAAGGGCATTAGTGAGTTTACTTGTTCCATCCTGTCCTGACTAGAATACCAAACAAGTGAGTTTACTCAGTTTTGTTTTGTTTTTCTTTTGATTTTCATGCCATTGTGTCTATCTGCCCATTTATCTAAAATATTTATAGAGAAGCTTAGGTGATTGGTATGTGTAAATGCATTTGATACATATTATAGATATGTTGGATTTCTACATTATCTTTCAGGCTGGGATTTGTTATTTCTCCTGATTTCTCTAGTAACCCTGTAGATTTTATTCCTCTCAGCAAGTTTTTTTAATTGCTCTGGATACAAATGAATGCACGAAGGGCCTTTTCCTCTTGCTGGTACTACTTGGCAAACTGGGGGGAGGGAGGGCCTAACCAGCTTACCAATTGTTTATATGCAAGGTGAAGAAGTCCAGACATACGGTCAGAGGTGATGCTTTACACACAAGTGTAGTGAGACAGACAGCTCCTAGTTTGTCTTGCCCAAAACCCTCCCCCAGCAGCGCGAAGAGTGGCACACACCAGCACGCAGAGCAGCCCTCCTGGCCTGGCTGAGTGTTTGCTGGGGTGTTCCTGGCGTGAAATGCACTCAGCAGCCCTGGAGCTGTACCCTGCCTCGCTGCTCGCAGTAGTAGTGCATAGCTAACCGTCTGGAGGTGGTTTATTGCTGGTAAAATCTTGCAGCACACAATTTCCATTTACCTGTCAAGAAAAATATAGGGATAAATGAATTTTAGAGCCATGCACATGTATTATTAATTTTATTTGTGCCTATTAGGTATGGGCCTAAGCAGCAAAATTGAGTTCTCTAGCTTAGCTTTCACCTAAATATATAGGTATCCGGCTCTGAACTACTGCCACCTTTCTGAGAACGAGAAAATTTAAGTTTTGACACACCTGAAGTCTGGGTGCCTGTAAACAAGCTATCTGTGGGTAATCTTCTAATATCTGCTACAGATTTAGCCAAAGACCCATTGCGATATCGTGCTTACTGTAATCCTGTAATTAGGTGAAATTCATAGCTTTAACTTTTCTAAAACTAAATTTCATCTGGGAAAAAACCCCAAGCAAAATATAAATAAAAAATCCTTTACAATTTGGAAGAGTTAGTCTCACTTTAAACCATGTTTTAAAAATAATCTTAACTAATAAAACTAATTTATTAGAAAATAAATGTATGTTAGAAAATAATCCCTTTTATCTCTGAGTATCATATGGTCATATTGATTGCTATTTTTCTCAGATTTGCAGGTTGTCTGCCTGAAAAATAGTCTGCTGCTAGTACAAATTAAAGGAGTTTGGATGTTGAGCCATGCTAAGCTTGTTATTTATTTAATGTAGTTTATTTACTTCTTGTGATTTTGTGTTCATAAATTTCAAAACATAGGCTATATAAAGCTCTGGGCATCCCAAATGTAAAAATAATTTAAAAAAGAAAATACAGCTCTGGAAACATTACATGATAGGGTGCTCAACTGATCTGCCTGCTAATCTGCTAAGAGAATTTCTGGAATGATGGTCAGTGATTCCCTTCAAACAAACCCAGGGAAACAGAAACAAGCCAGGGTGAGAGACACCTTGCTGGTTTTGTGTGCATGGTTGATGCCTGGATCTGCCAGTGAAAGATCCTGCAATGACAGTTGCTCTTGGAGCCCTTTTAACTAGAGACCACCCCATGTCCACAATGCCAGCTGAAATAGATGAGCTTTGGTGTATCCTGAGGACACACTGCATTTAGATCATTGAAGTTGCCTTCTAGGAGAAGGTCCTTTCCTTCCTTGAGAAAATCAGCTTTCTGCAGGGTGAGCTCTGGTTGGTAACCTCTGCTGGCCAAAGATGCAGAAGTATATCACAGAAAGGGGGACATCACCTCTGTAATGTGTGTGCCTGTGCCCTTCAGTATTTCCAAGGGAAGAGCCAGTTCTAGTTTGTCAGCCAGCACCAGTCTCTACATAAAAGCCTACCCAGTCTGCTCCTTTCCTCTCTTCAGTGTTTATATTCAGTGGTAGTAGCCTTCTCAACTGGGACATATTGTGGATGTCTAAAAGGACATAATTAAACAGCACTTGAGAAAAAAAAATATCAGAACTTCATGGACAGCTAAAAGTAGAAAAAGTTTTCTTCATTGGTCTTTTGTGCTTTTCAAACATAAAGCCATCTCTGCTGGTAGAAGTAGGCATTCACTGCCAAAAGATTCATCAGTGCAACTGTGGCCATCTCTTAGTCTTTCTGATGCAGGTGGGCACCACTGCTTGCAGGGTGGATGGGACTGGAGGGAGCTGTGTCTGCGCAGCTCAGCTTTTACCAGATGCTGGTGCTGCACTCTCTGCACTGGAGTGCATGCATAAAGAGAATGCTCTGAACCACCACCTCACTCAAAGCATTTTGTCCTGCTTCAATTGGAGTGTAATGGCCACTGGCGAATCTTTCTGTTTCCTACCCCAGATATTTCTGTTGGTTACTGATAAGAAGAGTAAACACTGGGAAGGACCTGCAAAAGATAGTCTGGTTCCTCCCCATGCAGTGAGACAAGACCAGCTCTACAGTAGTTGCCCCTAACATGTATTTTTTTGAAGGCACCTTATGCCTGCATAGCTGGTGCATGTTCATTATTCACTCTGCTTGCATTTGGAAAGCCTTTAGTAATATATGATTCAAATTGATTTTGCTGCCAATTATTTCCGGTCCTTCCAAGATATGTGCTGGTTATTTCTCCTCCCCTTCCACAGAACTGCCTTTTATCTGCCTGAAACCCATTAATTCCTGTGTCTCAGATTCCTCTAGTCCAGCTTAACAGGCTCACTGTTTCTCACAAGTCCTGTTTTCCAATCTTTGTGTCATACATATTTCACTACTGTTTGATTTATCTACGTTTTCTTAAATTTACTGTCCAAACCCAAGAAAAGACATCCAGTTCAGGATTCAGTCATGCAGATACAAATACCAGCCATGTTTTCCATATCACACTTCACTTACCTAACCCCAGAATGAAATGAGATTTACCTTTTTTTTTTTTTTTTATGAGAGTGCCTCATCACTTTCACTTAGTCTCTCTGTAGCTTTCTAACCCTCTCTTACTGGTCTGCAGCACAGTCTGCAGCTCACTCTCCACTTCTGTATTTGAACATTAATTGTTTTCCCCCCCTTCCTAAGCACAGCGCTTTGTGCTCGCTGTTGCTGGATGCCATCTGGTTGGTTTCTCCATGGAGACCGCTTCTTCAATTTACTTATGATCCTGGTCTCCAAAGCACTTGCGACTGCCCCCAACTTGGTGTCATCGACAAAAGTCAGGTGCCTTCTTTCTGTTCCATCATGAAGGTGTTAATTAAAGTATTCAAGAGATCTGGACACAAAAGCAGACTGTGGTAGGAGCCCACAGAAACCTCCGTCCCTGGTGGATAACGATTTGTTGATTGCAGCTCTTTGAAGCATCCTGATGGTGATTTAACATCCACCATATTCTTGTAGTTTGTTGAAGACTGTCAGGTCTTCTGAAGTCAAGATATGTCTCATAATCTCACATACAGCTCCTGCATTATCTGCTTTGCCAGATATCCTAAAAAAAAAAAAAAAAAAAAAGGGAAATGAGGCTGGGGTAGCATGATATGTGCTTGCCAAAAGTACATTGCTTATTTTTCCTTCACTTTGTTATTATCCTCTCGGTGCTTATAAATGGGATGTTTAATCATTTGTTCCAGTATGTTGAGTGACTTGTTCCAGGAGAATTGAGTCATAACGGGGACACAGTGGCTGCCCCTTTCCCAGGATTACCTTGGGTTCTTGTTCTTTTAGGGTGATATCCTCATGCCCTTCTCAAGCATTAAATATCAATACAGAAATCCCTATAGTCCTTACTTGTCTCATCAGGGTGACAGGCACAAGGGCACAGAAATTTTAGCATGCATAGGGTTTAAAAGTTCTGCAATAAGGATGTAGGCCTGTCCAAGTCAATCTAAAGGAATAACTCTACTAGGAGGAAGCAGATGGTTGGTATCTTTGCTGTCCAGAGCCTTTACAGCAAGACATCATTGTGAATGGAGGTGTTTGGGAACTTTTCAGTGAAACAAAAGCATTCCACTGTTTTTGACTTTTAAGTTTTAACCTAATCAGGAAGGTTTTAAAGGTCTGAGGTAGTTTTTCTAGTCAAATTTGGGAAGACAAAAATGTATAGCATTACCACAGCCTATCTAAAATATAGAGCATTCAGCTAAGGCATGAAGAACTCATGTTCACATTTTTTCTCAGAGCTTGGGACTCCTGTAGACTCACTAACATGTCTTGTGATTCTCAGTTATTGGCTGTTCAAACATGTGGGCTCTCCCTTGGTTTATTGTTTATTTCATGAAAAAAAAAAAATTAAGGGCTTTGTCATTTTGACAAAACAAAAACAAATTTTGAAATGTCAGCAGCAAACGTTACAAAGAGAAACACTTGTTTACTGCCCAGTCTTAATCACAATCCCAAAGTCAAATGCATAGCAGCTAAGGCCAAAACCGTACAGTTTTCTTTCTAACTGTTAGGCATTAATGTGGGATAAAAAGCACAGAATGTAGTCTTTCTCCATTATGAATTGCCTTTGTAGAGCTCCTCGCTTGCAAAGATTCAGACTCACTAGTCATTGTTTCTAAGTGGTATAAAGATGTATTTGTTGTTGCTGGGATCTAACCATAGAAAAATTATTAAAAACTCTATGAGTAGATTAGCTGTGTCCCCTCTCAGTCTACTTTCCTGAAATTAAAGGACTTTGTGCTGGTGACTGGTACAGCACAGCAGAGAGAGATCCTTTACCCAGAAAGGCAGCAGAACCCAGTCTGGCTTCCCCAGTGTGTGAACTGCTCTGCCAGCGAGCCTCTTGGTTAAGAGCTGGGTCTAGGGCTGAGGAGGGAGGGTGTTGTCCACCATCCCTGGAGGTATTTGAAAGATGTGTAGATGTGGCACTTAGGCACATGGCTTAGTGGTGGACTTGGCAGTGCTGAGTTAAAGATTGGACTCATTGATCTTAGAGAGCTTTTCCAACCTAAACAATTCTGTGATTCTATGACCTTGCCTTAATTTCTGAGGACATCAATGGGGAAAGATGATGCTTTAGACTTGGAGACTGGCGGAAAGGTTTGTGATCAGAACTGAAGCGAGGCACATGAGTGTGTATTCTAGGAGCCTGAAATGGTGGTAACTTCTGCTGGTCACCAGCCTGGGTCCTGAGCTAATGAGCCAGAGAGGGGGTCTTCTGACCAAATGTAGATGTCACCATTGCAGTGGTTTATCTTGGACTACCTTTGTCATTAGTGAGGAGATGAGACTCTTCTCAGGCACAGCCAAGTTCATGCTTAAGTAGCCATCAAAAAATTCATCAGATGAATTGACTAATGGAAATGTGATCGTCCCTCCCCTGGCTGTAGCAGGAAGCCCAGGATGAACAGTGCATTTGGTGCCATGAATCCTCTTAGCCTTTCCACACCTCTCACTCAATCTTCACTGGAGTTTATTCTTTGCCAGAATATATCATTGGTGACTGTCAGGACTTGCAGTGGGTTGCTGGGAGACTGGAGCCAGGCTGGTCTTGAGCTCAGCAGATCTGTGATGGGAGCCCAACTTCCCTTGGCATGCCTGGCCTTCCCGCCTCTTCGGCCAGCACTAGAAGCAGAATGGTTTGAAGAGAGCTGAAGCTATCTTTCCTTTGGTAGCTAGACATTAAGGATGTCAGAGTCAGATGCTGTTCTCTGAGAGATTTTGGCTTCCCCACTTTGTGGGTGCAGAGCCTAGAACTCAGAGGGATCTTTCAGAGCACTGACACTGTGGTGTTTTTCATTCCAGGGAGTATGTAGTAGGTAAGAACAGGCACAAGCCACTTTGTCTTTTCCAGGACATAGTCCCAATGGGAATATGACAGCATATTTGGCATGCCATTGAAAACAATAATGAGGTGACATGGGAATATGAATTTTCTGGGAAGTAGAAAAAAAAAAAAAGATCATTTTAGTGGGAATGGTGGGGGAGGAGGTAAAAAAAGATTGGAGGAAGGAGATAAATTCAGGTTACTACAGGAACTGCAAGAGACAAGTCCCGTGTGCTTGGAAGGAGGTGACAGCAGTTCAGTTTGATGGAGAATATAAGCTGAGAGAACAGGGAATAATCTTGGGGAACTGATGGATGTTAGGTCTTGCTGCACCCCTTTTGCTGTTACCATGGACATTAATTTCTTACCACAAAATAATTCCAGAATGTGAGGCACGCAGTATTATTGGTGGCAATTTTTCTAGGTTTTTCCATGCTGGTTTGTTTTGGCAAACTCATAAATTGCAGGAAAATGCACCTGGTGTTTCATAGTTATCAAGGAACTTCCTTCCACTTCCCATCTAGTATTTTTATTGCCTCCCCATAGTGTCCTGATGCTCTTAACTTCTGTTTTCCTATCTCAAGCCATGGCTGGAATGTTACTATGCATCACAGGCTTTGGCTCTTTATATTGGTTGGATCTTAGCACTTCCTAGTGCATAAATCATGAATTTTTTTCTGGAAATATTTTGGTGCTTGCTTTGCAGGTGCAGGCAGGAGACAAAAACAGAATACTTAAAAAAATGCTTACTCATTTTGGAGAAAGAAGTACAGCACAAAATATATGGAATGCTTTCATATGGCTGGGATGAAGGATCTTGATATGATAATCCAAGTCCTTAGTAATATAAATCAGCTTAGTTTGAGTGGTCTCTTCAGAACTGTATCAGCTGATTTTGTGTGATTTTGTCAGATCAGCTGATTCTAGACCCAGACCAGTCCTTTGAAAGATTTTGCCTTGTTATTTCTCAATCTGATGGTCTCAGTCTACACTCCCAAGTCTTAGCCCAGACTGTGAGACAGGGCAGTTGGGACAATATTTTTTTCTCAGCTCCAAACACAGCAAGAATGTAGTCCCACCACCAAGTCCACTAGCCCTTGAGAGAGTGCAAATAACCATCAATTTTAAAGCCAACTGTGTTCCTCCTCCCACTGCTGGAAAACAGCTGTGGTGGCATGATAGAGTTGCTTTGACTCATTGCGAGCCTTGAAATTTGACCCACTTTGCCCACAACAGGATATGTCCTCTTGGACATCCTAAGTCATAGATTGCCATTCCCTGTTTCCTCCATCATGACCCGTGTCTTGTCAGTAGCGAATAATTTTTTTTGCCGCATCCTCTTGAGATATCTTTGTAGAAAAAAAGTGTAAGTGTAATCAGGAATAAATAACTTATTCATTTTACATAGCAGGCCTGTAACTGCTTAATAGCTTGAAAATGAGCAAGAAACTGTTTTTTAAAAATTTGCAAAAAGATCTGATCTGAAGCTTTGGGTTTCTAACACAAAATAATGACAAAAGATATATAGCTAGTCTCTATTAGATACTTAAGGATCAGTTTGTCTCTTTACTTGCAATGTGGATGTAAGCTAAGGTTAATCATGCTCCACATTTCTCTGTCTCAGCTCAACCTTTTCCATAGCTGTACTGTCCATTTTATTTTCTTCCTTTCAGTTGCAAGAAATACTGCCAGGTTGAGATTAGCCAGATTTGCGGTTCGCTCAGCTAAGCTTTTATTATATCCAAACCCTCAAGGTACTGAGAGCAGCTTGGCTTCCTGAGGAAACTAGAAGTGTGTATGGGTTTATTTATATGGTTATGCTGTTTGCTTGCCTTTCTGCTTGGCAGTCCTCTGCTCAGCTTACTGCAGCACCCCTTGTACCTGCTGTGACCTTGCCCCAACAAGAGCTCCTAAAATTCTCCCAGTGGACCCCTGTCTTCTGTATCCCTTACCAATGGGATGTGTAAAAGGCTGTGAGGTTGCAGGTTGGTTTGGAGCCACACACGTGCCAGCTGGTGGGGTGCCACCTTGCCTAAAACTGAACTAGAACTCTGAAGGTTTTCTGAGGCATGAAGCATCAGGACCTAGGACATGTAGCTGTGGTAAAACAAGCCTTGCAAATTCCAGTGTTTGTGGAACAGTGTGTTCCTTTAGTCTGTTTACTTTATTTCATCCGTGCCAGTGGAATCAATACTGCAAATCTGCCATGCTCAGAACTCCATATGGGATGAAGTTCCAGATTCCTGGGGTTCATCAGCTCATGCTCTTTGTTTTTGGCTGCTGTGTTGCTATCTACACTCATTGTAACTGTTTGTTAGTGGATGAGAACCTGGATCAAAATCTTAATTCCACTGAAGTTAAAGGGAAATTTGCTTCATTGGAGCCAAGATTTCATCTGAAATTGGAATTGGCTAGAAACAGATTGTAAAATAAACCTAAATTGAGCCAGCAGTTCAAAAATAACATCAAGATTATAGAAAGAAGCAAATTTCTTTCCTGTCTTAAAAGCTTTCAACTTTACTCTTTAATATGAATTAATTACAGAAAGAAAGAAATCAGCATTTCAGGGAAGGGGAACAAGGAGATGGTATTTCTGAAATGAGACTGTCCTTTTAGAAGGGGCTCAATGATTTGAAGGGTGAGGAGAAGCAGGTAGGCATGGTCTATGTGCTGTGCCTTCCTACCACATCCCTGTGTCTGCTCGGTGGAACTTGACTCCAGCTGACAAACATTTACTGTGTGCTCTTACCATTTATCTCTCTGCAGTTGCTGACCCTCATCACTCCTGAACGGATGCATAGTCTTTCTTTTTGGTGTATCTGCATGCTATGCCTTGTAGGATAAGCCTCCAGCTGCTTTCCACAAAAACAACAAATGATAAATCGTATTAGGTAATAGGTTTTCAGGGTTTGGATTTTGATGGCTTTTTCAGAGCTGCAACTCTTCTTTTTATCTTTAGAAACATTGGAATTGCTACCCCAGTAGCAGCTCCTTAGTCACCAGAAAGTGAAGAAACATTCTGAGAAAATAATTACTTAATATCACATTTGCTGTATAGCTGCTAAAATGTCAGTAGTTTGTTGCTTGGGGGGAAAAAAATCCACAAAATAACAGAATAGCAGTTTCATTTAATAAAGCCTGAGATGTGATAGTTAAGGGGAAAAAATAACTTGCCAAATGTGCACACAACAAAATAGACGAAAAGGAAACAGATACTTAGACATATGGCTTCCATTTACAGAGTATTCAGACAGTGAGCACTTTCTCAAAACCCAACCACAACTTTTGAAAATGTCTTTGAGAAAACAAATATTAGGTTAAAAAGTGTTACTCTCCAGTAGAAAAAAAAAGGAAGAAGGTTGTTCCTGGGAAGGAAACAAAGGTTGGCATTGGCATTCTGAGAGAGCATGAGCACGTGGCTGCTCTTGCTGGCAGCACTGGTTCTCTGTATGTCACAGCTCATGCTGTCAGTGGGCAGACCTGTGGTAGCAGAAACAAAGCACTGCTTGAGAAGTTGTAGTGGTGTGTGAAAGTCTGAGAATAAAATCAAAAGATCCCATTTTTTCTGCAAGATGCATTGAGAGTGCCATCATTTGCCTGCCTGCCTTTTCCTGAAAGGGCCTTTGGAGATCCCCAAATGGGAGTTGTGAACTTTCTCAGTTATGAAATCAAAAGGCAGAGACTGCCGAGGCTTGAGGAACACTGTTGTTGAAACTCCCTTCTTCTTCATGTATCACACTTCCCTTACATTGTCTGTTTGATGGCATGATCTTGTTCTTCCCAAGTCTTTCATAAAATCTTCTAGCAATGTCTTAATTCATTATATGGACGTATAAGAATGAGGAATGGTTCTTAAAAAATAAAACTTTTGGGGCACCTAAACCAGAAAAGTAGACTACAACTACATTTTTTTTTCCCCATTCCATGAAGGTTACCTTAAAAAAAAAATCTATGCAGAAAAAGACGTGATAACTAGGGAGGTCCTCTTTAACGAAATGAGAATTGGATTTTGGTGATAAGTTTTAATTTAGGGCAAATAATTTAATTGGAATGAGTCATTAATTTTGGGGTGCGTAAATTGGGCCTCTGGCAGCCTATTATCTTTTTTATTCCTTTCTGACTCTTCTCTATCAGTAGTATAAGAAAAGCCTTTTGCCTTTGATTAGGTAAGGAGACACTGCCTTTGAATGTGTAGGGAAAGGACAGTCGTGGTGCAACAATTTTAATGTAACAGCATCTCACCTTTAGGTACCCTGACCTTGTAAGATGCTCAGGCTGTAAGACCAGTGAGTTTGTTTTCACATTGTCTGGGCATATGAATATTCTTCTCTGCACAGGGTGTGGGCCATGTAGTGGGCCTGGGTCATCTGCCCGTGGTTGGCTTGGGCAGAAAAGAGGTTAGTAGCACTCTGCCTGGGAGGGTGGTCATGAGCTGCCTGCTGGTTGCACTGAGAAAATTCTCTACAAGGAGACCAGAACTATGCAACCAGAAAAAATTCTGTGTTAGGGCTAAAGTACTGTAAACTGTGCTCTGAGTTAGTGGGTGACTGGGACATCTACTCATGTTTTGTTAGCTGGGAAGTTCAGCTCTCAGCTTTAGTGTGCAGCACGTATATCCATTAAATTGTTATGTGTAGACAGGCAAAGTAAAACCCACTGAGTAAGGAGCCTTTTGCAGGGAGAGAAGCCAAGAAGCAAGATCCTAAACCTCAATTCCACATGGCTCTCACGCATGTGCCACGGCAGCAGCTGTAGTCTCGAGAGTCTCTTCAAAATGATTGTCCCCTTGTTAAACTGCTGGGAATGTGACTTTTGGGTATGTTCCTGTTTTGAATGAAAAAAAAAAAAAATTATTTGAGAAGTATGATAAATCTCCCCGAATACCTACAGAACAGACTGTGCAAGGTAGAAGCCTTATGACCTTGACTATACAAATCCAGCTACGATTTTAGGGATTATGAATGCATAGAGCTCCCAATTCATGATTTTACCGGAAAGATTAATCAACATGTTGACCTGTGGGAATGAGGTTAAGAAGCAGAGTTCATAGGGAGACCACCACTCATGAACCTGTTTGAAGGGAGTGTTAACAGAATGTCAGTGACTGCTCCTACTGTGTTTTTAACTATGTTTTTAATATGTTTCACATAATTCATGACATGCTTGTATTCCAGAAGAGTACTTATAGCTGTGCAAAGCCTGTGGACCACCTTGGAAATTCAGGTTGACACCTTGGTTTTGCCTATACACTCTCTGTGGATAGTATCAGGGAAAAGCCCTGGACTCCAGGCCAGATGGCATAGATAAGCTCATGTTCATGCCTCTTGATGGTACTACCTTCTGGCATGGATAGATCATGTCCACACTACACTGGGCACTGTTAGGGAGAGCTGGTCTCCTCCATGCTCACTGTGGTGAGTGACCCTGTGGCCCTGAGACATACTTCTTTTTTGATTGCTTGATTTGTTATGTTTTCTGGTTAAAAATGCCTGAAATTGTGTGAGGGCTGGAACACAATCTGGCAAACTGGTGTTTTTATAAGCTGATGCCAAGAGTGTGTGTTACATGACACAAGAAGTTACGGAGGAATTTGAAAGCCCAGGCCCTGCAGAGCTGGTGCTGGAGGATTTTCACTGGTTGAGGAAGCCAAACTTGGCATTATCTGCATGTCTAGAGCATGCTGTCCATATCAGCTGTGCCTGCACTTCCTCTGAGAGGGGATGGACTAGTTCATTCCAGGAAAGAACCTGGGAATGGTCTCATGTGTGTGTGCATGGCTGTCCAAAGGACTGGAGCAGAACCAGGAGACTGTGGTTAGCTCTCTGGAGCAAAAGAGAACAAACCACTTTAGCAGTATAGACATTGCCATTCAAGGTCATAAAAGGTTCACCTCATTTTAACAAATTCAGGTTGTGTACGTTGTGCTGGCTAAATAAATTACACAGGGGTCCTATCAGACTAAAATCCAAGTCCGCAGATACACATCTCTGTTACTGAGTCTTTTAAGTGTGACTCTCTTATTGTGTGGCATCTCCTGTCTGTATGGACATAAAGTGATGCCAACAGAAGTGGTATACTGCAGGTGAGATTCATCTCACTTAATCGTAGACATATGAGTGTAGTAGCACAAATCTAACCTGGTCATCTGGTCCTCATCTGTAGTCTGTTGTGAGAAGTTGGCATCTTACTCTTTCTGCTGTCTGCCTTGAGATAATGTGATGGATCATCCTCCAGAAGTCCCTATTACTTTGGACTACAAGAGGAATGAGAATGACTAACTTAGATTTACACAGCAAACTTTTTGTTGCCTGAAATTTGGTGACATGAATCCACCCTGCACGTTTATGCAGGAAAGATAAAAGTGTGTAGAAGACTAGTTCTAGAGACTCTGGCATTACCCACAATCTAATACTGTGTCCTGAGCTGCACTGACAGGTGTTGACTCTTCCTCTTGCCATAGCTTGGATTGTGTGATATTAAATAGTATAACAATACCTTTTGTTTTAGTCTATAATCTGTTCTTCATTGGATAATGCTTTCAATTATAATCCCTGACATATTTACCTGTCCTTGCAATGGGCAGCTGCATTCCCCTCCAAATCTCTTGCTTTAAGCCTGACATAAATTCATACAAGCTCTCCCAGTGGAAGGTTGCTATCTCCTTGGTTTGATACTCTTGCCTGCTGTTTCCCACAGTGCCAGAGTGTAAGGGACTCCCCTGAAAAGATTTCTGCACTTCCTGCCACCAGCCCAGCATAGCCTGAGGCACAGGCTAAATTTTTCACAAGATGAGTAATGCTATTCTAGCCCAAATTATTCCAGGATGCTTCATTTTTCTCCTGGATTTCATGCTGCCCCATCTCTCTAGTCCTTGAACTCCTTTGAGATATCACTAGTGTTAGACCCAAGTGTTTTTTAGTATCTTCTCTCTTCTCCCTGAGGGTAGAACTATATAAGAATTAAAAAAGAGACTCCAGATATTTATTCACTTGCACATGTAGTTCTAGGGACCTGCAGTGCCTGTTACATACCAGTGCTAGGTGCTGCCATGCTTGTTTCCATCTCTGATGCTGCAAAGTCCATTACTCCCTATGGATTTCCCTATGAAATGTTACCTTCCTCGTCCTGGAGTTCAAGAGTACACTGCTGACAGGTCTCCCAGCCCTTCCCACTCCTTTAAAACAAAACAAAACAAAAACAAACAAACCAAACCAAAACAAAACAAAAACAAACCAACCAAACCAAACCAAAACAAAAAAACAAACAAAAAACTCACAAAACCAAAAAAACATCTCTCCATCTCCATTTACCCAATCCTGTTGGGTTTGTGGGCACATTTCTCACAGCAATTGCAGAAACTCTTGAGTCTGCACCTGAACAGCAGAAACTCTCCTCTCTTTGGGTCCCAGATCAAATCAAATTGGTGTTTATTTCATTGCCCTGATAAATTTTTTATTAACTGTGTTAGAAGTCTGTGAGGAAGAGAGAGGGGGAAGAGAAGAAAAAAGCTGTTCAGGAATGTGGACTGGGCAAAGTGCCCACGATTAATGGGGTAGCAGCAACCAGCGGGTATTTGAAAATTCACCGGTGCCAACTGCCAGGAGGTTTCTGCTGCCTGTGACAGCTGGTCATCATTATCGGACGACTGCTTCTTTGTACATCTTAAATCTGTGTCTTTGTGTCTTACCAAGTCATTCTCAGTTTCTGTTTTGCAGGGACATACTGAAGCAATTAAGGCATGTTGGATGATTGCAGGGTTGAGTGAACAGTGTTGGGTAATATATAAAAATTGCAGTTTCTCTTCTATGCCAACCCTAATTCCTGTATCTCAGTATGAGCTTAAACCACTGTCCCAGAGACAGGCCTCCCTCAGCATTGTATGAATTTGAACTGAGGCTTTGCAGCTCTACCCAATCACTTGGTTATTTCTTACTCATGGCTGCTACAGGGCACTTGGACTCTTCAAAGATTGTTACAGGCCATCTTTAATGAAGCAAATCCCACCGTTTGGTGCTCCATGTATGTTGCTATGTGTCTGCTGGCCCACTAATGAAATAGTGAACAGCTAATCTTGGTGAGGGGTTCCAAACTCATTAGCAGCTACTGAACGCAAACACTGATTGTGTCACCCAACCTGAGGAAAAGAATCTGTAAGGCTCAATTTCTTGTATGTATCTGCCAGAAGCCCACCTAAGAGACATCATGTGTCCTCGGGAATAAAGTAAATCCAGTAGATAGGGTAAAGCAGAATAATTGCTGTAAAGGAGGATTTGAGAACAGAAGGGTTAAGCACAATGCAGGGCACATTCAGGTGGGGGTGAAGTGGCAATAGTATTCATCTGTCTGCAGTGATATCAGGGGAGATAAAAGGCTTATACCAGTTCTCACTGAAATTTTTGATCTGGAGCTCCCCACAAAAGGCAGTGGCTTGACTGTGTGTAGGTTTATTTGCAGGAAGATGTCTTAAGGATCTAGAGGGGACTCAAGCAAAATGCATTTACAGTGTTTGACATGAAGGGAACATATGAAATAGCATATTGTCTTCGAAGCTATACTCCCAAGGTCTTTTGTAGTTTCTATTCCTCCTTCATCTGGTACTCTCTGACATTGGCCTGTTCTGGAAGGGGAAGCTCAGACCCCTGATGAGAAGAGCTGTCCTGAGCTCTTAGGAGGTGTACAGTCATGCCTTCTCAGGAGCTTTCCAACCCAGTCCTATTGAGATAACAGCAGAGTGACCTGATTTTTTTGGAAGATTTATCTGGGGCAAACTTGCCATCATGCAGAGAAAGAAGGAATGTAGTTTTCTTTGATGAATAGCTTTTTCTTTTCATGGCAGCCTCAGAAACCTGGAATGGGAAGAAACTGTGATTCTTGAGTAGGATGTGCCTTTCAGTTGGAAAGAAGACTGAGGTGTATCTTTAAGAACATTGTTCAGCCAGGGATGTTGGACTTGGGAAATAAATACAGAATAGAGAGTCCTCTAGACTAAAGCTCCTGTGGGACATGGCACCTCAACCAGGGAAGTACACTAACAGCATTGTTTACTTTCTCTAAGTATGAATGGGTCTCCATGGTGCGAACATTTTAACTTTTTTTTTTTTTTTTTGCTTCCACATCTCTGCAGTAATATGTATTAAAAATTACTGTAGCAAAACCCAAGTACAGAGGTATTCCAGACTGTGTCCCTGTAAGCCTTTGTGAGGCAGCCTATCAACCTCACGAGGCACTAGCTGGCAGAGGAACTCTTTAATTGGATCCTGACTGTTGTAAATCAGTGGGAAAATGCTTCTCATAACTTGACTGGTATTTTAGTTTATCATCAATTAATGTTGCCTCTTACAGGGTCTCAAAGTATGCCACAGGTTCTTCAGTGAGTTTGTTCATTAGAGAACCAATCACTGAGTTATCTGCCATGGCAAAGTAGATATTCTTGTCATACATCAGTTTTCTTCTCCTTCTCTTTTGCTGCTAGTGAGTTCTCACTATCCCCATCGCATCTTCATTTCACTCGTTCACAGTGACACAAAATGCTCCTGCCTGAGGTCAATCTCCCTGTGATAAAAGTTCTCCATAGAATTAGTCAGGCTGGAAGACAGGCAGGTATCAAAAATGTAAGCCTTCAGAAAATGGTGGCAGGCTGTCAGTTCCCATTAGCAAATGCTACCTGGGCAGCCTGCTGACTCTTCACCGTTGTAGGTGGGAGAGAGGTGTTTTAATGAGCAGCAAGGGAGTGGAGAAGAGAACAAAAAGAAAGTACTCTAGATTTGAGATGATACTTCTGGTAGTGGATGACAGACATGCTTGTGTGTATGCTTGTGTTCATGTAGTGTTTGACAGCTGGTTTATATCAGTGCAATTTCACTGGCTTCACAGAAGTTGCTCTTGATATTTTCCAGACCAATGCTGGGGTGTGCTGGATTGGATCTAGGTGTGAAAACACCCTCAAACAACTGTCAGACTCACCAAGTATTTCAAGAAGTTGTGTACTTCTCTATGGAGGTCATAGCTAGGACTATCAAGGGCAGATCAGGAATGGGATGTATTCAGCTGTGAAATAGCCTCCCAAGGGCAAAGGTAGAAGAGTAATTTTCCAGCAACTTTAAAGACTAGTTGGCCAAAACACTATTAGATATGCAGCAGAGAACAAACCTGCCTTTCCGAGTGCCCCTAGCTCTGGAAGATGGAATAAGTGTGCAAATGATTCTTCTGTCTCTAGAGTACATGAACATCTGAGATCTGAATTGCTGCAGGTCCCATTCTTCTCCCTAGCATTCGACCTACATTTAAATTCTAATTGATTTAGAGTGAAGACTCATAAAGCTTTCTCTGTTTCGCCCAGATGCTGAATCCTCAATGAAAATATAAACTGTGTCATAAGATGTTGGGCGGATGTTGAGCATAAAGAAGCTGGTTTAAGCTGAAAATTGCACAGCTCATTCCAATTAGTCATTCTGCATATAAAATGCTCAAACTGACTATACTTTTAGAGTGGAAAGATATTAGTATAACCGAACACATCCCCACTGGATATTTTTATTAACATAAAAGTTGATGCTGGTATAGTGATGGAGATGTCATATGGCTTCTTCAGTTTCTGGACAGGTCCAAAATCTTTCTCCCTCCTGGGAGCCCCTTTTACGTCTTCAGAAAATGCATTATCTGCCTGAGTGCACTAATGATACCAGCACCTGGCTTTGCCCACTCTACTGGGATCCTAGGGGACTATGCTGAAGTGGTGAGGACACTGCCATGGTCATCCTGAGCACATTGTCAGTGCAAGCTATGTGACTGCTGGGATTTAACCTCACTGGACTCTGTCCTTCTAATAGGTATCTAACCTGAGGTAGTCTTGAAATGAATGGACCTCTCAAAATCACTCTCTATTCATGAGCTCTAAGATTAGGTTAAAAGTAATAGACTCACAGAATCTGAATGGTTTGGGTTCAAAGGGACCTTAAAGATGCTCTAGTTTCAACCCTCCTGCCATAGGCAGGGACACCTTCCACTAGACCAGGTTGCTCAAAGCCACATCCAACCTGGCCTTGAACAATTCTAGGGATGCACTTAGATTAAATGTCTTATTTTAGGAGAGTAAGTTAACTGAAGAGAATTACCACCACCACCTTTACCAGCTTAAAATTGATGTGTAAATTCTACTGCAGTTTGTTTTCTTAAGAAAATTGTGTTTATGCATCTACCAACAGCCTGATTCTGATTGTCTCTGGAAGAGCAAATAGAGTTATGTTTGTGTAAGCAGGAGGAGAACTGGATCAGCATTAAAGGTTCCAAGCAACCTGAGACAAAACAGCTTCTTCCTCATTACAGTCTAGTGCTAGTGAGGTGCCTGTGGGCCTCCCAGTCCTTCTTTGACTGGACACTAAAAAATCCTGATCTAATTTATGCATCAGAGGGAACTTTGTATAAAGGTGCAGCTTGCTCCATGTATAATAAGGAATTATTAGAAACATTTTCCTCTGTCTTGCTGTCTGTCCTCAAGAGTTTGCCCATAGAACACTCACCACAGGGAAGGGAGTCTAGCATACTGTTGGGACTTGATTCATTGCTGAAGTCCAGGGTGGAAATTAGGATTGTAATTCTGTCTTTTGAGTTTAAAAGGGTTTGGGTTCTTCATATATGAAGAAGGACCCCCTTTCTTTAGCCAATAGGGCTCTCAGCAGCTCATGGCCAAAAGAAGAAATAAATCTCCAAACCCTTAACTAGAGCTCTCCACACATACAGTAACAGTGTTGGCAGTCAGGCTCAGGAACGATTAGGAAAATATCTCCCCAAGCAACTCCTGTAGCATGTTTCCACTTCCCTATGAAATCTGGGATTGATAAGATTCTAGTGTTTGACAATACAAGGCTCCCAGTCCTCTTTTCTAATCCTTTGGAGCTGGACTGCCTGAGGGACTTGACCTCTTGCTTGTTTGAAGTGCAAAGGGCACACACACATTCGGGTTTCCACTCAAAACCATTGCAGATTGACAACCAATACAAAGAAGAGAGGGAAGTAAATATCTCTTTATGTTAGGCTTGTCTTGATATGTCTCAGGCCCCAAGAAGACTGTTGGGGATTTCCATGTTACCGTTGACTGTCGTGGAAAACAGTCAAATAATGTGACAGACAGCAGAATCAAAGCCTTTAAATAGGTTAAAAAAATAGGTTGCACCTCATCCACAGGGCAAAAAAAAAGGAAAGAGAAGAAAAAAAGTTGCATTTTCCCTGTTTCTCCAGAGCAACTATCTAGTTGTTGGCAGAGTTTCTGCGCCTGAAGGCATCGCAATATAATGTGTCTCATAATGGCTGCACACCTCCTGCTGTGGGCTGTGGGATTTGGAGAAGAGGAACTGAGGCTGGCCAGGAGAGCAGCTCACACAGTTGGCTTCCAGCTGCCGTTGTCATCCTATTACCTGGCGCTGCCTTCTCATCAAGGGTGAAGGTGAGGTAGGGCTCCTCTGCCAGCCGGGCCATCCCTGGCTCATCCCGCCACACCAGCTGTGGGAAAGCTTTGCCTCATCACTAGGGGAGTACAGGAGCAGAGCAAACAAAATGTGTGTGACAGGCAACACCTCTCCTACTCCCTTCTGTGGGGAACTGCAGTGGCCGCTCCCAGTACAAGGCAATGGGAAAGTCAAGGCCATCCTGACTGAGAAGAGCGAGGGAGGCAGGAGGGAAAGGAAGGTTTGCTCTCCTTTAGAATAGGGAGCAAGGTCAGTCCTGTGTTTGGTACCTACTGGGGGTATCCAGAGCCCATCCTGTTCTGTGCATCAGGCTTCCAAGTAGCTGTGGGACTATATTCTCTGAGCCTCAACTCTTTACTTGTAAGGCTGCTTGCAGAAGGCTTGTAGACTCAGGGTATCCACCTGGCAGGTTTTCAGAAGTAGATCCCATGTTATCACAGGTAGCTGTAATGAACATACAAAGCACAACAGGTGGTGTTTCCTGCCCTAATTGGAAGGCTGTAGCAGAAACCAAGGGTTCTGATGGCCAACCTCCTTCCAATTTCAACCTAAATACCACCCTCTTGTTCTTGGCCATCCTGTCCTTTATCTCCAGAGATGTTCACTTTGGAGGAATACCCCAGGGAAGGAGTGCTAGTGATACTAAGGCTGTTGTTTGGATGGTGGGACAGGCAAAGAGAGGCTTTGTGATGATGTGACGAGAGCAGTGATCATCCCCCCTGTACGTGGCACTGGTGAGGCTGCACTTTGAACACAGTGTTCAATTTTGGGTCCCTGACTAACAGAAGGACATTGAGGTGCTGGAGCATGTCCAGAGAAGGGCAACACAGCTGGTGAAGGGTCTGGAATACAAATCTGATGAGGAATGGCTGAAGGAGCTGGGGTTGCTCAGTTTTGAGTAAAGGAGGCTCAGGGATAACCTTATCTAAGTACCTGAAAGGAAGCTGTAGCGAGGTTGGGTTGGATAAGAAAAAATGGCCTCAAGTTGCACCAAGGAAGATTTAGATTGGATATTAGGAAAAATTTCTTCACTGAAAGAGTTGTAAAACCATGGAATGTTTTGCATAGGGAATTGGTGGAGTCAGCATCCATAGAGATATTTAAAAGATATGTAGACATGGCACCTGGGGACACAGTTTAATGGTGGGCTCAGCAGTGCTGGATTATGGTTGGACTCCATGATCTTAGATGTCTTTTCCAACCTAAATTATTCTGTGATCCTATTGTGTATCAAAGAAAGGTGTGGGGAGCTAGTCTGCTTTGTGTACCTGGAAAACCCAGCCAGAATCCTTGTCATGGGGAGGATGCAGGGGTAAGACATAGAAGAGTCACCTTGAGTGCAGTAAGGCAGTGGAGAAAACCCCTGCATTTCACAGAGCTTAATTAAGTAGCCAGGAGATTACATCAGAGATCCTGTGATGTCACTGCTGTGCTGTAATACTGGACAGACTGAGGAAAGCAAAGTTCTTTTCCCTCTCTTGCTGATGCAAAAGGTCTCTAGGAGACTCTTGGTTTTGTAGGAATTTGCTTTTCCAGAGGAGGTTAACAAGCAGGGGCTGGTCTCTTTACCTCGCTCTGTTTCCTTTAATGAATTGGGGTCTTCCTCTACCGTATACATAGACAGAGAAACAAGGGAGTGTGTGCAATCAGCTCTCACTCAGCTGGCCAACGAGATGTGAAATAGGTTCCAGGGTGGATGATACCCTTGAACGAAGTCACACTGACTTGTTTGCTGTGATAATGTATGGACGCTCCTTCCTTTAAAATCTCCTGTGTAATTCAGCCCTGGCACCTGGTAACTGGTAGCGAGTGCGTAAATTGTTACTTCCTAATGGAGGTTAAATGCTGCAAGCCTTGTTCACAGCGTCTTATCCAACTGTCCCCAACGCTCTCCTTGCCAACAGAAACATGCCCTTCAGGGAAACCCTGAAGCATGCAAATGTTAGAGGGGTTCCTGCCTCCTCTACAGGCATCCCAAATACAAATTGTTTTCTACTGTGGAAGTTATGCTAGGCCACACTGGCTATTTCTCATTTAGTTTGGGGCATTTTCGCTCTGCAGCTCAGGCTGTCACTTCCATTTCTTGCTTGGTGTGCACGGAAACAGCCTTTTTTTCCCATTGACAGCTTTTCTCACTCTGTGTGCTCTCTCCTTCTCATCTTGCATTTATTTTTTCCTTTTTCTTCTCTCGCTTCCTCTTGTCCACTTTTTATTTTATTTTTTTACTTTCTGCTAGAGTACAAGTCTGGAGGGTTTGCTGCTGGGTACCCTTCCTTGTGTGTCAGTCATTCATATTATCCATGGTAAGTCACTTCCCCCACCCTACCTCATTAATGCCTCAATTTCTCCACGGGTATATTTAGGATGGTAATTAGGTGTTTCACCAGTGCAGGAATTATAGGACTTGAACAGCATGCTTTGAGGTCCTTGATAAACACTGATAATGAAGCCCATGCAGTCAGGCTGTGGGAAGACACACAGTGGAATAAAGGCTGCCCCTGGCACAGACTAAAACAAACCCCATTTTCAGTTCCCTTTCATGATGGGCTTCAGAGACTTTGGTAGCCATGGTGTCCAAGTAGATAATGTAACAAGGAGGAACACACCCCAGACTTTTCCTTCACCTTACTATTCTTTGAGCAGCCACAAAAGCTTCCTCTTGTCAGTACTGACAGGCTCTTAGAGACCAGGCTGGAGGTTGGTGTGGGCAAATTAATTTCATTTAATTTACTGCTCATTAACACAAACTCTTAATTTCTTGTTTGGCTATTAAGAAACAAAAGAAGAGAAACAATGCAACAAAGGGAAACTGCTTTCCAACTCAGGCTTAGGCTCAGCCTCACACCAACACCTCTCCTTCCACCTTGAGTCCCCTCTCCCCCTCTTTTGACCACTTTACGTTCTGTCCCTGCAAGTGCTTTGTGTGACAGAACAGGCAGTGCAGGAGATGGAGTTGGGACAGTATGGTTTCTCACTGCTGCTCCTGGTTTCCTATTCTTTTTTTCTCAGCTCTTTCTTTCTTACTCTTTTCCCCCTACAGTCTGGGTCCTCCATGGACTGCAGTCTCTTAAGGGATGTCACTGTTACAGTGTGGGTCCCTCGTAACCACTTAATCTTCAAATTATCCCCCAGCACAGCATGCCTCCCTCCAAGAGCTGTTCCCATCTCTTTCCCCAGCAATGTCCCATTCCACATGCAATCTTCTATATCTGCTTCTCTGTCACCTCCTGTGTCTCCTTTTGTGTGTCCTCACACCTTCTGCCTTGTTTCCTGTTGTTTCTCTTCTCACGTTTCCCTATATGTCCCCTCCAGAACCCCCTGCCCCAGTGTCCCCTCCTTTACCTCTGCTGGGGCAGTAGGGCTGGGACCCCTCTGACTGGCTGTTGTGGCATTGGGATGCAGTGGATCTGTGCTAGCTGTTGCAGAGCTGATGGGACCAACCAGGACTAGTAGGGTGGGATCCCTGATCTGCTTCACACAGGGCACCCTGTGCCCCACCCCCCAAAAAACCAAAACCAGACAGTTATGCCTAAAAAGGGGTCCACAGCAAAAAGAGGGGCAATCTTGCAAGATGCTGGCCTAGCACTGCTCCCTCCCGATGGTGCAGATACATAATCTGTGTGTGCTGTGCAGCTGCTGAGCAAACAAAGCAGGTTTGAGTGGGTTATTGGTTAATTGCTCAGTTTTATGGTTCCTCTTGCAGCTCTTCCCATGTGTTTTCTGTCTCATAAGAGGATCAAAACCAGAGTACTTTTGCAGCAGTTTGCTGGACTGAGAGCTTTGTGCTTTGTATTTTTCAGGGGGTCTCACCTGTTTCGGGTGGGAATAATGGCTTTTGTTTTCCCCTCTTGCCACCACCCCGATCAGTGCTTTGTTTTGTGGGATGGAGTTTCTCAGCTGGCAGATGCTTGCATGAGAGGGGCGGTTTTGCAGAGGGCTGTGCAGATGTTTATGTGTCAGTCCTCCTCCAAATTGGAAGTGACATGCCTGTCAAAGTCAGGCAGTGCACGATCCCTGGGAAGGGGTGGGAGCAGCTCTGCTAATGTCAGCCGAGCTATGCCAAAGCAAAAGCAATGCAAGGGAATGGAGGATGAGACTCACTGTGAGCAACCAGAGATACTTTACACTAGATGGGTGGTGAGGGCTTCATTTTTCATCCTATGACTGACAGGCTTACCTTCATCTGTATCATCCCTGTAATGGATGTTGACCTCTTCACTCCATCAGTGGAGTTTCAGCTGACAAATCCTGACTCTCCCTCCTTCCCAGGCAGCGTGTTAGAGCAGAACAAGGCCGTTTCATCAACTTTTGGCTTGTTGTTTCAAAGGAAATTAATATTGCATAGTTGTGGTGACTGTCAGTCTTCTGAACCCAGAAGCCTGTTTGCTGATTTCTACCACAGCTGGGGGAGGAGTTAAAGCCTCAAGGCTATCAGGGCTCCAATGTGTTTTGTGCAAACTATGACCCAAAAGGAAAGAAAGCCTCTTTTATTACCTTCATGGAGTAAAAACATGAAAGAATGAGCACAACTCTTTTTCAGACATCAGCAAATCAATACAGCAACTCCACCTTCCACAGGAAAGCTGTGGGAAACCAGAAATATGCCCAGAGAAACTTCATTATTCTCTTCATCTTTACCTTTACTTCCACGTACATGAACAAACACAGCTCCAAATAACTCCTTTCCAAGCTATGTAGAGCCCTGGTGTTGGCAGGGCGTGCTGCCAGCAGAGTCACAGCACCTCGTACGCTGCAGAACCCGTGATGGCTGCGGCAGCAGCCACTCCTGACGGGAACATTGCCTTGTGGGATTTCAGCTGGGGAATTGCTTATGCAGGATGGATTTGGATTTGAGCATGTGCCTCCATGTTGCTGCAGTGACAGTAGGCAGAGGGTTTACATCGTTCCTGAAATAAAAAAGCTGGGTGGGAGGATCTTTTCTCACCAGTGGACAAGGTAGGCTGTATCAAGTGGTGGGTTTGGTGTGCACCCAGTTGTTTCTGGGCTGAAATTATCATCTCCCTGACCTGTTAGTGTTACAGGTGGTAAAAATGGACAGCCACTTGTAGGCTGCAAAACAGCCCTGAGGAATGTTGTAAAGGTTATTGGGTTTGCTGATGTCCTGCTATCTCCCTTCTGTTCCATTCTTCTAGCCAGTACCTTTCATATATATTTCTGATTCTCCAGTGGAAGGACTCATCATATTTTTAAAGCTTTAAATAGAGAACATTTCCAGAGCAACCTGACACTGTGCTGGAGTGAGGTGAGAAAGGTAATTTTCTTTTTCTCTTGTCCCTTTCTTTTGTCTCTGAGGCCTCTGGTCATAACCAAAGAACCTACAAACAGCAAAAATGTGGAAGAATACACTTTACAGTTCCTCATGGGAGCTCTGGCTTTATTGCCTCTGTGCTGGTGAGGATCAGGACCTTTGTGGCATGCCTGTAAATGAAAGGGGCGTTCTTGTGGC
Organism: Empidonax traillii; assembly: GCF_003031625.1. NCBI lineage: Eukaryota > Metazoa > Chordata > Aves > Passeriformes > Tyrannidae > Empidonax > Empidonax traillii. The sequence continues at coordinate 1,430,869 of NW_020955239.1, read as the reverse complement.
AGGGGTAAGCGAGCAGAACATACGTGACTCTTTGGTGGGAGTGTTCTGAGCTAGCCAAATCCTTCCCCTTTACTCCAAACTCCTTCCAGCTATTCCAGCTCTGCACAAACATCTTCTCCCTCTTGTCCTTCCTCTTGCTTGTTCCAGCATCCCAAACTAGGACCTTTGAGTTCTGCCCCTCCATCTAATCTGTGCTTCCCTGTCTAATGACATGCACTAATGTGTGCTAACAGATGTCTGAGTGAAAATTAGCTGTGGTGTCCAAATCAATTAGACTGGAGAGGCTATGCAGGAACAATTGCTCAATAGGCTGTGTGGGTTGGGGTTTTTTTCCCCTATCCCTTTCCTTTCTTTACAAGAGGTGAAATTTTGCAGCCAAGCCTTTGCCTGCCTCCCTGCCTTGCAAGCTCCACTTCCATGCAGTCTACTACCTCTATGCTTAATGGGTTCTGATCTGGTCTCCAGATGGAGCTGGCTCCACCAGCTGCAGGCAAAAAGCAGCTGCTCTCCGAAAGGAGAGGTACACGCTTCTCCAGAACCTCGCAGCATGGGGACAGCCGGCACGTCAGAGGCAGCTAAACGATCCTGGCGTTTTTCATGTGTTTGCCTGCTTTGCAGGAGAAACAAATTAGTTTTACAGGATCAACCACTTGTGGAGCAGCATCTTGCAGAGAGCTCAAAACAGGCTATGGCACTGATAGGCGTGTGGGCTCAGAAGTGGTTGAAACCATGGCTGGGATTCACCTGGTGTGGGAAAGGTTCTTGCAGAGGCTGGGAAGCAGAGGACATGAATCCTGACTTGTAGTTACCATACTTCTTGGGCAAGAGAAGATCTGCTACTGAGGCACGCTTCTTTGTAGTGTTATTGTGTGCTGTAATAGAAGTCTGTCTTTTCAAGGACCTTGCAGTAAAGCTCCTGACAGATTTTTACAGATGGCTCATATAAGTTTTGCCTTCATTTTTAATTAAACAGGTTTCTCATGTTGTTTGTCAAAGAAATGATGAGTCATAGGCCCAAAATAAGCAGTTTTGTTTGCAAGTGAAATACTGGGGTACTCGTAGAGATTGGTTTAGGGTATGCAGGAATAATAACTATTCGTCTTTCCCAGCATTCGCTGTCCTTTCTGGACTGTCTTGATTAATTGGTCTACCCTGGGTGCTGGTCACAGTTTTGAAGACCAGATCGAGCCACAATGCATATACCTGGCGAGGAAAGTCTAATTTCCATGAAACTTATGTCTTCTGGACATAAATGTGTAATTTCACAGAATTTAAAAAAAAAAAAAAAAAAAAAAAAAAAAAAAAAAAAAAAAAAAAAAAAAAAAAAAAAAAAAAAAAAAAAAAAAAAAAAAAGAGTCATTACCAGTGTGTATATTCTTTCACTGCTCCAAAGGCTGAGATATTCCAGACATTCCAGCTGCTGCTGTGTGCTCCTGAAGGCTAAACTGCATTCATGAGGATGTCCAGCAGTTTCTGTCTCTCTCCAAGCTGAACTTACCTCATGCATTAAGTGGAAATGCATGACTTGCAGTCACCTATAGAAATAAACAGTGGACTCTAACTATTTGTTTTCAGAGATGGTATGTCTAAAAGCACATACCATCAAGAATAATCATATACCTAATGTCTTCACAGAGTCTTTCTGAACTTGTTTCTAGTTTAAACCACCTTTCCTTTAGCTGCACCTTCCTTTTTGAGAAGTAATAGTCCTTAAGAGTCTACAGCAAAAGTTTTGGCACAGGTTGTGTGTGTCTCAGCTGCTGATACTCCTCAAGTGCATTTCTGTTTGCTCCTACCTCTCATTTTCAGTACATTTCTTGTAAGATGGTGCTGCATGAGGTTGCCAGTCAGTGAACCACAGAAGCATTTACTTTAAGTGGGCAAGTACATCAACCAAAGGAAGTGCCTTCAAATAATTTGTGTGCTCTGCTGAACTGTGGCCTAGGTGCATTTGGTCTCACTCAAGCCTTTTTTCATTTCTCTGCAAGCTTGTGTCTGATTTCCTGCCTAGTGTCACCTTTAACTCCATTTTGCTATCACAGTTTCCTGGCTTCCTTCTGCCCCCTCCACAGTTAAGTGTCTGTGTTTCTCTAGTTGTTCTATCCTGCTTTTTCCAAACTGCATCTGTTTTGTTTTCCTCTCCGCATTCACATCTCACTAAGCTTGTTTTGCTCTTGATCTTTTTGAAGAGTCTGTCCTACAGCACTGTATCTGTCCTGTTGAACAGACCCCCTGCCTCTGCTCTCCCTCCTGCCTGGCTCACCCCCAGCCCCATGCTGCGCCCACCTCTTGCCCCCTTCTGTGTGTGCAGCAATGGGCTGTGAACACACACTAGCGTTTTGCTTGGTTCTGTCAGCTAGGCTTCCCAGTCACATTTATCAAAATTATCCCACAGTTCCTTGCAGAGTTGAATATTAATAGGGTTCATTTAAAACCAAGAGTGTCGCTAATGCTTTTTTTCATATGTGCTAAATGGGAGGAAACAAGAATTACCCAAACAAGCACACATGCAGAAAGTGGAGCTGTTGGGAATAGTTAATATGGCAAGTGAAATTGTTGGTAGAGGGGACACAGAACAGAAGCAGCAGAACACATAAGTGCCAAGTGCCCCAGTTGCTTCCCCCAGACCTGGTGTCAGGACTGGTAGAATGCTCCTTGGTGCCAAGGCAGCATCTTTCTTCCTGTCCTATGGGCTCTGCTTCAAAGCTGGGGGAAACCTGGTGCTCCTCTTGCTTTAAAGGCTAAGGGACGAGGGAGGTAAACTCAAGACAGGGATGAGAAGGGAAGCTGTAAGGTTACTTAGGCAGGGTGCAAGAGCAAAAAGATGCAGCCGTGCCATTTACCCCTTTGTCAGATGGTCTCTTTATTCAGAGCTCCTACAATGCTTTGCCATTCCCCACTCACAAGTCCATCCGCAAAAGTGCTGAAATCCTCCTTCTTTTCTGGTTGCAAGTTCATGTATGTTCAACTCTGTATCCTACTGTTCATCCCTCTAGCCCAACAGTCAGAACAGGCTCTTTCCAAATGCTCCACCTGAGTTCCCTTGCTCACATCAAAACTGAACCTCCAATGGATTTGTAATAAAGTACCCAGGATCACATGCTGTACAGAAAAGACTTAACACACTCTCATGAGTTCCTGTGGGCATGTACTACGCTACCATCAGGCTGCGATTTATGGCATTGTTTGGCTACCCACAGCAGAGGGGTGGTTAGCAGGCAGCCATCAGTACCCTGTGGCTGGGAGAGGGAGAGAGAGGGAGAAATAGCTGCACTTCACAGCAATACTGAGAATTGCCCATGCCAGTGAGAGTTCATCCAACACTTGTTTCTGTTCCTCATTGTGGTTAGCCAAACTCAACTACAGCAGCCCAAATCACTTGAAAAGCAGCATCATTTCCTCTGGCTTCTAGGAGGCACCTGCTTCCCTCGCGCCCTCCCAGTTCAGGAGGACGTGTTCTTGTATCTTAGAAATATCCCCCTAGTTTGAGAAGCATCTCAGCCCTCTGGTGTCCTTATCTTCTCCCAGGCAGCTGGTGTCAGGCACCCTGGATTTTTTTCTTACCTTCCCTTGTTAAGGGATCAACAATGGTCCACCACTTCTTAAAGCATTTCCCTGCTGTTCCTTTGATTTGTCTCCAAATGCAACACCCGGGCACTTATTTAGTATTGCGATATGCAGCAGTCAGAGAACTTAACTCTGTTCATGCTGCTATGGATAAGAGCAGAGTTTGACCCGCTGCCTTCTGGGAATGGCCAGATTGCTGTGCTGGAGAGAAATCCTGTGATGCTCTGTGAATCCTTCATGCTGAGCTCTCTCCTCCTTTTTTTCATTTCTATCTTGACCTTTGCTGCTTGGCCAGCTGTTATGCTTAAAACAGCCCAAAGTGCTCTGTGGTTCTCACATGGAGATCTCTGGAGAGAGGCAACTTATGCCAGCTGCATTACTCAGGTTTTTCCTCATTCTGTTCTGCGTGGCCTGTGGAGCTATCCCTGGCTTGGGAAGGTGGAGGATCAGAAGGAACATCTCACGTACATAAAAGCACAATGATTGGTACCTCTATGCAGTTAAAAAAGCTGGTCCAGCCTATCAATGCTTTGCTTTATAGTGGCTCTAGCAGTAATGAAGTAATAAAAAAGCTGGTATAATTGGCATCAGTGCTGGCCAGCTTAGTCCTGGAAAAAAAGTGTTCATTCCTAGGAAGGAGTAATGTCACTTCTATTGTCTTCAGCCTTTTGACATATTCAGTGGTAGAAAAGGGAACAGGGACTTAGGGAATGCCAAGGAAGCCTAGAGAAAAGTGTTTGCATTTAATTAAAGATTGTGAGACAGCCAGAGCTTATGAGAGGTTGTCCAGTCCCACGAAACCAGGAATGTCAGACTGATATGTGTTAGCAGGTAGTCCTAGGAATGAATGAAAGGGTTAGCATGAACAGTCCGGGGAAAGAGGGTATTTATTTCTGGGGGGAACAAACAAAAGAGAAGGGAGGCATGAAGATTTGGCTTCACAAGGGGAAACAGCAAAGGGATCATTTATTACTTACATGAAGGTTTCTAGGGAATTGTATGAAGAGGAGGAGTGGGACGAGAAGAAACAAACAAAATGCCACGTGACTTCTGGAGCTTTATGGAGCAAAAACAGATCCTGAGCAGATTTCATTTAAATTTGCAGTTTTATAGCTGTTAATGTGATTACTGGGGGTAAAACAAAAAACAAAAAGCAAAAAACAAAACAAAACAAGAGTGTTAGCAGCAGCAGTGACAATAAAGTAAATCACTTAAAAGCGAGCAATTGTGTTCTCCAGTCTTCCTGCCCATCAGCTGGCTTGATATCCAGTGTTTGTAAAAGGAAGGATATGATGATTTTGATGCTCCTTGTCTCAGGCTTTTCCAACACAAAACCCCTTGTGTCTCCTTCCAAGCCACCTTCACGTAAATCTCCAGCAGCTCCATGGTTCCATCAGATTTATACCTCTACAGCTAAGACTTAGTGGCCTCCTGTGCACCTGTTCCCTCTTTCCAGTTGAGATGAGTATTTCAGGTACATAAAGCTACAGCTTCTAGACTGTTTTTTGTGTAATAGTCTTTCCAACCAGCTTTATTCTGTTTGGGATTCGGCTAGGATTTCCAGAGGCTGTTTTGGCCCAGTTGAACTTGGTCAAGGGAGAGAGAAAGAAAACAAAACACAAGACCTTTCCTGCACAGTCGTTTCACAAGAGGACAAAATTTAATTGCAAAGTGAATTGGGGAGATCAGAGCAGCAGTGGCTGCAGGCAATGAGGGGGAAGTTCACTGCTAATAAATGAAACGTCCCTGATCCAAGGAGAGAAAATAATCAGCACAGCTATAGGACAAACTTGGGACATGACACCAGGCAGCAGCACCTGTCAAATTAATAACGCCCCTTTAATTTTGTCCAGCTATCCTATTAAGCCTTTTTCCTGTAGCTGAGTGCTGTGAGCGTGCTGACTCAGGAAAAGAGGGAAGGGAGCTGGGACAAAGGAAGGAGCTCAGAGAGGAGGTTCACATGCATGCAGAGAATTTTAAGAATCTCCTTATTAACTTCTTGTGTGCCAGGAGATGCTACAGGCATTCAGCCAGCCTTGGAGCATGTGCTGAAGGCTGGGACAGAGCCCTCTGTCAACAAACTCTGCAGTCCTGCTGCCTTGAGGGGAAAGTGTTCCCCAGCTACTGCTGCTGTATTTATGCTGTCAGAAATCTTGGGTGGTTGCACTGCTCCTCGGGATGTCAGGAATGCCAGTTGCTCTTCTGGAACTCAGTTGTGGACAGGGAATCTGGGGCTTCCTTCTTCCCACTTCCCCATGGCTAATGTGCTGTACTCTTCATGCAGGAGAGACCCCCCCATGCTGCCGTTTGCTCTGGAGAGCAGTGCAGTGCTTCGCGCCCTCTGCAAGCTCATGCACAGTTGGTCTGACGTTTCTGGAGCAGTTCTAATGTTGGTGGAAGGCACTGTCCTCTTGAGTAGAATCTCCAAAGGCTCTGGTCCTGGTCCAGAAAGACCTGAGAGCATTCCCTGAGATACTGAGGGCTGAGACAGCCTTCCCCCATGGTCTATGCCTACCTAGGTGGAACAAGAACATGCACATAGCAGTGCTTGCTTTTTCCTGCCTCTCTACCCAAACCTTATTCCCCATTTTGTTATCCAGTGTGATAGGGCTCAGAGCTCTGGCTTCAGGTACCTGAGCAGGAGAAAGAAAGGACTGGCATTTTCTTCCAGCTGCGAGTAATGTAGTAGTAGCCTTGAGCACACCTGGTCTGTGAGAGGGGGGCTGGGGGGTTAGTGATGGGAGGGCTGTGGTGGGAACAGACAGACAGACAGTGGGCACTGCAAGCATAATTGCTGGCTTGCCCTCAGGTGAAAAGATTGCTGCTGCCGTTCCCACTGGGGCCAATTTGCTGTTGCTGCTCTTATCTCCGATGTTCATCAGGCTGCAGCTACAAACCTCTTTTGTCCAGGCAGTCATCTGAACCTCTCTCCCTTCCTCCTACCCTCTGCTGTCTGTCGACAGAAAAGGGGACAATACACCTTTGCCTGTCAGGACAAGGAGAGCTGTTCTGCTGAATTGGAAATCTAGCTTGAGAAGGAGAAGAAAACCTCAGCTATCAAAACTAGTGGTCCACTTACTGCAGCTGGGTGCCCTGTGTGCCTGAAATCTGGCCTCTGGGGTTAGGTTCTGAATTTGTTATTGGATATTCTCTGTGTGTGTGCGTTAAAACACTCAGTTCATAGCATCACACTTTTCATGTGCTAAAAGTACTTCTTCTCAGACTCTGTGACCCTGGGATCTAAGCCCAAAATTGAAAATATGAGGCCTCCTGACAAAAGCACTTATGTCCTTTGTGGTTTTCAGCAAGTCCCTTAAATTCTCTGGGCTCCATTGCTTCTCCTTTCTTCATCTCATCGACTTTAAAAAGGGAACTATTCTAACCTACCTCAAATAATGTTATTTTAAGCATCCTGAACATAATTTTCTGAGGGGAAAAAATATATTTCAGGCTGAGTTGCCATGTTTTATTGAAGCTCAGTTGCAATTTTTTTTTTTTTAAGGAAAGATTTAATATTTAATTTTGCCATTTTGCAATGAACATCATACAGAATTAAAGCCACACTTCTGTAAGTGAACTAATGCTTCAGATTACTTATTTAGCTCTTACATAACTAAAAATTTTTTTTTTATTTTTTAACTCAACATTTCGCATTTTTATGGTACAGAGTAAGTCACATAATTTCATTTTGCTTATTCCAATTAAAACTAGTGTACTGTCCAGAGGCTCTAAGGTAAGGTTGTGAACAAAGCCTGAGAGATAGTCTCTGCCCTATAGAGTTGAGAGTTAAAATGAAACTGATAAAAACGGAGAAGTACGAAAAAAGATTGCAACTCCCGGTGAGCTGAGGCACATGGAACCTTGCCCAGAATAAGGGCAAATGAGTGGCAGGGCCTGTTTCTGAACTGCTGTAATCAGTAGAATATTCTATTTTTGATAACTTCCTTGTCTTCTCTGTCCCTTGACACCCCGTTCATTCAGAATTTTTTAGCATACATAAGCATACATTTTTTAGCGTACATACATTTTCAGCTTCTTTTTGCCCAGTTAAGTTTTAAAGACCTTAAATTAAGGAGTTGGAGTAGGCACAGTTGGACCACAGGTGATGTAAAAAAGTGACAGGTGAAATTATTTACTACTTTTCATTCCTCATAAGTTGTTCTATTTGGATTGCTTATTCTGTTTTGTTTTCCCTTAACTTTATTTTTTTTTTTTAAATACAAATACAAATAAAGGAACACAGCTGCTATAAGGGATAAGTTAGTCTTTCAAGTATTGCGGTCTTGAAATGCAAAATTGCAAGAATTCGCAGCCATAAAAGAGTTAACACTTTAAAATACAGTCCTGTGACCTTCTGCATTTATGACAAGGAGAGAAAATTCTGGCCAAGTTTTCAGGAGTGCAGGGGGGACACTCCAGCAGTGGGTTACTTGGGAACTTACATACCAGGCTCTTCTCTGGTTAACAGCAAGTGGTATAAATCAGTCTCAGATGAAGGCTTAGCCATGTTGTGGAATACTGTGAAATGAGCCTTGATCTAGTCTAGGTTTTTGTGTGGCAATGAGATGTTGTGCACGAGCTGCTGTATTGTCCTCTTTTACATTCAAATTTAGCAAGCTAAAGAATGCTTTTTTCCACATCTTTTAGGTGCTGCAGCAGAATGACTTGTGGCATTGAATATATATTGTTAGCAATGCTAAGAAGGACCATTCTTCCACCACATGGTATCTTTTTGTCTAAAACTTTTCTCCTCTATTATGTCATTTGTCTTGGTCCTAGGGATGCTACTTCAGCATTACTGTTAAGCATATTGAATCCAGGAATTTCAGTGTTCTCCTTCCCTCTTCTTCACTGTGGTTAATTGTGCCTCAAATGAGGGAAACATTATCCTTGAAGCATTATTTAATTGATATATTTTAACCATCTGTGAAAATAGATATGGGCTGATGTGCCATCCCCAGTACAGATGTATTCTAGATTGGGCCTTGGATGACATTTCCATCTAGTTAATAGGGTGCCTGGATGCTTTACCATTTATTCCTGTCTTGAGTTCAGACAACCCACATTTTACATTCTTCAGTGCTTTGAGAAATCTCACCCAAAGTTGCACACCCATTCTCTCTGAAAAGATAGGGGGATCTCTTCAACCCCCATGATCTTCCCTTCCTACATGCTGCTTTTTTTACTTCAGTATAAATAATCAAAGTGTTGCATTATTTTCTTTCTACCCCTATGACTAATTCCTCTGTACCCCCTTTATGTTCATCTGCCCTGATGGATGTTTGCAGCTCCTCCCAGTTGAGCATCATCCACCACTGTCATTAGTAAGCTATTCTTAGGGCTCATTAATGAAGATGTTAAATGAAAACAAACATCACATGGATTCCTACAGCACCTCACTTACACCTGCTTACAACTTTGCTCTTACATGCCCCTTGTCATTATCCCTTGTTTATGGTTCTTCAGGCAATTGCCAATCCGTGACAGTGCTCCTAACCCAAGACAGATTGAATTAAATTTGCTAGCAGGAGTTCATGAGGTACTGTATTAAACATTGCATCCTCTGAATTCCCTTCATGGTGAATTTTAAAGCCAGTCTAAAAATAGTATCATAGGCCATGCATAGAACATAGTGGACCCTCACAAGTTACAGAGTTGGGGTTTGAGAAAAGATAATAAATATTGTTAGCGTGATGAATCTGGAAGTGTGCCTTGGCTCAGATTTCATCATCTCCAGAACTGACATTGCCTGTGTCATAATGTCAGAACTGAGACACCTGATTTGGAAGTTTCATCTAGTTTATAAGCCACACTGGTTTTCCTCTTTGAATTAATAATTTAATTGCTGATATATGCGCTTAGCACTTATTCTTGCTCCAAAAGTGGATTCAAATGTCAGTGCTACAGTGCAGGGTGAGAATTGCACCAGTGTGGTTCTCATTCTGATCTCCTTCAGGGAAAAATCTCATTTTGGTACTAATCTTTCCCTGGTGATCAATTAATTCATCGTTACTATGTGTTTATTTTCTATATATCCTACAACCTGCTGACTCTCCAAGGGCATGACTTTAGAGGAGTCCCAAGGAGAAGAGTAAACATAAAGGGAGAGAAAAGGCAGTCATTTCCTAAGTGCTGCAAGACAAAATGGAAGTGGTCAGGTAAAATTCAAAAAGAAATTCTGAAAGTAGTGATCATAAAATGTGAGATAAGTTCCTGTTGGAAGATCAGTTCTGTTGGCGTCAGAGCATTTTGCAAGAGCATGGTGATGCAAGAATTTTTTGGACAGATGAGTGTCACAACAAATCATTTTAACTTTCTGGTTTCATTTCACTAATGTCAAAATGTTTAACTGCAATGAGGCAAAAAGGTTTCATTTTGACTGTAGTGTTACATTTAAGTTTGTTTAGATTGGCATGTTAATTTTGATACCATATATTTATACCTAATGTTGCAAATTGTTATAAAGCAGTAAGAGAGAGCCCCTCTTTCCATGCTTTTGAAATATAGATTTCAAACATTTACAGAGTTAAATTGTATTCAGTGACAGTGACATTCTCTCACTGGGGCAAATGTTGTACCCCACAGTGGCAAGAGGCAGCCTTCAATTTTTTCTACTGGCACTGTTTTCCTCTGAGCTCCATAGACTTCTGGAATTCTGCAAGCCTTGTCACATATAATTAGCAGCTGTTGAATGAATTGATCAGTTAATTTCCATCTCACACTCAGATGCATTTAATCCATTAGCTGATGATTTGCAGAGATTTTTTTTTCTCCTGCATGTTTCCTCACCTGTGTTTTATCAATAGTTAAATGAATTGGGTCACCATTACTCACTGCTTCTCAAAGCCCTTTTTATTTGTTTGCCTCCCTCCAGACCACATTGTATTTTAACAAACACTTGGCATCTAGTAATTTAAATGTCATAATGAATGTCAACTATTTTCATTTATTTATTAATCAGCATGCCTACTATTGAACAGCCTTTTCAAATGAAATTCAGTCATTCTTCCTTTTTGTAGCCTCTAGCATGATCCCATCACCACCTTACAATACTTTTATCTGTTTCTTGGCTAAACACAGATAAAGGCAAGCCACCTTGGAGATGTCCTGGGCTCCTCAGCAGTTCAGGACAGCAAGTTGGTCATGGTTGGTTTTAAACAACTTTTTGAGGAAAGGAATTTTTCTGCCTAATACTGTTTCCTCTGCAAGGTCTCATGTCTACAAATCAGATTTTCTAAAAATAGGCCTAGAATACAGGCCTGTTTTTTGCAAAAGCACAACCCTGATCAAACTGCTAGGTGGCAAGTCTGAAATTCTGTGTTGTTCCATTTGTATTGTTATAGTAACCAAAAGGCTCAAGGGAGGCTCAGGCTACTAGTGTGTATGCACACACCCGGAGCTTGGCAATTCTTGGTCAAAAGAACTGGAAAACAGAAGGGGTGGGAGATGGAGGAAAAGGAGGGTAAAGAGGGTTGGAACAAGTGGCTCAGAAACACGCAATGGCAAAGTAAGAAGCTAGCCTTCCCTACTACCAACCCAGTGGCACACTGATGAACCTCACAGCCACCTGCCTCAGCTTGGGTACCATCTGTTCCCTTGGGCAAGTCACATTGCCTTCAATGTGCTTGGCGTTCCTTTCCTGTAACACTGGGATCATGACACCAGCCGTCCTCATGAGCTTTTAGAGTGTGACAGAGGAACCCTCATTCCCTAAGAAAGAGACTCTTTGGGCATGGTCCTAATGTCAGTGCTTTCTCAGCCTCGTAAGTTGGAGTGGAAACCATTTAACAGTATACCTTCCATACACATGTACCTCCTCAGCTGGACAGAGAGGCTGTCTGAAGATTTTTTCCTGCTTGTTTCCCAACCTGGCACTACCCAAAGCCCTGCTTAGATAGGAAGCAACAACAGCCCACTTACAGATGTGATCACTGCCACCAGGGCCAATGCCCTGGTGCCAGGACACTATTGGTGGTGTGTAGGTGCTGTCCTACTCTGAGAGCCTGGCATTTGGGGATTTACATGTGCATCTCAATGGCCTTCTGTTGTGGGAGGGACAGCGAGGCACTACAGAGGGTCAGTGGGGTGCCTACAGAAGCAACGATGCCCATAATGGGCAAGGCATGTGGTTAGAAGTGACTTCTTGTGATGGGGCAGGATGTGCCTGCTAACCTTTCAGGGAGACAGGGACACTTAAGTGTATTGCAAGCCTCTACATGTGGCAAAAGGTCCCCATGTCTGCAGCTTTGTGTTTCTGCTCCTCTTGCTAAAGGGTCAATAATGAACTCAATACCCCTGACAGAAGAAGACTGTGAATCGTGACACTTTTTCCTTTCTTTCCCATAGTAAGTGAAAATCCATCAGACTGCGACAGTCTGTGACTCTCAGGAAGTATATGGACTTCAGGAAAACCAAACCTGTTGTTAGCAGTTATATTCGCTATGTAGTGCATGTACCTTCCCTTGGAAGTTGCAAGGTGCCCTCAGAACAAGAGTGATTGGAAGCCACCAGTTTAGATCATTTAAACTAAGTTACACGAACACAAAGATCACAACTCCTGGAAGAGAAATGTCCACTTTACTTGAATGAGGGACATGCTCGTAATTTCCCAGTAGGCCAAGCACAGCTTCCACTGTGCAAACGGTGAAGCAGATTAAAGCTGCCCTCAAATTTAATACAGCGCCACAGCCCGAGGGCACTACAGCTGATCTGATTTGGGCACCAGTCAGATGAGAATGGAGCTCGGCTCAGCGAGATCCCTGTTCTCATTTGATACTGAACTGAAGGCAGCCAGCAGAGCTACACCACAGAGCTCAGGGGACCCCGGTCAGGACAGCTGTGTCACGGCTGCCTGGCAGCTCACAAAACACCAGCCAAACGAGAGCTCTCCAAGAGGCTGGGAGTTTCAGGAGCAAATGGCAATATGTGTATATGTGCATGTATCAGTATGTAGCTGTCTATACATAAATACGCATTCTAAGTATGTTTATGTCTTGTATGTATACACATATATACAGACATCCACGTAAGATAGTTTTATGCCATATGTATTATTTCTCTGCATGGACTTGTCAAAAGACTTGTTATGCATGTGTATACACACTTCTACCCAAACTCTCCAAATACTGAACAGTTGTAAATCTTCAGTGTTTCGCTCAAGCTGAAAAGACTGGCTTCTCCACTTGTGTAGCTGAGTCAGAATTTCTCCTTAATCAAAGGAAATACCACCAATACTTCTGTCTGAAGGAGGAATGTACGTTTTTTCCTTTCTTCCTTCCCTCCCCTCCCCTCTGTCCAAGCTTGGGGCATCAGTGGAGCACGCAGCAGCATTGGCCACAGGAGGAATGAATCTCAGAGCAGGTGGTGTCCTTCCCTTTCTTGGTGCAATGCCTGGCAGTTGGTTGAGATCAGCTCATTGCAAGGAAGGGTCAGTGAACACGTCTTGTCACATAAATGTAAACATCTTTGGATGGCTACAAATGAGGTCACAGGGGGTCTGAGGTTGCTTTGCAAATCAGTTTCTGTGACTCTTAGTCCCTGTGGCAGATATGAAAGTTTTTGTCAGGAGCTGACCATCTTCTTTGGAGCATAGAGGTTGCAGAAGCTCCTGTGTGGGAAAAGATGAGTTGGGGGAAAAAAGGGAAGGGAGTAAAGAGGAGACATACTTCTCAAACAATTGGGGCAGATACTGTTCAGTTTGGGAAGTTGTAATAGTAGGAGAAAAAGTATACTGCGTGAGGGCATCATACCATTAGTTTTCCCATTTCAACAGACTTCACTGGAGTTCTGAGGGATGGCAGGAGCTTGTGAACTGCTAAGACATGCAGGATCCTTTAAAAAGTTAGTGACAATCTCCTTAGCTCTGCAGGAAGGCACCTTGGAGCAGTGCCGCCCTGGTGCAGTCAGTCAAAGCTGTTTGCATCGCAGTGCCATGCTTGCAGCTCAGTTAGCAGAGGATTTTGTCTCCCTCCTAGCTTTCCAGCACATCACCCCTCTGTGCCAGAGCTGTGCTTTCCATTTCTACTTTCCTTCACATTCCCTCAGTGCTGTGATGCTAACTGTGCTCTATGCCCTTTATCTCCCCTCCCAACAGAGGTATCTGGCTGCTTGATCTCAATATCTTCCCTCAATTCCTCAAGGAATGTCCCAAGGCATGTAGTACTATGCAAAGGCATGTGCCTGCCCTGTTTCCCTTGAACTCCAGCGAGTCTCTCCCCTGTCTTTCTCTTTCTTGAACCACATCTCTGTTCATCTCTTTACTTTGTACAGCACGACTGGGTGGACAGCTTGAATCCAAAATGAGCCTCCCTTCTCAGCATGATGGGGAAGCACCTCTCCTTCCCCATTGTCACTACTTTCCTCCTGAGGTAACTAATAAATTGCTCTGAGTCTTTAAATGGGCTGTTATTTCTTCCTTCCATCAGCACTCTCTCACTCTTGACTCACGGTGCAGCTTCAGCTTCAATGAATTTATTGGCATGACAAGGTACACAGGTGATGCCAAAGTTGACAACTTAATTCATCAAGTGCTACTGTCTTTTTTTCATCTGCACTCTGCTGTCGCTTCTCTTCTCTTTCCCCCTCCTCAGCTCTCCTTTCTGTGTGTCTGTCTTTGTCTTTCAGTCTGTCTGTTTGTCTCTCCCTCTCTCCCTCCTTCTCCCCCTAATAGCCTCCCCAGGTGATAGTTAGCTATCTCACACTCCAGACAGTCTGTCTCTCTTGACGAACAGAGCCATCAATCAGAGGGCTCACCAGAGAGGGAAAGGAATTGGTCTTTGCAGCATGTTGGCTGTTTTCTTGCCTTTGCGGCATGTGTGGACGCGAGGGTTGAGGGCATCAGTGTTCAAACTGGCTTAGAGAGGCCACATTGGCTCAAAGGTTGATTTGGGACTCCAGAAGAGCAAGGTGTTGTGTCAGAGGGACAGAGGAAAGGAGTAAAGCCTATCAACCCCAAATGTGTACAGGCAGGTAGAAAAATCATTTAAGAAGAAATCCAACATCTTGACAAAATCCCCCCAGAGGATAAAGTCTCTGTTAAACAGAGTAGCAAATGATCTCTCCTTCTCTCTCCCCCAGTCCCATAATCCTTTGCTGGCATGGCAATTGCCAAAGTGTATAAAGAAAGAGACAGATCCCTCAGGTATCTGTCAGCACTAGATACAATCTACCCAGGACAGTGTGTGTGTGGCATTTAATCCTCCATACATCAAGCGTATGCCCAGGATATAGTGTCACACTGTATTTGCGCTGCATCCCTTGTGCCTATTTGTCACAAGTGTCTGAGCCCAAACCAGTGGCAGGTTGATCCATAGTGTGATGCCATCTCAGCTATATCTCTGCTTTTCCTCAGGCTTTGGCAGAGTTTTCATCATTGTGTTCTGATGCAAAGTTTCTTTATATTTTTTTTTATCACACTTTGTACTTTAAGGAAATCATTTTTTGCAGACTCCAGTATATCATGACCATCAGAACGGAAAGTGTATGAGTGCATCCTTATCATTCATCAGTATCCCTAACTATATTGATTATATTTCTCTTCCTCTTCAGTTTGCACAATATTTTGTGAGTCCAGCTTTTTACTCTGGGTTTATGAATTAGAAGGCTGATTCTCTCCTTCTTTGCATTTCCTTTCATGTAAAAGAGTATATTCTCTTCAATTTGTACCAGCAGTGAAGGATCAGGCCTGTTTCATATGCCCATGAATAGTTCTGCCTTGGATCTGCCCTTTTTGCTCTGCCAAGGAACTTTGTAGCATGTTAATTCCTCATAAGGAACAGTCTGAGGCTTTGCAGATATTCTTCCCTTACTCCTCCTACTTGCCTGTTGGAGCTGTTGATGGTGAGGCATCAGACCTCTTGTGACACCAGTCAGGTGCCAGTCGCAGGGGGATGCCACATGCCTTGCACACAGTAGTTCCCTGAGAATGACAGTGGGAACTGAGCCTTGGAAAGGTGGAGCACAAGTGTGTAACAAAACAGTTGCTTGAACATGAAGTACCTGAGTGATTCCTTCAGTTTTTGGTTATGTTGCTTACCCTGCTAACTGTGCTATTACAAGTGCACAGATGTGAATGTGCTGCTACAGCAGAGAGACATGGCTTACGTTTTCCATCGGACTTTTAGTTTTTGATTCCCTGTCGTGGTGGAAGTATTTGCAGGGTTTTTTATTAGTGTTCTTTGTTGACGATCAGAGGAAGTATCTCATTCCTAATCTCCATCCAGTAGCACTGGATTTCTGGGGTGCAGAACCTTAGAGGAAAGCTGTCAGTAAAGCTGTTGTCCCATTGAACATAAAAGTGCTGAAAACCTTTTTGGATGTAACCTCATTGTCCTGAATGGACAATGTCTACAGTGTTCTTCTCAGTTTATTACTTGTGATTCTGAAACTTACAAAATTTTGCTGCTTCTTTCTTGTAGGCACTTGCATTTATAGCTAACCCTGGGCATCTGACAGTCATCCTCCTCCCAACCTCTCAGAATGATTTGGGTGGGTAATCCAGCTCAGCTCTGGTGGAAATCGAGTACCTGAGGCTCTTGATCATGCATTTCTCTGCAATCCTAGAATTTAATCTGCATTAGGAGGATTGTTGCCAGCAGGTCAAGGGAGGTGATCCTGCTCCTCTACTCAGCCCTAGTGAGGCCACATCTGGAGTGCTATGTCCAGTTCTGGGCTCCTTAGTACAGAGAGACACAGAGCTCCTGTACCTGGATCAGCAAAGGGCAACAAAGATGATTAAGAGGCTGTAGCATCTCTCTTAGGAAGAACAGCTGAGGGAGCTGGGCCTCTTCAGTCTCGAGAAGAGGCAACTGAGAGGGGACTTCATCAATGTATACAAGTATCTGAAGGGAGGATACCAAGAGGATGGAGCCAAGCCCTACTTGGTGATACCAAACAATAGGACAAGAGGCAAGGGGCAGAAACTGATGCATAGGAAGTTCCACCTGAGTATAAGGAAGAACTTCTTTATTGTGCAGTTGCCCCTGCACTGGAACAGACTGCCCAGAGAGGTTGTGGAGTATCCCTCACTAGAGCTATTCAAGAACGTCTGGATGCAATTCTGTATAGTGTTCTCTAGGACGATACTTGAGCAGGGAGGTTGGACCAGGTGACCCACTGTGATCCCTTTCAACGTGACCCATTCTCTGATTCTGTGACTCTCCCTCAGTTTACTAACAGTAAGAGACCAGCAAAAAAATTGTCAGTTTTGAAGAGGGCAGACTTGGACCCCCCTGGGGGAAGAAGACAGTGTTTTTGTGTGTCTTAGTAAAGCTGCAGGCCACATGGAATAAAACTCATGCTTGGCAGTCTGGGAGAGATTCTCCTTTAATTGAAATGGCATCCATTCAATGTAACGTGTTTACAGAGCAAAGCTCTTGGAATTCATCTTTTCCCCCTTTGAGGTTGTCTGCATGTATACAGTGCATCTTTACCACAGAGCAAAGCTTGGAAAGGGAAACAGTGGGCAACTTCCAAGACATCAAGGTGCTGCTGCACGTGGCTGAACCAAAACAGAGCACTCTCTTTTGGCAGGGAACTCTCTCTGACAGCAGAAATTCTCTTCCTCAGGAAACCTTGGCTTTCAGTTGGTTTGTGGGAAGGAAATCACCTCAATTACATCTCAGCTTTAGCCAGCTGCTTACTTTTTTCAAAGATACTTTTACTTCAGGAGTACTGTATTTGTTTTTTCCTCTTTTCTGCTTGATCAGACTCGAGTAGATAGGAATTTCTAACAAGAGGCATTCTTTGCCTTGAACTCTTTGGCTTTCCCTTCTCAGATGATGATAACACCCTGGCCTTTAGAAAATAGGTTGCTGCAGCTATCATCAAGCTAACAAGTGAAGGTCTCACAGTTAGAATTTCATAACTGTGCATGGTGGGGAAGGCCAACATCTGTAGATCCAGCAATAGTGACAAAGCAGGAATGTGCTAAGCAGCCCAAGCTGAAAAAATGTGGAGCTGCACTTCCAGTCTTTTTCACACTCAAAATTTGTGTGTTCTTAACAAATGTCTGTCCTGGGCCATAAGCTGGAAATTTACAGATCAAGGACAGTTTAGAGTACTTTACTGTCTTCTCCAAATCTGTGCACTTAACAGAAGGGTAAATTTTATCTAGAGCATGAAGGATGGGATGCCATCTAGAGGGAACCAGACAAGCTTGAGAAGTGGGCCTATGGGAATCCCCTACAATTTAACAAGACCAAATGCAAGATGGTGCACCTGGGTCGGGGCAACCCCCAGTATCAGTAGAGGCTGGGGGAGCAACAGATCGAGAGCAGCCCTGATGAGAAGGACTGGGGGGTGCTGGTAGGTGAGAGGCTGGACCTGACCCGGCAATGTGTGCTCACAGGCCAGAAAGCCAAATGTGTCCTAGGCTGCTTCAAAAGCAGCATGGCCAGCAGATGGAAAGAGGTGCTTCTGCCCCTCCACTCTGGTGAGACCCCACTTGAAGTGCTGCATCCAGCTCTGGGGTCCCCAGCACAGACAGGACATAGACCTGTTGGAGCAACTCCAGAAAAGGGCCACCAAGGTGATTAAAGGGGTGGAGCTCCTCTCCTATGAGGAAAGGCTGAGAGAATTGGGATTGTTCAGCCTGGAAAAGAGAAGGCTTCGAGATGACCTAATTTTGGCCTTCCAGTACCTGAAGGGATCCTCAAAGAAAGATGGAGAGAGACTATTTACAGGAGCATGTAGTAACAGGACAAGGAGGAATGGCTTCAAACTGAAAGAGTGTAGGTGTAGATTAGATATGAGAAAGAAATTTTTCACTATGAGAGGGGTGAGACACTGGAACAAGTTGCCCAGAGAAGTTGTGGCTGCCCCATCCCTGGAAGTGTTCAAGGCCAGATTGGATGGAGCCCTGAGCAACATGGTCTAGTGAAAGGTATCCCTGCCCACAGCAGGGTAGTTGGAACTAAATGATTTAAGGTCCGTTCCAACTCAAGACATTTTATGATTTTATGTTGTAACAGTCAAAAAATTAAACGATCCCAGCTGGGGGGTGCAAACTGGAATATTTATTGAACACGCACTTCACAACACAAGAGTCTGGTGGGTAGGACATGTTAATGAGGAGGACGAGTTATGCTAACTAGGGGACGGATTATGCTAACTAGATGATTACACAATTCCCTTTTACAATTACACAAAATGGTTAATATTTTCCGGTAGCGAGGAACCACATGGGGGAGAGAACAAAGGGCTTTCTTCATTGTCTGACATCATCACCACAAAGTCTTTCCATATCTTGCTGAAGGAGACAGGACAATCAAACATAGCTAAATATTAACTGGTGATGAGGCTTTTGGCTCTCAGAGTAAGGAGCTTCTCTTAGCTCCTGCTGTCCATGGCCTGCTACATAATCCTATCAGTTCCTTTTCTGCTGACAGCCGAGTTTCAGATTCCAACATTATGTAAAGGTCCTAGTATGGGATCATTATCTTTGTTCTTTATACTTTTGACTGGAAGCAAATCCAGCATTTCCAAGTGCTAGGCTAGCTTTCTACTCCCCCAGAAGCCTGAAAGCAATCTTGAAAGATGGTTACAGCAAGCGCTCCCGATCCGTTTTGCTCGTTTCAGTGTGTAAGGAAGGAAAGCCTGCTAATAAAAGATATTTCCCATGTACCACATGCGTTTTATTTGAGTGAGAGGCTTGTCACTAAGAAGCTGTCTCAGTTGAAACTGAGCCAGATCCTTGGGTATGTAGTATGCACGAGACACTTAGGAGAGTTCACCACCCTGTGGTTTATCAAAGAGGCTGTGGGATAAACCATGGGCAGCCGAAAGAGTCTGAGAACAGCATTTGGAGAGAGATCTTTTTCTTTTCAGCCTGTATGTGGATGTCTGTCAGGTGGCTCATGAAGGCTGTTCTGTTGGTTGTACTGTCTGTCCCTAATGAGCTGAACATAAGCACCAGCATAAGATCTGAAAACAAACAAACAAATAAAAAAACCCAAACATTTTGGCTCTGTCTCTCCAGCATGTAAAGCTATGATGGACAATCTCATCTTCATCCAGAGTGGGGTGTTAGCTGACATTAACTTCCCTGCTTGCCTAATCAGGAGAATCTCAATCATCTTCCTAAACTTTCTCTGAACCTGTACCTCTTGACCTGGAATTGCATAGGCTTTTCTCTGTTCTTTTTTCTGATACCTGGCCTGTGCTCCTTAGTCTGCTTCCCAAAGAAAGAGTTAACAGGCAGATGCCAAGGAGTGATGGGACTCAGTTAAAAACTCATAATCTTAAACGTCCCTGTTCTGGCTGCAGCATTTCCCTGAAGCCATCACCCATTCTGGCTGTATAAGAATTTGTCCAAAGGCCATTAACATCAGAGGAGGAGCTCCCTGGGCTCTGAATCAAGCCCTAGAAAGGCTGCATATTGGGACTCATCTGCATGCCATATACATCCAACATGCTTAATGCTTCTTTGGAAAAGTTCTTCTTAAAAAATTCTCAGAGATGTCTTTGGAGGACATGCACACTAAGGACAACTTTTCTCACAGAATTTCTCTTCCAGGATGGCTGGTTATATCTGCAGAAGAAAAGATTTTGTATTGTTACAGTCCCATAATTAAATGTTTCCCAGATTAAAAAAATCAGTTTAAGGGAATAAATAAATACACTTGAAACAAAGACCAAAAACTGTGTACATCTGTAGTCCTTAAAGTGTTTGGGATTAGATGGCATTCCAAGAGTTAATCCCTGGGGATTAGCATGGCAAGCACTTCTGTTGTTGTTTACACATGTCCTGTGAGGAAGGCTGTGTTTTCACAGCAGGCTTCTGTAGGAGAGTTAGTTTTACAAGCTGAAAGAACTGGAGAATCACAAACAGCAGATAAGTGGCATAAATTTAACATGTTAACATAAAAGAAAAAGAAGTTTTGCAGCAAAGAACCTCATATCCAGATGAGCAAATCTGGTGATAAGGGGACCACATAACTGAGAACTGGCTCTCCTAGGCTGCATCAGGATCCACAAATGTGGGTTAAGTAACCTTGTGCTTGGTGAGGGAACACCAAAAAGGCAAGTGTGGGTGGAATGCTATCAGCATTGGGCCAAGGCTGGGGCTCAGGCTTGGAGCTGGAGCTGCTTTAGAGTGAAAGGCTGGCGTCCAAGTTTAAAGCAGAGGTACTGGACTAGGAGCAGGAGTGAGACTGCTTTTAACCTTGTCCCACATTGTCACCTTGAGTGCACCTTCAGAGAAACAAGGCTGGCTTGAGACTTAAGTGACTCTTTCCTATCCATTTCTCCCTCAGTCACAAAGGTACGTAATTTCTCGTCTGAAAGTTTTGTGGAGAGAAATTTAAAAAAAGTAGAGTCAGTGAGAATGAGTATAAGCAATTGAGCTCAGCTCTGTGCTGACTTTTCCAACCGCTCAGGAATGGGACAGTCCAACAGATTTGCACTCTATGCTGCTCTCTGCTAAGAAAGAATGTTCTAATGGTGCTTCCCATGCAATGTTATGCAGAAAAATAGACCAGACACTTAACTATATATTGGATGAGGCACAGCCTTCCTTTGGACAAGAGGTTTTGGCTTGTAAGCTCTTCCTCCCAAGTGTGGTGAGCTCTGACATGCTACCCAGCTCAGCAAAGGGGGATCGCTTGCCACATGGCTTTGATTTACAGCATCCTGTCTGCTTCTCTGCTCCCAGTCAGTGCAATATGCGCAGTCCCCATCTAGATTTTAAATAATTTCCTGCCTGGCGTCTCAGTGGGTGAGGTTCAACTGCACAGTCGGGGAAGCTCATCAGGATGCAAGGCCCAAGGTAGCAGTCCCTGTGACTCCTTCTGCCCAGCTTCTCTTGGCATCAGCAGTGGTGCTTGGTGGAGATCAGCCACGGTGCTGCAGAGTGGTGAGGGAGCACACTGTGGTTTGGGAACTGCAGATCTCTGGTTTCCGTGCTCTGGCTGTGACAGACTCTTCCCTAAGGGCCACGTCACAAGGCACTCCCTTTCAGACAATGAAAAGAAGCACTTTTTACACCTTGTAAAAACACTGCAGTGTATTTTGGGTGGGTTTTTGTTCCCAGGGGATTAAAAAACAAAACCAAAGCTTCAACGTTTGTCTCTACTTCACAGAAGCTTTAATGCCATGAGGCATTGGCAGGGTGAAAACAAGCATAGAAAAGCAGGTCAGAAGGCTGTTTCAGAGTCCACTCTCTTTAATGAAGTTCAACAACTTCTCTCTCTGCCCTCTTGCCCTGGTGACAGCTTCATCTCCCTCTGGCTGAGGCTGCAGTGTGAATCAGACCGTAAAAAACACATCTTGGGTCTCGTGTCACATTTCTTCTGCAAAATGCTTCAGAAACATTAGCATGCCTCATCCCAAAGGGTGTCTGGATTTTACTTTCCAGCCCTCAGCTTGCTCCCTTTGCGGACTTTAGCTTCAACAAGCTGTTTCTTGTTACAGCGGTAAAGAGCTGTGATTAGACTGCTGTATACATAAGAGGGAAATTAAACCATTTAGTTGTGTTTAGCAGCTCAGCCCCGTCTTCAGGTCCTCTCTTCCCCACTAAACAGTGTAACTAAACAATGACTAATGAGGCCAATTTGCTGTCAATTAATTGCCCCAGGAAAGGACCCCTAATTGTGGTGAGCAAGGTGGCTGCTCCAAAGCATTCAAGGATCATATGATGGGCAGCATCCCCCCTACCTATGCCTTGGGGCTTATTAGCGTCTTTTCGTTTGTTGCAAAGTGCTGTTAATTGGGAGCTGGGGACAAGGAAATGAGAACTCTCGAGGCTAATTGATAGGCACCTGCAGAGGGTTTTAGTGGCTGCAAAGTTCCTTTGACTTTGGAGTGAAGTCCTGATGTTTTCTTTTTTTGCCCTGAGAGCCAGGGGCTCCTAAGTATTAGTGGATGGGAGTCTTAATTTTCTCCAACAGATGGGGGTCCTACTTGCCAATAGAGAGGAAGGAAATAGGCTGGAGGAAGCAACTAATGAGGATATATGGAAAGAAATTGCAGTGACTTTTTCCATTTGTATCCAAGGTGCCCTTCTTGGGACAAGCAGAGCACTTAAAATAAGCTTTTGGGCTTTCTTAGGACGTTTCAATACCGTTTGCATCTCTGTCCTAAAGGTATTAATAGCTTTTGCTGTATCATAGGTCTGTAGAGTGGGAATAAGAGACATATTTTGTAAAATGTGTTTTGTGACTTATTGACAAAATACTTGACTGTTAAGCAGTCTTGTAATTTCAGACTGGGGAGTAGATGCCCCACTGTAGAAGCTGCATTGAAGGGCCTTATGCAAAGCTCTGTTTGCCCTTAGGGAACAGTCAGAATATCTGACTGTGAATTTCTTGTGTGTGCATTACAGGGCTCAGAGCTGTCTTCCAACTAAGACCTCCTCTGTTTCCGTTTCTTTATTCTACCATACCTGATTTGAGTTCCTAGTCCTGTGCTTCCTGCCCTTGTCTCTCAAACCCCTCCTCCTCCTGCACTGAGATCTTGCATGTAGCATCCTGAAAGTGGAGTGCCATCAGTGCAGGAGCCAGAAACTGCTGCCGGGGGCCTTTAAGTACCCCTTGCCTATAAATACTGCTTGTGCAAAGCAGTGGTTCCTATTTGTGCTACTTTATTTGGACTGTCTGGGAGCTGTGGCATGACCAGTTCCCATGTAAACTAAATTAGGAAAGGGGTACTAGCACTACTCCTTGCCTCCTTCCATAGCCTTGAATTATAATGTTGATCCAGCCCACCCACACCTTCCCAGGTAAATATCTCAGGAGGAGTTTTGAGCTCTGAAGGGCTTTGGTCGTAAAAGGCAAGGATAACAACAGCAGATGTTTGCGTGTTCTCTTGTTTGTGGTTTCCTTCCTGCCTCGCGTATGCAGCCCCTGGTCTGTAATAACTGCTATAGCGGGTGTTTTTGTGGAAACAAATCACTTGCTTTCATCTGGAGAGCAACAGTGATTGTGCTGGGGAAGCATGCTCTATTTTTCATGTCTCAGTCTTTCTTATTATTTAAATTAATGTGAGTTGCAGTTGTCACAAAGTGAAGGATTGACGGCAATTAACTAGAACAGGCGCGGTGCAAGCTGTTTCTGCATGAACCTGTCCTACCTAGCTCCCTCACTGCATCTTGCTTGGCATTTGAATTCCCACAATGGTTCTCACCTTGCACCTCTCCTGCCCTGTAGCCTTACCAGCCCAGAGCACCCTATAGTATCTCTGCCCCTGTGCCACTCCTGCCTTGCAGCTCCACTGCTCTTCCAATCCAAGCTTCTTACGGAGAATGGCCACTGGTTACTTTGGGGGTTGTTATTTACTGTTAGTGACATGGAAGATGAGATACTGACCTGGCATCAGCTTTGTCCTGTAGATGTGAAATGTAGAAGAAACAAATACATGAGTTTCAAGCCATTTCTCTCAGCATTCATGTCCTTCTCTCCAGAATCAGTCCCTGGTGTGGGTGGGGCATTCTATCTCTCTGGGGATGGAGCAGCGCTTGCTTTCATTTCTGTCTCTGCTCCCCATGTCATCCAGGGGGATCCTAAGTACAGTGTAATGGATACCCCATATTATATTTACACAGAAAGGGAGGAAAAAATCTGGCAATTTCATCTTTTTCAGCAGTACCAGAGACCCCGGCAGTCATTTCCCTGGTCTTTGGAGCCAGAGGGGTCCAGCAGCAGCCTGGTCTCTCCTGGAGGAAAAAAGTCAGAATATAAAAATGCCTGGAAGCCCTGTTTAGCTGTAGTACTTGCCCTGTTGTGGGTTTTGCCTCTGCTAATGGTTCAAAAGGCCAGACACAGAAGAGTTCTGCAGTTGAGGGACAACAGGAGATGGCTGGGTGAAAGGAGTCTGTGACATCCAGAAGATCTTGGCCCCAGGAGATTTTATTCTCAACAATCCTTCTTCCAACAGCCCAGAACCTGTGAAAACATAACACAACCCACACACGGGGAAAAAATAATAAGGTCAAAGCTTCTCATTTAAGACTGTCCTAAAAAGGTGTGTGCAAAGTAATGACAAGTGCCAAGGAGGCAATGCTAACTGTTGCTGGTGCTGACAGTTTTGGCATTTTAACATGCTGGCTTGACACCCTGAAAATTAAAAGTCTCTGACTTTTTGTCTGAGGGAAATTATTGTCCACTGGCTTTGGATTCAAGCAGACTAAGCCAAACCAGGTTTCAGATTTACAGGGAAATTATTTCTTGCCCTATTCCCCCTTCTCTCAGCCTTTCAATGCCCTCTGACTGAGGTGTCATCCAAAAGGAACCAGCCATTATATTCCTAACAGGATTTCAGCCTTGGATGCCCTTTTCTCCCTTGTCTGGAAAAGTGGCAAGCAAGATGCGACCATCTGGACACATGCTTCTCCCCTTGGGCGTTTGGTAGGCATGGTCAGATCTGTATTTGCTGAGTTTACTTGATCCTGTGTGAACTAAAATGTCTTGATGGCTTTGGGAAGTGGCAGGTTACACATGTCCTAACTTCAGCTCTGCTGCTGCCCTGTGGTGGCTTTTGCAGCTCTCCCCTCAACCTTGGCTGGCATTGCACCATTCTGCTAGGACTTCACACTGGCTTACAACTCCATCTGCTAATGTTGATTGAGCTTAGTCCTTCTTGGTTTGCTGCACAGTTTTTTTTTCGTCGTGCAACTCTTAACCCTTTGAGGTTATGATACTATTCCCAAAATGTGGTCTTAGCCATTGGTTTTACTCCTGGGCTCTGCTTACCCATGATTGCCAGTGACCCATGTGTCCCTGTTGTGTTGACCCTCCCCTGATTCCTTATTGCCCTCTGCACTCTCACTTCTCCACAAGTTATGGCAGTCCTTCCCCAGTGTGCCTGGGTTAAATCCCTCCTTGCCAGGGTGAGTGAGAGTGTCAGCAAATACATGCCTGCCTCACTTCTTTTTAACAGGTCCTCTTTCTCCAAGGGAGTCCCAGGGTCATAGATGCTCAAGTGTTTTCCATGAGTCTGGGGCCTACAGAGAAGGACTAGGGAGCTGTGGGTTGTAACCAGTATTCCTATGAATCCAGCAGTATAGCTGGAAGTAGTGAGTTGCTCTCTTCAGGCTTCATTTCCTTTTCCCCACCTAGCTTATAGGCTTTGCCTCAGAAGGACCATCAGGCACTCCTGCCAGGGAGGGGGAAGGGGAGGCTGTTGTCTGTTTACTCTGTGGTAAGCAAAGCAGAAAATGATGTTGTTTCATTCCTCGCTACACACAAATTTGGAAGCTGAAAATATATTAAAAAAAAGAAAAAAATAGAAGATTCCTTTTTAGTCAAACTCCCTCACTACCTCTGGGGTTTGAAGCATGGAAGCAAGACATGGATATGAGAGAGGAGAGGCTGCAACAGCTGGCATACTCCACACCTGGATGTGTTCAGGTCCCAGCGTGGTCACTCTGGTCCTGTGACACCAACTCAGCTAGCTTGGAAGGTCTTTAGGGATCCTGAATGCCCAAGCAATGGCTGGTCTAGTGAATTTTAAAGACCTTACTGCGCTTTTGGTGCTGTGCTGTGTGAGGTGCAGTCATCCAGAAGTTACCTACTGCAGGTAGCCCATGGGGCATCTCTCTTGGATGAAAGACGTCACAGAAACCTTCCTGCTGTTGCCATTGTACAAATTCCCATTAGCCATGGTGCACATCCTTGCTTCTCATGCCATTGCACAGTCTCTACAGGAAGAAGCTTATTGACTTAATTCCCAGTGAGCATTAGGTTATGTGAACAGAAGAGCAGGGTGCTGGCTAGCAGCATATGTCCTATGTGCCCATGGGAGGTGCCAGTAACTAATAAATCCTCTGAATCAGTGCCTTGAGGTCTTGCATCCTGCAGGAGGATGTAGACCTTCGTCTGGGACTGCTTGGATTGTAAAAATGAGCTGGGATGGGGCTTGGAGCCTCCTGGCTCCTTCCATGTAGCCTTGGGACAGGCAGGCAAGTTCTTAGAGCTTGTTTTATGAAGCCCTCCTAACCTGTTCAAACACAAAGCACGAAGGCCATTTCAAACTGCAGTTCCCAGAAACAGCAGTATATACTACTCTGTTATGATTTCAGAAAGCCAGGTAGTAATGAGGAGTGCAGCCTGTGACAGGACTCTCATTGGTAGGTAGGTAGCTTAATAAGCCAGACAGGCTGCCCTCCATAATTCTTGTTCTAACAAGGTTCAACTTTCTTTTGTCTTCACAGTTCCACCAAAGATCTCCAATATCTCCTCAGACATCACCGTGAATGAGGGCAGCAACGTGACCCTGGTTTGCATGGCAAATGGGCGTCCTGAACCTGTCATCACCTGGAGGCATCTGACCCCAACAGGTAAGAGATCCAACTGAACTCCACTGTGCTGATGATTTGTGAACTGTTCAGTAGTTTCCTTCTCTTTCAGCATCAAAAGAAAATTTCAGTAGCAATACCGGCAGCTGTAGAAAAGTGGCAAGAATCTTAAGTGCACTTCAAACTTGTTTTGAGGTGTGATTTCCTAGGCACAGTAAACAAGTTTTCCAAGTGAACAAATGAAATTACTCCAGCAGATGCTCTACAGAACTGGACCCGTAATTCTATTTATCTTTGGTCTTCATTGAGTTGTCCCAGACTCTACTGCTGGTAATGCACAGCACAGTAGTGGAGACAAAATGCTCCTGGTGCCAGACAGAGGGGAAAGGATTTCTGTTGAGATACTACATAAAAGAGGTTCTCTCTAAAAACCATGGAATTTGCTTCCTACTGATTTTCCTTAAAAGGGAGAGGCAAACAGTGGCAGAGATGATTTCATATTATTCTCCACTTTGGCAGACAGTTGTCTTGTGTCTTGTGAGGTGAGTAAAGAAGGCATTTGATCTTCAAGGTGAGGGAAGAGCAGGATGGAGACAGAATAAAGGAGAACTCACCATCTTTGTTCTATCTAACTGTGCTTTCCATGCTCAAGGATGTAACAAACTTGGAAGGAAAATATCCTTTCAGTAGTCAGACTCTGTGGGGTTAGCAGCTTGGGTTGCAAGCAAGCCTCACCCCCTGAAGATTTATCAGTAGGATGAGAGCAAGAGCTGGGTTTCTCTCCCTCCATTTCATGTCCTTTGAGGAAGGAACTCTTTAGTTGATTTCTTTTGCTGTCAGATATTTTTTCTCTAAAATGCATGGGGAAAGCATTGATTAGCTCCATGTGAATGGTCCCCTGTGATACTCCCATATATTGTAAAGGGTTAAAGAGGATTTGAGATAGACCGAGCACAAACATTCTGCATGTGCAATAGATAGTCAAGTATCATCTACTGCAGTTCAGCAGCCAGAAAAGAGGGGATTTTTGCAGAAAGAAGGTCTGAGAGAGAAAGGTAGAATGGAAGAGAGCTTTGTCTTAGGGCTGCATCCAGAATGCCCTGGATTTGGAACCTGTGGTTCAGGTTGGGGTTACTCAGATTTCCTGAGTGCCCCTGGTGGTGCAGTGGTTAAGCCGCAGCATTGTCAACGCTGAGACCCGGGTTCGATTCCCGGTTAGGACACTCCCCGGGCAGATGGAGCTCGTTAGCCCTGTAAGGCAATCCGTCTACATCCTGAGGACCTCGCTGCCACCGTACAAGCTCGCTTACTTGGCCATTACTCAGATTTCCTGTCTTGTCCCTTCAGCCAAACCAAAGTCTTCCTGAGATTTCACGCATACAAAAGGCAGATATGCAGTTTGTATTTTGGCCCACTTCTTGCAATGCCAAAAGAAGGAAGATGGGGAAAGTATACCAGGAGGAGGTGGAAGGAGCAGAGCTGATAAGGGGAACACTACTCTTCTGTGTTCCATCACTACCTGACTTTCCTCTTCTGCTTTTTTTTGGCATTAAGCATGATGGTGCTATTTGCATTTATAGGAAAATGGATCCTATTTTTTTTACCTTTATTTATGTATCTAGAACCTTCTACCGCTGGTATTTCTGTTCCTAAGTTTTATTTCATATCAAATTTTCCATCTTACTGCTACATCAGTCTTTCAGTTCTCTATCTCTTTCTTGTATTCAAGTAGAAGATATTCCCTAGCTATTCTATGAGCACAGCCTAATATTGTCTGAGTTAAGGGCGTTCCAAGGTGCTAGCTTAAATCTTCATGAAAACTAAGACATGGTACACGTGAGATACATTGTTCAAAGCAGTAAGAAGATTCTTGTCCTTTTACATTTTTAGTCCCATACTGTGTGTCTCAGAGCCTCCTGCAGCACCATCTCACTGACTTCCTTCCAACCTCTCCTCAGTCTTCCTCCCTACAGTGAAGCCTGCCAAGCACCCCTTTGTAATGACCTAGAGCTTCCAATGAAGGGCAGGCAGTCCTCAGTCTGTCACCTCCGTGTCTCACTGACTGTTGTTCTCTCTCTTTTTCCCCACCTGAACCCATCTGCTATCTTTTCCGGACACAGAGGAACTGCTTTCAGGCAGACATCAGGTCTTTGAGCAGCATGTAGCCCAGTGAGACACTTGTCCCAAAATGGGAGAGTAAAGACCTTCTTTAAAGTGTTTTCTTTGAGGTTGACAATTAATATAAATTCCGTATCTATTCCAGAGCTGCTGCAGTTGGAAACGCATCTTATCTTGGAATCTCCCTTTTCCAAAACTGCAAAGCATTTTGGCTCCATTTATGCGAGTTTTGAAGACATCTGCTATGCATCAAAGAGCTATTTTAGATCATTGTAAAGGTTTTTTAAAATATATCTCTCTCTGGTTTTTTTCGTGGTTAAACTCGTGACTGCAGAACTGGAAGACAGAGTGTTATTGAGCTTGTGTGGGAGGTTTTGAATGGACAGGTAGTGAAATTAAACCCGTATTGGGGAGCGAGAGGGCCAAATTACTTTCTCACTGTGCACTCTCCTCAAGGACTTCATTAGCAACTTTGTTCGCTGTTTCTTTCATTCATTGACTTAGTCAATAGTGTTTGTTGGCTAATTACCCGAGTTAGGACCACAGAAATGATTTATTTCTTGTTGGCTGAGAAGTGGAAGATACAAATGCAAAGGGAAAGCAGTGCTGCTACTTATGCAGAGAAGGCAGGAATGCATGTTCATTTAAATTCTGTGATCATAGCCTACTCATCTGCCTATCTGGGAAGTTAAAAAAAAATTATTTATAAAATGCTGTGTCTTTTCCTTTGCTGGTCCTTCAGTGGGCAGTTGAACCAGGCATTTTTCTCATATCAACTATAAGTCCCCAAGCCCTGAAGCAGCCCCTAGGAAAAAACCCTCACCTAAGCCTGTGAGATAGTTAAAGTGTGACTGTAGCACTGACACCTTGGGAGGAAGGGCAGGTAAAAGGAAAATAACCTTAATAATTCCAATGGCAAATGACAATACAGATCAGTTTTAATTTGATGAAAGCAGGAATGACATTCTTTGGAATGATGCAAGTCCTTGCTCTCCTCTTACATTCCTCTTCAGATGATTGACTGATAGTATTTTGACAGAGCAGGTGGAGAGAGTCACCCAGATCCTTTTCTTTCTTATCTGACAGGCTATTGTTCTGTAGGACATTGGCAACCTGGTCTAAGTAGTTTTGGATAATTTAATCGGCATTGCCTGGGAGCACACACAGCTTCATTAGCTCTTCAGCTTCAGCCAGCAGAGCACTTTTCTGGGATTGCCGGACCTGCAGCTTCCAGCAGGCCAACACATCCCTCCCTGCTCATAGTCTGATCCCTTTCCTGGGATTCACTGCACAGCTGCAGGCTTGTTAAGCCCACCATGCCCTATGACTTTTGCCATCCCTGTTTGTGATGGTAATCCATGGCAAAGGTTGTAGCAGCACACTGAACTGGATTTGTAAGGAAACTGGGATTTGTTCAGTTAGAGTGGGGATGAGTATCGATGATGTCCTTTACAGACCGTATGAGTTAGCAGTTGTCAACATTAGAAATACTTCACTAGGGAATATGCTGTAGTCTCTCATCTCTTGAAAGGGATAAAACCCAGACTCTTTGTACAAATAGTGGGTGGTACCCTATTGTTTCATAATCCTTAATATTAAAACATAACCTGCCTGATCCATGGCTCACAAAGGCATAGATGATATTTTCCTCATGGAATACAATAACCTCGAATATCCAGTAGCTGCACCACAGTCTGGACAAGGTCAGAGCACAGGACCATGTATCATTTATCACACTGACATGGTCTGTGCAGGCTACCCCAGGCAGCCTACCCATCTGTGGCTAAGTATGTTCGCAGGTGCTCTGTTTTATTTGTACCATGCACCAAGATAACAGCTAACACAGGCAAGAAAAGGATCCAGTAAGGTAGATTAGACATGGTAGCCAGTGCCTGCTTTTGAGCTCATCTTAGTTTTACTTCATGTCTTTACTGACTTACTTTTTCTCAGGATAATGTGACTTCTCCCTGAGATCACAGTCCGGAGGCTTTATAATTTATCATTGTTCATCCCTCTGTCCTATTTAGAGCCATGCTACATGCCTGGTTGACTGAAAAAAAAAGGGTTTCCTGGGGAAAGTAAAGATTCATGTATGTTCATATTCTTATCAGTAAACTCCCTCTCAACGGAAGCCCTAAAGAGTGGCCTCTTGGGAATTGAGTTAGCAGCAATATGAACATGGAGAGTTGTTGCAAGGTCTTTACATTACCAGAGATCTCACTGCCAACCCTTTTGCTGTGCATGGGCAGACAAATGCAGAAGAAAAAGAAAAAGGCAACTCCTGTCCTGAGGAGCTTGTACTCAAGCTCACAGGAGCAGACCCATTCACGTATCTGCTCTTTTACCACAAGGCGTCACTAGTTGAAACCTTTCTGAGGG
Source organism: Empidonax traillii (assembly GCF_003031625.1). Classification (NCBI taxonomy): domain Eukaryota; kingdom Metazoa; phylum Chordata; class Aves; order Passeriformes; family Tyrannidae; genus Empidonax; species Empidonax traillii. The sequence goes on along the minus strand of NW_020955239.1, from coordinate 1,399,578 downwards.
CCTTGCTCATGGGGTGCTGTGGCAAGTGCCATGGCAATGTTGATGACAACCTGAGAGGCAGTGGCAGGGAGACAAAGATATATTGATCAAAATTGAATAATTGAGGCTCTTAGTGGTTGTGCACAGCCAGCTGAGGAGCAAGCAATTCCATTTTCCTAGAGAAAGTGAAAACTGTATAAAACCACTAGGTACCTCATTCTTGATCCAACTTCCTTGGCCTCAGCCTATCAAGGCTGCTTGATGGAGAAGAGAACAGTCTGGATTCTCCCAAATTCCACCTGACAGTCTAAAGATACCCACTTTGGCTCAGAAAAGGAGCTTAGTTATTATAGTGGTAATCACAGCATAAGAAGAACCAGTCTAGAGCAAAGCAGATAAGTATTGATTACAGCACCCAAGTTTCATGTCACAGCATATAATGAAAGGAGATGGGAAGGCCTGTCAAATATGCCAGTCTGATTCTCCCTAGAGGGTGCTAGAAATTCTCATTGAGCCTTAGAGAATTTACCATAGCCTGGGAAGTTTAGAAAGGATAGAGAATACAGAAATGTGCCTGCATGCTCTGTGTAATTGAGATGGTATATATATAATATGTTTATAAACAGCTGTAGAACTCATTGCCATGGAAAGTTATTAAAAGATGAGAACTTGGCAGGACTCACACAGCTTATATATTCCTGAGGATAATGTGAACAAATCTGGATATTCTTGTTATTCACAATAAAAATACTGAAAAGGATGTTAAACTTCATGCTTTGGGGCTCAGAGATCAGGATAAGACCTAAAGTGAAAGAGACAGATTATCTCACACCCCCGCTCACTTGTGTATTTTCCTTCAGTGCATGCCAGTCCTCTTGTAGAGCTGAATGCTGAGCACTGAAGGAAGCAGAGACAGAGCTTTCTGAAGGTATGAGATTTAAGAAGGTCGTGTAATTCACATTGGGCAACTTTGATCATTATGTCCTGTGCTTGCTTGCTTCTCATTGCTGTCTAACTCCAAAGCCTTGCTACTTCACTTTGAAGTAGCACAGGGAAAGCCAGTTTATGGCCAAAGAAAATTACAGACAGAAAACCCTCAGCCCAGAGTCACCACAAGTCAACCCTGTGGGTAATAGGTAGTGATGAGTGGGAAGCGGATTTTTTTGTTATCTAAACCATTTGGATTTAGCTCACCTCTCTGCTGCATTCCTAAAACCCCAGTATAACAATTGTGGAGAACAGTGTTGTTTTGGGAGGCTTAGGGTGAGGAGTTTTTTGTTTGCATTTGGTGGGGGTTTTGTGGAGTTACTGTGCCAGCTCTTCTCATGTCACAACCTTCTCCCCACGTAACTGTCTCTGCTTCAGCAGGAAATTTAAGATTCAGAAGGTATTTGTTTGACCCTGCATTTTAGGATGTTGGGTGAGCAACTGATGATTTTTTAACCAGGTCTTCTTTTCCTCTTTTCTTTTCCTTGCATCTTCAAAATACTCTCTGGTAAAATTGTGGTCTTTATCTTCCACCGAGACCCTTCATTTTGCCTCTTAAACACTCCTGGTTTGTTTTAGCACACTTTCTAAGATGTCTTTTTCTCTCTTGATCTAGTCTTCATCTTATCCAACATTAAAAAAAAAGAAGAAAAAAAAAAGAAGAGGATGCTGGCTCACAAAGAGCCTGGGAAATAAGCCAAACTTTCAACTTTTTCAGGTCTTCTCCAGAAGGCATCCAAAGTAGTTTCAACATCTATTTGCTTCCCACTTGCGCTTGCTCCACATTTCTTATATTTTTAGAAGTCTGCTTTTCTTAGTGCCCACAATCCGGATACCCCCGCCTCCTTCCTCACCCGTAACAAACTCAGGCTGAGAAGGTGCTCTCTCACTTTGCTTTCTTCCTTCTACACTCAGAGACACATAGACTGCCCAGAGATCACTCCTGTTGTAGTAATGCCCCATTTGGTTGCTGTGGTCTGTGATGCTTTTTCAGTACAATCACTGTTGGTGCGTGAAACATTAATTTTTTTAACAGCTTTGATTTCTCTCTCCTGTCCCAGGTCAGAGAGGGAGAGCAAAGCCTCATGAGTATTTTGCATTTCTGGGGAACGAGCAAATAAAGCTGCTGTATGGAGGAAATTTACTCTGCAGCCTTCAGCAGTCTTTGGAGGGGGGCGTGTGGAGTCTTCTGGTCAGTGCTTGGCTCCTCCACCTCTGGCAAGATTTTCTGTGCTGTTTCTGGCAAGATGTAGCAGTTGTGTACCCAATTAGTGGCCTTCCTGCCACATAAAAATGTTGCTCTTTACAGCAAGTTGGAGTCTGTGTAGAGTTACCTCCTTTTTTTCCTTCTCTCAGATGGGTACCAATTCTAGTCGGTCATGCTGGTAAAGTCTTTTCCATGGCATTTTAAAGGCTGAGCTGGATTGTGTCCACATGGAAACTTTCCTCCACCTACAGAAAAGCAGAATTATTTTCAGCTCATTGCATGCTGTAATACTGCTTTCTGTGCAGTGCTGTACAGTCTGCCCTCAAGATTAGTGCTGTACCTTTGCCTTGAAGGTTAGTGCTTCTCAATGGGCTGTTCAGTTAGGACATTCAGGAATAGCTACCGGCTTTCTCTCCTCTGCCTCCATGAACCAGTCATGAAGGATCCCAGAGGGCTAGACGTGGGAGTGAGAACTGAGCACCCCAGAAGATGAGAAATCAAAATCTTCCATAATTAATGATAAAAGGATAATGAAGTGCCATATACTGCCACAAGTCTGATCTCAACAGCAGGTTACTGAGTCTTACCAATTCTGTGTCCTTCCCACCATCCCAAACCCAGGACCAGTACTTTTTGTCCTAATTAGAATGAAGAAAGGAGAGATCTGCTAGTCCTGCCATTCTGAGCATTGTAGATGCAGTCTACCTTGCAGTCCTTCTCTGTCAGCCTTTCTTGTGCTCCAGACATGCCACTGAACACTCTTGTATCCTACCTACATAGTCAACTACACCAAAACATTGTTATTGAGTGCAAGACACTGATGGGATATGTGTGTGTTACTGTGTCTCCCTCTAGTGATATGAACTCATGAATCTGCTTTGGGTCCATCGTGCTTGGAGCTGCTCATTTGGTGACAGAGCTTCTCTGGGTTCACAGAGGTAAAGGGCGAATATTTTAGGACTGGCTCCCATTCACTCTGGCATCTGGAGGTCGTATTGCCCACTGGCAACTCCGTGGTTGCAGCTGTAGTTTGCATCTGAAAATTTAAATGTGCTTGTACAGATGCATAGAGGTTGAATGTGAATTAAAGAGAGAAAAATTTCATAGCATGTTAAATGGAATACTTTCAATTCAAACATCCTTAAGAAAGTTAGCCTTAAGAAGAAAATGGGGAGGCTGCATTTTTTTTCCCCTTGTAGCTGTAATCTATAAGTAGTTTTACTTCAGGCAAGCATATTTCTCACTTTCTCTTCACAGTAGGAGAGAGAAACACTAATAAAAGGAGAAAGTTAAAGTAGTAGCTTATAACTGGTCCTTGCATTTTTTTTTTTTTATTTAAAGAGAGAGACTTCACCATTTTGTTATTATGCTGTTATGTGACTACAACTGCTCATAATGGCTTCACTGACTTCAGTGTCTGGTATATTCTACACTGTAGCCAGACCTACTGTCTTCTCTCTTCTAAGGACCCAGGTGAGCATAGAGGACAGCATCTTCTGCAGCACATGGGTCCTGCCAGGACAGTGATGTCTGGAGGGAGTTTCCTGTATAGCCCCAGAGCTTTCACTCCTTTACCACTAAAGCATCTCTTGCACCATTATCTGACTGTCTCTTGCCTCTGCCTCCATCCCCATGCCAGTCTCACTGATGAAACCGCTTGGCTTCTATATTTCAGCTCTAGTGACAGCTGGAAAATAGTGAGAGAGAGAACAGCAGAGTGTAGGGAGAAGCAGCATTATTTGCAAGAATCTTCTGTATACAGAGATAGACCTGGGGCAAAGAAAAGGCCAGCTTTAGGGGCAAGACATCCTGAACTTGCTTGTCACTACAACCACAGCAAGGTCAGAGGTCACTCAGCCTCCTGTGGTGTGGAGCTTTTCTCCCAGGTCTGAATATAGCTGTAGTGAAAATGGGAGTCTCCCAGCTGAAGGCAGTGAGCTATTTTGGTAATGTAAGGCTGTGACAGGCCCTGGTAAACACTTGTGTTCTGTTTGCTTCCTCAGCCTCCTTTCTGACCGTTTCAGAAATGTGTCTTCAGACCATCCCCCCCTTTCCTGTCTGAAGAAAAGCATGAGAGATCAAAAACATGATTCAGGGATTTTTTTTTTTTTTTTGGGGGGGGGAAGGTGCATATTCAAAAGCTTTGTTATTTCTCTCTTATGATTCTCATTCTCTTTCTTATTTCTTCTTCGGATACTCTTTCTTTCTGAACATCACCTGAAAAATATGACTCTTCTTATGTACTCTGTATTCTTTCAAGCACTGGCTGAACAAATCATCCTTTCTCATAAACTCGCAGTGAGTGCCCACCGCAGTGTTACTGCGGCACGGGAGCAAAGCAGGGGGGGCTGGGAGGGGTTGGTGAGTCCCAACCCAGGAAAGCAAGAGCTGCTCTCTGATGCAGCCTTTGAATTTCACGCTCGCTTTGGAGTGACTTGAGCCATTGGAAAGATAAGCATATCCTGCCAAAGGATCAGCACAAGCTGCAAGGAAGAAAAGTGTAATGGAGGTATTGATGGCCTGGGAAAGGCATCGATCATGAGAGATTTCAGTTCTTGTATCGACTGAGGTCTGTGGCAGATTGGAAGGGTCATGGAGTGAGGACAGGACTGTATCTACGGCACACTTTAGAGCACACTCATAGAGCCCACACCTTGTCCCGGCTTGTGTCCCAGGAAAGACACCGGCGGGGGATGAGATGGCTGCGGTCAGGGGTAGGCAGAGGGAAGAGCAGTGAAGCCTCCCAGGGGTTTCTTAGGCTCCTCATGAGGGTGCCTGTGGGTCACGGCCCTGTCACACGTGCCTGGCTGAGAACTGCTGGCAGGATCATCTAATTACAAGTGCTGTAATGGTCACCATATGTCATTACCACCATCCTTACCTGCTGTGCAGCCTGTACATTTGTAAAAGCTGCCTGAGTATGCAGGTGCACACTGCTGTATACATTATTTGTGAACATTTTACTACGTGCTCCTTTGTATGTTGCCCATGCTGGTGTCTGTCCATCCGTTTTGCTGCACAAAATGTGCAGCATTTTGATGTTTACAAGCCTTATCTACCAAACTCAAAGGCTTGCATTTTCCATCTTAAAGGTAGCATTGTGAAACGTAGAAGTAAGCATGAAAAATTAGAGCAGAGTACTTTCCATCCTTTGGCTATGTGGCATGGTTCTGTCCAAAGCCTGTCTGTACCTAAACAAGATGGGAACAGAGAAATAGTATTTTTAAAGTCAATCATGCTAGGAGACAAAATTTCAGAAGTTCCCTGAACTGCAGAAGATCAGGTCAGGCTCCAAACTCTGTAACTCCAGCCTCTGTTTGACATGCTCACTTGTATCTGCTGCATTTATCTCTGCTGTACTTGGGCATCTTCCAAGCAAATAAATAATTGGTTCCTGTTTCTGTCTTCCCTTCTGCCCAAGGGACCTAAAGTTAATTTGTGCTGACTGTTAGGCTTTGGGTATGTGGTGGGTTGACCTTGGCTGGATGCCAGATGTCCACCAAGCCGCTCCATCACTCACCTCCTCAGCAGAATGGGGGGAGAAAATAAGATGGAAAAAGCTTTTGGGTCATGGTAAAGGCAGTTTAATAAAGCAAAAGCAAAGGCCACTCACAGAAGTGAAGGAAAACAAAATATTTATTTTCACTCTCTGTTCGCCACCAGCAGGTAATGTTCAGCCTCTTCCCAGGAGGCAGGGCTGTAGCACACACATTGGTTTCTCCAGAAGACAAACATCATAATAATGAATGCCCCTACCCATTTCTCTTAATTTTTATTGCTGAGCAAATGCCATACGGTATGGAATATTCCTTTGGTCAGTTTGGCTCAGCTGTCCTGGTTGTGTCCCCTTCCAAGATCTCACTTACTCTTAGCATAGTGGTGAGGAGGAAATGTTGGCGAGACAGCCTTGGTGCTGTGCCAGTGCTCCTCACCAGTAGCCAAAACACTGGTGTGTGTTATCCACGCCTTTCTAGCTCCTAATGCAAAGCACAGCGCTATGAGATCTGCTATGGGGAAAATGAACTCCATTTCAGGCAGACCCAATACAGGGGAGAGGCTGCTATTGTAGAAGGAAGTCAGGCCATGTATACATAGATGTTCCTTGCACTGTGAAATTCTAAGTGCCCCTATTTCCTGTGGGGAGAACTACAACCATTTGACTTCTGTGAAGAGGATTCCTTGTAGCTCTTTGGAGCTTTCCAGGGGGCAACACAGAGAAGCCAATGTTCCCTAGATATTCCTTCTGCAAGTTCCATCTTGAATGCCTGGAGCTTCATTTCCCTTGACTGAAATGCAGACCCATGGAGAGGCAATTCACTCCATGCAAGAGGCTGGGATGGGTGTTGGAGTCCGTGCACAAAGCAGAGGTTTTAGGGGAGCTGGGAACAAAGAAAAGTCACATTTGCCATGCAGCATCTCCTGTATGAGACCCGGGGAAGATGAGGGAAGGAGACTGTTAACTTGAACAGACAGAAGTAATTAGAGGAGTAAAATAATAGATTAATGAGCAGCCAGTGTCAGGGGAACTTATTAATTATCAGTAGAGGATTTCCTTCAATATGCACTCTGGCCGAGGGCATGCAAGATAGCAACCAAAACTCAAGCCCCATTTAAGGAAGCTGGTAAGGAATTAGTGGCACTGGATGTCTGGAGAGCGATAGCAGGAGATGACTTAAATGCTTCCTTTGAATCTCGTGTTCTGTGTGGTTCAGGTAATGGCGGGGGATGAGGGGGATCTGGGAAACACTAGATTGTATCTAACCAGTGTTAATAATGGCTCAATAAAAATGCTCTGATAAGAACACATTAAAGTTGCACAGTTAAGCACTCACAAGCCAGGTAAGGTGAGATTTAAGGTTACAAACGCAACCTTAACTCTTCTCCTGCTGCGGGTACCTTAGCAGGCAGCCTGTAATTAAGGGGCATTGGGCTATTGCCCAAGTAATATGTTATAACACCAGTTAATGCTCTCTTCAGCTTTGGACAGGTGCACACAGTGTCTTGCAGTACTGTGGTTTTGTCTGTGTGTGTGCCTGGTGAAATAGACTCCATTTTAATTATAACTCTGAGAATATTGCATTCATTGTACTGGAACAAAGCGTGGTGGTTTAGAACATGAGGCCCATTTAGACTGTTAAGATACAGGGCAACCCACCACCCATTCTCTCAGGACACCATTTGAAAGCACGTCAGAAAGCAGTGGTTGTGGATGATGTTGACATTTGAGGCCAGTTGTGTTGAAAATGGAGTCTTCCTAAAGAAAGATTTCTACTCCTTTTGCTCAACATATTGTATTTTTTATGTAGTTGCCTTACTGAAGCATTCAGACTGTTCACAGGGTGAGATGGTTCCCTGTCCCACAAAATAATGCCTTTTGTTTATCACCTAGGAGGTAACTGTTCATATATTAATGTATTTTCCATTTAACACTCCTATATTTATAACTCTTGAGTCTCACTGCATGTACAATGGCTGTGATATAATGGGGAAAAGAGAAAATGTAAAGGGTAAATCTTTCCTTGGGGAACACTACAGAAGTAAATGGATTCAATGGTTTTAAACCAGACATTGTAGATTTGACATCGTTCTTTAACAGTGATGCTGCCCACAGAACACAAAGTTCTTTGAGGAGTGGCCAACCCTTCTGCTGTGTAAGTCCTTGAGTAAAAACCTCTGTCCTTCCCTGCATACCCTGTAGTAGTCTGACATTTCTGAGAAGCCACTGTCCATGTCTCTGCCAAACACATTCTGCAGCACCTCCTGCTGTCCCACTCCTCATCCTTGCAGCTACATAGGGGGGCCTGCTTTGGTTGCATTTGAAGCAAATATTCAGCATTGTTCTACCATGAGCGTTGTCAAATCTGTTAGGCATCATGTGAGCTGGGGTGCAGACTTGCATGTAAGTTTGAGAGTATCTAAAGCTGTTCAGATGCCCTGAGCTTTATTTTTTTGCATTTTGGATCACTATCTAAAGAACAGATGGGGTAACAGAAATGGCAAGGGCAGCAGTTTTAGCAGCAGCCAGAGATCTGTAGATATTTTTAAAGGTTTCCAAATGTGTATTCATCTGTCCTCAGCAAGAAACAATCGTGTAGTGAGAGCTGTCCCTTAGAGGTTGGTCTGAGTGGAGCAGAAACTCATCAAGAGGGTTACGTGTGAAAAGGAAAGGTCACATAAGCCCAGGTGGCCCTGCAGGAGACAGGCAGGGCGGTCACGGTGGGAACAGATCTTATGTGCAAGGTACAAGAGAACAACTACGAGGAGAACAGATAGAGAATTTCATAGAAAGCCCCCAGCACAAGGAAATATGCTGATTAATTTCCACAGACCTGCACAGGTCTGAAGTGAGATAAAAAAAATTCCTCACTCAGAGACTTTGGGGATCACTGAGCAGAGTTTGTTTAAAAGAAATGAGCTTCATCTGAGAGGTTTTGCAACTTGTGCTAATGAGAGTCTGTCTGTCAAACTTAAGTGGCATCAAGTGGCCCAGAACAAGGGCTCTTGGGCGTTAAATGGTTCCTACCAAATACCAAGCCCATTACCATGATTGGCTGTTGTAGCCCTCTAAACGGCAAAAGTGATTAAATTGGTCGTTATGAAACGCTAAAGATGCATAATTATGAAAAATAAGGTTTGAGTAAGAGGAGATTTCATCTCTCTAGCTGCTTTGTATCTCAAGAAGGAATCAATGTAGAAATGTCTTAAAAGCATCCAAGGATTGCCCCTTGTCTGGTTTTCTCCTGACAGTCTGGGAATCATGAATGTGTGGAAGTGAAGGTGTTTCTCCAATCTCTAGGCTGATATGAGAACTGGAGACTGAATGTCCCAAAGTCCCCTTCTCTGCATAAGATTGTGTTTCAAGATTGTGTCCAGTCTCTCCCTCCTGTTTGCTAAGGTGAGGTCCAGTGCACGACTTTCCTTGGTCACCTTAGCTCATCAGGCACTCTTGCCTTTTCTGCAAGGGAGGGATTTAAGTCCTCAGGCAGTGCTGCAGACATGACACAGGCATGTTTTCTTCTTCTAGGAAACCCTCAGATGTTCCAGTGGGCTCTTCTCCATGCCATGGAGATAGGCCTTCTAGGAGGCAATGTAACAAAGGTTTGTTACAAAAATCAAGTGTTAGGCTTTTGGTCACTGTGTACAAGAGGACGGGGAACACTGAGTATCCATGGAACTCTATGCAAGTGAGCGAGGATGTTGAATGAACAGTTGCAGAGCTGTTACACATTGCTGAGCATGGGGTGTTGTGTTGGGGGAAAGGGTTGTGAAAAACAGGAAGCCTTTTGCCTTTGTAGCAGCTCACTTTCCTATTGTTGGACAACTCTGAGGGCAGACCAGTGCTTTGCACGCTTCCTGCTCTCCCAGATCTGCCTCCCAGCTGAGCCAGTACCTCTCACTGTTGCTTTGGAGCATCTCTCAAATGTTTTTCTCCCATTAAAAGCCTGGAATAGCAGTAGACATAGAGCAGAATATAAGCATGGAGTTTCTCTGGCACAACTCAGTCAACCCAGACTTCCTAAAGCTCTAATGTTCCTAGTTTGCACAGACCTTCAGCAGAAATAGATTATTTATTCATTTTACTTTCCTTTTAGTTCTCTCCCTCTTTGGTGCTCCCCCAGCCCTAGAAGAGTTTTATACCCTCCTCAGAAAGAGTAATAGTGGTGGGGAGTTATTTCAGCCTCTCGGGCCCTCTGCTCTCCTTGGTTTGCTGCACTTCTCTCTAGGAGAGCGCTAACTGAGCCACCGAGCCAAGTCCTTGTTTCTCTTGTCAAAACTAAGTGGTCACTAGGGATATGCTGGTATTTACATTCTGTTACTCCTGCATGAGATGTGTAATGTACTAGCAGATCCTATCAGAAACTCTGCTGACCATTCATCTCCCTCATCTGTCTGTCTGCTCACCTTCCTTCCTTGTGTGACAGCTGATGTTGAGTATCTTTCAAGAACTTGATTTGTTTGTAGATCAAATGCCTTTAAGAAATGATCAGACATTGCTTGGTATCAGCGTATGTCATTTAAGGCAGTAGTCACTTTTAAGAAAAGACTCTGTGTATGTGTCATTTATGGCATTATGCATATCCCAGAAGACAAGTAGTGTCATCTGCATATTTATGTGAGATTGTGTGAGCCATCTAGTCAGCTGATTTGCCATGTGAAGTTGTTTTTTTCCCCAGTACTCTTGTGGCTGCTGTAGTCAAAATAAAATGTACCATGTCTTAAATGGAAAGCTGACTATCTCTGCCTTTTGAAGGAGCTGCACTCTTCACAGAGATAGATTAAGTTGTAAGACACCTCTTGGCACCTACCTGTGCCTCCAAACCTAAGGCAAACTTGATCTGTCTGAAAAACTACTGGTGTTAATTTAAACATTTAGATGCATCCTGAAAAGTTTCAGACCACTCTTGAGGTGCTGATCAGAGGACAGCCTGTGAAATTGATTTGATTTCAATCATGGCTTCTGGTAATTTACACATAGTTGTTGGCTTAATTCCCCATCTGTACTGGAAATTATTATTCTCTGTAAGGGTGAATATTTTCACAAATTCTGGTCATGAGAATGCACAAGTATTCCACTGTTACAGCACTCTTCCAGAAAACACTGTGACCACTGTGAGGTTCTTTGCCCACACAGTAGCTTGTAGGCACTTAAAAAAATGTCAACACTTAAATTCTCCTGAAATTATGAATAAATTTGTCCAATATTTCCTATATTATTGGTCTAGCTTATGCTAAAATATAAAAAGGTTGGGGTTGCCATTGTCTGTGGACTTGACACTACGGGTGTTTTTATTAGGACCCAGATCACTTGAGGATTAAGCTTTCTCACTGGAAACACTTCTTAACAAAAAAAAAAAATAGCCCAGATGCCTTGAAGGCCTTAATTTGTGTTCAGGGAACAGTTTTTCAGGAAAGTATGTACTACAGAACTTGCAGGAGAGAATGAGTCAAAAACTGGTCTGAGTTTCACATATGGAACCTTTCTCAGCAATTTTTACCACAGAATATAATTTGGCCCGTAAGCCCCCAACATTAATCATGTTAATCAGTTGCTCTTGTGATGGATTACTTCTATGGCAAAAAGTATGTATGTGGGAAACTCAGTTATATAACCAAAGGGATTTTCATGTAGTTTGGAAAGGCCTCGAGACCTCCTCAAAGTTTATAGCCTTTGTGGCCAGCATGCTAGTGTCTGGAAATTGTACAGGGAATTGTACCTAATGAGGGATATTGCATGTTTCCATCCTAAAAATGAATATACTGTTGGCGAACATTGCCCTTTGACTGTGGTCTTACGATATTTGTTGTTGTTTTGCTGGTCTTTGTCACATCAGTCCATGTGGCCAATTCTTTTATTTAATCTAGTGGTTATACAATGTCAGTAAATCTAGGAGAGAACGTTGCAAATTCTTATTTCCCCCTCTCAAACCCTAGACTGGAAATTCGATTTTAAGGTTGTAAATAGAATCCAGTTGGACTTGTCTTCTCATTGTTATGGCAAATGGTGTGGCATTGTCTTTCTGATGCTGCAAATAGCTTCACAAGGAGGCAGCTTTGTTCAGGAGAGTTGGTCAGAACGGATTTTCTGGAAGTGATTTTAAATATAAAAATGCTGTCAAAATACAAATGACAGCAAAGGCTACTGATTTAGCTGCAAGTAGTTAGCCTGCAAACCTGAAGACCCTTTCCTAGCTATGTTTTAGTAGACATCACCCTAGCAGAGGTATACCAAAGATAAGCCTCTGTTACTTGATAGTTCCTTTTCTGACCATTTGTAATGCAGGCTCTTTCCTCTCCAGAATTCCCCATGTCAGGAAAAGAAAATGGAGTGAGGTACCCTTGTCAATAGCTCTTCTGTCAAAGCCTGTCTAATTTATATGCAGGCAATAACTAAATGATGCCTGTGGGGAAAGGCAGCAGAGACAGGGCTGGTTGAGCAGTTTTAAGCAGTCCTTTCCCATATGCATTTGTCAGTGTTCTGAAGGCCATTTTAAAAGGTAACTTTACTTTAAATTCCTGGACTTGCAAATGTGTGAAGGAGCGGGATTATTAAAACCATGCAGCCCCCTTAAGTATCTGAAAGAGAGTGCAGCTTGTGCTGAGGTGTTGCACAAGAAGATAAAGAACATTTGCTGCCTCAAGATGCTGGTCCCTAGAAGGGTCTGGCAGTCTCCAAAGTGTTTGTCCTATAAATGTCCTGCTTTTGGGACAGGAGTGCTGCTGGAGTCCCTCCTCCTGCCAGGAGCTGGAAGTCTGGGGGCTATGAAAGTGGAGGAGCAAAGAGCTTGGAGCAGACGCCCATGGGGGGAAGAAGGCTGTCCTGTGTGATGCCTGTCTCAGGCAGGAACCCAGCACACTGACGTTTCACAATCGGCATCCTCGAGGACACTAAGAATGAGGCTCCCTCTGCTTCTGCTTCTTTAGGTCATTAAATAAGCACTGCTCTGGGACTTGTCTCTTCTCCTCATATCAACATCAGAAACCAATATTCATAGCCTCTTACATCCTTTCCCCCCACTCAGTGCTGGCAGCTGTTCTCCCACCCCCTTCCTGCACTTGAGATACCTGCCACAGTAATGGGATCCTTCTGCAAGCTCTTTAATTGAAAGGAATTTCTGTCTGGCCTGAAGATGTCAGGAGGCTGACGGAGACGTGTTTCTATAAAATGAGGCTTGATCTACAGTGCAACAGGCAGTGTCTGGATCACTGAGAATCCTTCACACTCGCTGGCTGCATGCGGCATTTCGAAGGGGGGCATTAATTAAGGTGTGTCTGTCAGGGTGTGGGTGCTGGAGACCCCTCTGGCTCAGCTGCCAGCTATCCCCTCTGCAGCATCAGCCTGCGAGGTGCCATTGCTTTCTTTCCACATGGCGCTTCCCCTTGCCTGCTGTGCCACTTCCATTTCTGATTCCCATCAATTTGAAACAGAGCCCTGCTGACCCTGCTGACCGCTGCTCATACATCTCCCGGCATGGTTAATAATAATGGCCTCTGTGGGAAATGATGGGCTGAGACAGAGAAAGGACATAATGATGCTCTGGCTGGGGTAGGCAGAAAGAGGAAAGTGAAGTGACAAGCAGCTAAACAGCAAGAGAGGGGTGTGATGATAAAAACAAACAAATCTGCAAATGTCTAAAAATCCACAGCAATGGCATCCCTGAAACAAATGGGGAGAGACAAGCTTGAGTCCCTGAGGGAGGGAAGAGGGAAAAAGAGAGAGAGAGGGGAAAGCGACCAGAGAATCGGCCAATAATTGAAATGGCATCAGGGAAGAAAAGAATTGGAAAGCACAGACAGGCTTGGAATTGGCAGGTGGCAAAGAAAGAGGATGAAAGACAGAGAGAGAGAGACCATGGAGGAAGGAAGATGTGGATGTAGAAAGCAAAAGGGAAAAATGGAGAAGTTGGCTAACCAAAGAAAATGGGCACAGAATGTGAAGTGGGGAAGCAAGGAGGGGAAGAGATCCATACATTGGCAGAGGAGGAAAAGTGAAAGGGAACTGAACTAGGGTAGAGGAAGGAGAGAAAATGAGGTATTTGGGCTTAGGAAGAGGGAGGGAAGAACAAAGAAGTGGGAGAAGGAGTTAAAGAAGAGCAAATTGAAGAGCCCCAGGCCTATGCCATTGAAGTTCACCAGAAGCATAAAGAGCAGGGTTTGAAAACCTGCTTCTCCAGGGCTTTGCCAGTCCCCATCAGCTGCTTGGGATTGCAGTGTAAATTCCAGGGAAGTGCATGTTATGTCATTTTTGGGTAAGCAGAGTTTGACTCGATGGAAAATCGTTGCAGCCCCACCACCCATAGCACGCAGCAAGCAGGTTTTGTTGTGGGTTTCATCTCCATAGCGATATAATGACCCCAGCACGGAAAGCAGCAGACACCTCTTGGTTGGGCAGATCAGTCACTCCCCTGCTCCATGTTTGTGGGTAATGATGTAGTGCCTGATGCTATGCTGCAAGGTTGTTTTCTTCTGTTGGTAAAGCAGATCAATGCTGACATCATGCACCGTCAGAGATTTTTCTCTCAGTGCAAACAGTTGCTGCTACCCCTGGCTCTCATCAATAACCAATTATGCGATCATCTGTGTTTCCTGGCTCAGGATTTTTTACCCCCACACAGAGGAAATCAGAGAAGATGGTTAAATTTCCTCTCTATAATTTCTGTCCCTCAGCTGTAGCAGGGATGAAGCTGAGTGGCAGTTGCTGGAACAGGACTGCTTTTGCTGTGCCGAGGGGAGGTTAGCCAAAGCACAGGGGTGAGCTGTGGCCTGTCCAGGCAGAAGTGTGTGGGCAGATCCTTGGCAGGGTTCATCACTCTTCTTAGCTGCTCCCGTGCTCAGTAATTGAGGACTGTTTTGCAAGCAATCCTCCATAGTCCTTCCCTGAAATGCTGGCACTCGTGTCCTGGATTCTGTGCTTTTAGCTGTCCCTGCCCTCCTGTGTAACACTGCATAAGCCAAGGATCTTTCTGTGCACCTTTTTTTTTTTTTTTTCCCCTGAAAGATTTGTCTCCACAACATCAGCCATGGGAATTTTAGATTTGTTGTACTTCTAAGGCAGTTCTGGTCTTTTTGATGGAATGGAACAGATATGCATTTATGGTAAGCACATAAATAGATTAGGGTTGGGTTGCAGGTGCAAATACATGTACAGATAGGAAGTTTGTTTACTTCAGATCTTCCATAGTATTTGTCAAATTGAGGCAAAAGAATAAGTCTGAAAAGCAACCACAAAAACAGCACAAACAGAAAAAAATTATTTTTTAAAGATCTGCATCAATATTCATGGAACCATTTTCTGTTGCTACCCTTTCCCCCAGCTTTTTATCCAACTCCTTGGAAACCACTCTTACTCCTCCCATCTTTGCCATTTCAGCTTCCACCTATCTCGTGCAGAATGCTCAAATAAGCTCTTGTTATTTTATCTTTCCTGGAAAAGATGACACTCGTTAGTATCTAATACAAGTGGTTGTGGCACAGAGAAAGAGGGACCTGGGTGAGCCTCCTGGCTGGCATTCAGATGCAGAGATTTGGTTTTCAATTAGATAATGCTCTCTGAAAACAGGGCTGCTGGAGTACATGGGACAATATTGACTGAAGCACAAAACAATTCAGTGGGTGACCTTCATGGTCTTGTGTATGTAGCCAGTCAGGATGCCTGGTGTGTAAATGCCACCCAATCAGTATTCACTTCGTGTGACTTGTAACCAACCTGCACCAGGGAATGGATGAAAGGCAGCATTCAGGTATGTAATATGATTATCAGATGATATATCAGACTGTGATTCCACAAAGCCAAAGGGTCAACAAGACTGGAAAATGTATTTTGCAGCTTCTGAGATGATAATTTTTTTTTTAAAGATTACTGTGTACTCAATATAAAATGAGTAAATAAATAACATCAAATGAATAGATGTTATGTAACATGATTCCCACCCCTCCTTAGCTGACCAGCTGGCTCCCAGGGAAACTGCTGACTGTGTGGACACCAATGTAAATACTTGGTCTGGTTCATGTTTGCACATATGAAATGAGAGAAAAGTTCTGGTCTCTTCACTGTTTGGGGCGGAGGAGAAGAGGGTGTTTCATTCCCACTGTTTTTCTCAGTCCTTTGAGATGATGCTCTCTCTTACTGAGATGTCCTTTTGGCAGTCACCATGTCTGGACTCCCAGGGGTGGGAGGCAAGGTCTTCAGTCTGTCTCAGTCCTGGCTCCTCTCAGTAGCATGTGTAGAGAAGGTTTTGTGCTGGGCATCTACATCGTTACCAGCCTGACAGAGGTTCAAGTCAAACCTTTGTCTCACAGAGTAATGCACTTTTTCTCAGGAATCAGCCTTTACTTGGCCTTTGACTGGATGCCCTGACTCCCTCACATTTGGGAAGATGAGAATGAAGACTGTTATTAGGACTGGCTGAAGTTGTGCTGTTTAAAGTTTTAGCAAAACACACTCAAGTGTTTTCTCCAGAGAGACTACAGCTGTGGTAATGTTATAAATCATTAACATCAACCTATAAAATGGGTTCCCAGGCGTTTGCACTGCTGCTGTTGATCTCTGATGTGAGGAATAGCCTATGATGCCAATTCCTGTCTCAAAGATCATCTCTCTGATCTCACCAGCACTATTGTTTAGGCTGTTCATGACAAACCACCAGGTTCAAAAAGATGGAGACAACAACTAGCACAGACAGAGGGTTTCAGGTTTGTGAGTAGATACAGCTGTCCAAAAAAAAGCTGGGAGCCATTATCACAAGGCACCCAGAATAGCTTGTGCTTTAGTCAGTGAGAGCAGCTTTTAAGACAGACACTTTCTTTTCTCACAGCTCAAAGAGTGAGTAACAAAAAGTAGTAAATCTCAGAGAAGAGGAATGACCTCTGAATTTTCTCAGCAGAAAAAAAAATTGGATCTCTTGAACTAAAAAAAAAAAAAAAAATAGCTGGGCTTTGTGAAGAAATAGTCGTCACATTGAACTAAATTTTAAGGCCAGAAGGATCATCTAGTTTGGTTTCATTGTAGCACAGTCCAGAGAACCTGGCATGGCAATTTCTGCATTAAGTCCATAACATCCCTTGGAGTGACAGCCCATGTTTCACACGAGGGCGTAGGTGGCACCATTGCGGCACTTCCCCTTGGCCTGTGCATGCTGCACCAGAGTGCCCAAGCACCATGTCTCCTCTCAAGTGACTCCACTAGACCTGGCATCCTGAGGGCATAGCCTTCTCCCCTGACCCAGGTTTTCTTTCCACAGAGAGCTTCACATGGCCTGTGGGGTGTATGGAGGAGCAGGGGAATGAAAACAAATGAGGTAAAATGTAATCATAGCACTCCTTCTTACTCACAAGCTGCTCAGATCAGATTCTGGGGATGGGCTACCATTGGTCTTTCTTCCAAGCTGGCTTGAACTGGTTTACCTTTCCTCCACTGAAATGCCCATGATTTGAGTGCCTTTGGTGAGAGAAGCATTTCAACTTCACTGCACTTAGGACATCATTGTCCAGTTGAAGGACTGGGGAGGCGCCACTTCAGCCGAGGAAAGTATTTGTATTCAGCGACTGCTAAAGTGCAGACAGCGTCCTTTCCATGGTCCCATGGGGGAGCAAAGCACCTTCTTGCGCTTTGCCTGCTCAGGAAAACAGTTTGAATTTCAGAATGCGGGCAAGGTAAGGAGAGGAGAAATGGGGAAGGCACAGCTTTCTGTCCCGCTGCAAATGCTCCACCATGGCAGCTGTTCTTTCTTACCATTTCAGATGTAGCTCTGGAGAGAGAGGACAAAGCCCTGCAAACAGGTGAGGACAGGAAATCCTAGCCCCGAGGGGTGTCCCATGTAGCCAACAGAAAGCTTCATGTAATGTTTGCAAGTTACAGTGTCTGTTTTAAGTGAACACTAAATGGAGCTGGAAAGGGAACATTCTGACCAGAACATCTGGTCCTGTTTTGGGCTGTTTCACTGCATTAACATGTATGCATTTTTTGAGAATCTGACTTTATATCTTCATGTATCTTATTTTTGGAACAAAGGGATCCACTACAAAAAAATAAAATAGATATTAGAAATGAAAGTGCAGTTGGGTGTGTGCTGTGCCCTGAAGAGACAGTGATCAGACAGTGCACAGAAAAACAGAAAAAATCAAGAATCTCTCCATCAAGAATGGGACAGACAGGAAGACTTTGTATAAGTTGGGGAGAAATTTTATATGTTAGATCTTCTGAAGAAATGTTCCTTATTGTGCAACTAGACTCAGGTGATACCTGTTCCAGCTTGCTCAAAGAAACAGGACAACTAGAAAGTATTTGATACTGGAAAATCAAAGGTGGCTGTAAGTTGTCATTCTTGGCTTTATCTGTTAGATCTGCCCATGTTTGCCTTCTGTGATCATGGTTGGTTGCTTTTGTTATGGGATGGTAGAGAAAGGGTAATGGATCTCCCTGTCTCACAGTAACCTGTAAAAGGGAACACCACTTTGAAACTGTAAAGTGTACTGATTTCTGAAAATCTCTACAAATTTTCTTCTGAACCTTTCAGCTGATCTCCACTAGAAGGCAGAGCAAATTGCTTGACTGGAAGTTGCTATTGTCATGGCTTACTGCTGATACTGCCTACCCATTTATTTGTCATCCAAGGATCTCAGTGTGGTTTACAATAGTGTGCTGTCTGGCTGTTAATCCATGAGACAGGGAGTCATCAGTTATGATTCTATTTCCAACCCTATCCAAATTTGTAGTGTCTGTCCAACAAAACTCTTCCCCTATTAGTGCCTCTGAAAGCAGCGTCTGTGCTCTTGCATCTGTGTAGAGCCCACTGATCCCTCAGGAGGGACATGTTTCTACTACCTAGCACAGCTGGCATGGAATAAGGATGAACTGGAAGCTATGCTCTTTCAGAAGTCCCACCTATTCTTCATAGTCAAATCCAACTGCCTTGGTAGCAGTACAAACTACAAAGAAGTCAGTGGAAGCTCCTGGCCATCTTTTGGAAAGTGAGATGCTCCAAAGGAGCAGCTCTGCTTGAAGCGCATGAGTAATCTCCCTGTAGCCAGCACAGAGGCAGCCTTATGCTTACAGCTGTTCCCTGGGTTTGGGGAGTGCCCTGGACCTCATGGGAGGGAGCATAACTGGAGTTTATGCAGAAAGTTTAAGCCTAATGGGACAAACAGTGAAGACACTGGAGCAAATGTATCTGGATAGGCCCAGTTGTACACAGGCACATTTAATATGTAAGCTCTGTTGGCTTAAGCAGGTTCAAATCTCAGGGTTTATATTGTAATTTTTTCCACTTTATGATAATGCAATTTAGTGGATAGACTTAATACAAATCTGTTAGCTAATTTGGAATTTTTAGGGGGATTGGCAAATTTAGGAATTAATGTATTTTGAAGACTCCAAGCTCATTAAAATTTGGGATTTAGGATAGGCTTGTCACATGTTAGGAAAATGATCTTGAAAGTCAGAAGTAGAAAAGAATGTTGAAGGAGAGATGCATGTTACCATACCAACAATGCAGAGAGCAGGTGTTGAATGTGTATATTCCCTGTCTCCCAGACCTTCTTCTGACTTTGAAGGAGATGTCTGAGTGGTAAGAAATATGATATAGTTTTATGGAGTAATATTTGTAGAACTGAAATTTAAAATCTGTGTCCTACAGATAGTTTTCTGTAAATGAGTAGTGATGGAGAATGTTTGACAACTTGGATAGAGCAAGGCGACCAGTATTTCCATCTGAGGACTTTTTCCTTGCTGTATAGCTACAGATATTTCAGCAAGAGCATTTTGAACAGACTTACAAGAACCCTTCAGACTATTCTGGAGCATCCTGTAGGTGTCTGTTCCAAGAACCATGGGAGAAATTGTTGATTTAAAAAAATTCTTAGTGTTAGCAGAGTTACTGTGTGAGAATTAAATAAGTAAGTAATCAATCAAAAGCTAACCATGGCACCAGAAGCTGTTAAAAAGATAGGACAGCATTAGAGAGAACCTTTGGGTCTTTGAAGTAGGACATTTCTTTTAAATGATCACCTTCCCTTCAGGTACTAACAATAATTTGTAAAGCTGTGGGTAGATGATAAACTCTGACAACTGTCAGTACTGTCCCTGGAAAAGCGGTTCTTATTTAGGCAGACCTCTGAAACCTAAAGATTCTGTGCAAATGTGGGGTTTAGAATTTGACATAGAACTTTACATTCAGTAATTATTTTTTTCTAATCCCTTGGACTTCCACCACTGCCTCCCCAGGAAAGTGACCAGAATTTATTTGTTGAATGATTAGGAAATAAATGAAAGTGATTGATTAGAAAAGAGAGGCTGGTGGCTTTGGAGAAGGAAACGCCTTTGACAGGTAATGAGGAAAAAGTATAAAATCTTCAATCCAGAAATAATGGATTAGATACCAAGAGAAGCAGGAGAGTAACACCCACCTTGCTTTGAGAGAGAAGCAAAATCTCAAAAGGGACTTGTAGCAGGTGGCCAGCAAGCTGAGAACAGAATGCTTGGTGGCAGATTAGTGGTGCTTATGTCTGTTTTAGGTTAAGAGACATAGCAGAGGTAACTTTTTGTGGGTTGTTTTTTCTTTGATTGGTCTTTTTTAGGAGGATTAATTTCTTTTCTTAAAAGCTATTTTGGTTTGCAAAATTAAACATTGAGTAGATTCATTGGTTTTATAATATCTTAAAAAGGAACTTTGAAGAATGTATTTTCCTATAAATCTTTTTTTCCCCCTCATCACTGAATGTGGTAAAATGATAATGCCATATGTATTCTGCGTTTGTATATATTTACACTTTTCACTTTCTAATTCTTGGGAACATCTCCATTTATGAATGAGCTAAAACTTGTCCATTGGTTATACAGTAACTCCAGAAGTTAAGAAGGCTAGAAAGCTGTAACAAAAAAAATTGAGTTATAGGAAAAGCAAAGGTGAAAAAATAGATATGTATGGATTCAGCATCAAATAGAATGAGGAAATGGGCAAAGGGCAGGAGAGAAACACAAAACCGATATGTTTTCATTTTTTTTAATGATTATTTTTTAAAATACTTTTGAACTTGTAGCAAAGTTTTCTGTTGAAATAGTTTTCTTCATGGAAAAAAAAAGATTATGAATAGTACATCAGCTGTGGAAAATCAGATTTTTCAGGAGTACCCTTCATCTGGAGTATTTTGTCTGGCTGTAGAAGAGGACAACAAGGGCAATCGAGAAGTGTTGTGTGGCCTTCCTATTTGAGAGGCTGCAGTAATTCTGGGAACAAAATGGCTTTAAAAATGTTAAAGGACAGAAATAGGCATTACGGTTTACTTCTACATGTTCCTTGTTCAGAATACATATCTAAGCCCTTCCAGTGTGCACTGAGCTGTGACATGTTCTCTATGCAAAGGTACCTGGTATTGAACTAGGTAACAAACCTTATTGTACCTGTGCAAATGTTGAAAATGAAAAGAAAGTGGAGTCTGGAAAAAGAGTACATCAATACAGACATAGCCCTCCTGACTAGGGAAACCCATACCTCAGCAGCAAGTTGGCTTTATTGTTTGCCAAAAAAGTGTATCTGGAGAAAGATTGCAGCAATGGAAGAACAACTGATTTTAGCGTAGCATGGTGGGGCTTGGAATAGGAAGCTGAGAATACTGATGTCTGCTTTTGCATCTGGCATGGAATACATGACCCCGTATAAACAGCACCCTTTCTTTGTGCCTCAGTTTCCTCAACCATTAAAAGGTATTAGTTCATCTTTAGAGCTCTTTGGGCTGCATGTCTGAAAAGTCCTGTGCAAGAGCTATCTAAGAATTATTTGTCCTAAATGACAGCACTTCATGTTCACTTTGCACTTTCCTCTATTATCATCCCTTTCTTCGCTTGTAGTTTTCCTTATTTATGTCTTCGCCTCCCCATTACCTTTGTGTTAAAGCTCATATCTGCATTGATTTTACATCACTGCACTGTACTGCAGCCATTACAAGTTTACATTTCTGAGAGATCCTTCTGAATCTTTAACCCATTGCTCCAGAGCCCTGACCACAGGATATCTATCATCAGGTAACCCCAATTGTGCTTATTGTAATGGGGTGTTAACTGACTGGTTGCTATCAAGGGCCAAATACACTGATGATAACTGTGCTCCTGCAGCTTCTAAGTCACTCCTTCCCAGTGCATATAAGATTTTTCAAAGCAGGACACTGTCAATATTAAAATAAAGCACTGTACTAACTTGGTAAGGTTGAACCGTGTTTCACGTTGTAAGGAGACTTCTACCTGTTAGGAAATATGAGTCTTGTAAAAAATGAGCTCCCTTGTTCCATTCCTCTGGCTGTGTGTTCTTAAATCACCATATGTGCAGCACACTGGCTTTGTGTATGTTATGGCAACAGCATTTCCCATTGAGTGTGGAGAGAGCCAAGCATGACAGCTGTGGAGGAGAGGATTTCTGGTTTGCTTACTGCTCTTATGAACATAGATGCCCAGCACACCCCCAAGTCCACATCAGCTGTCCTGGTAGCTAGACAGAATATAATTTTTAACTTTTTTTTTTTTTTTTTTTTTTTTTTTTTTTTTTTTTTTTTTTTTTTTTTTTTTTTTTTTTTTTTTTTTTTTTTTTTTTTTTTTTTTTTTTTTTTTTTTTTTTTTTTTTTTTTTTTTTTTTTTTTTTTTTTT
>NW_020955239.1:1237379-1377172 GCF_003031625.1 Empidonax traillii | reverse complement strand
AGACACTGAAAATATTTACTCATGTGCCTAAGGAAGAGTTTATCTCTTAGTTTTTTCAAAGGGCAAGCTTGCTGTTGCAGTTAGTTCAGGAGGGGTAACTAGGTGCTCATAAAAGTTTTATATCAGATCTTGCCCAAAGTCTAGCATTTCCTTGTACTCAGCACTGGTGAGGCCACACTTGGAGTGCTGTGTCCAGTTCTGGGCCCCTCAGTTCAGGATAGACATTGAGGTGCTGGAGCAGGTCCAGAGAAGAGCAACCAGGCTGGTGAAGGGACTCGAACACAAGTCCTATGAGGAGAGGCTGAGGGAGCTGGGGTTGTTTAGTCTGGAGAAGAGAAGGCTCAGGGGAGACCTCATCACTCTCTACAACTACCTGAGAAGAGGTTGTAGCCAGGTGGGGGTTGGTCTCTTCTCCCAGGCAGCTATCAGTAAGACAAGAGGGCACGGTCTTAAGCTCTGCCAGGGCAGGTTTAGGTTGGATATTAGGAAGAAGTTCTTTACAGAGAGGGTAATCAGGCACTGGAATGGGCTGCCCAGGGAGGTTGGTGGATTCTCTATCCCTGGAGGTTTTTAAGGTGAGACTGGATGTGGCACTGAGTGCCATGGTCTAGTAACTGTGGTGGTAGTGGATCAAAGGTTGGACTTGATGATCTCAGAGGTCCTTTCCAACCCGGCTGATTCTATGATTCTATGATTCCATAACTCATGTGAAAGTCTTCCTTCAGCTGGCAGGGGTTTTAGGGAGAAGGCCTTATCTCCATGCCTAAACACAAGCCGTACAAAGGCAAGAATAAAGTGCTAGCTGTTGCCTTTTTGCTTGTCTGAGGATCAGTTTAGACACATCAGTAGTCTGCTGGGATGAATTGAAAGCCTAAGTGACCTGTCAGTCAGGTTCACATTGACTCAAAAGCTCTGCAAATGATCTCATCACTTGAAAAAAGCAGACCTGAGTCCTTTCCCTGTAAGTGCAGGTATTAATAAGTGTTTCTATGTTTAAGTTGCTGCATAACTTCAATTGCTTTTCACAATGTACTAAAGCACAGATTTACAATGATGCTGGCACATAAGTAATTGCTTAGAGACAGCAGGGCGTAGGAAGCAGGGGAGTAGGTATCCTTTCATTTTTGAATTAGTTACGGGACTCACTCACTAGGAGTCCTGATGCTGGAATAACAATATCCTGACATTGGCATAAGCATATACTGAGTCAAACTGGGTTCTTAATAGACTTGCCTAGCTGCTGAATGTAAAGGGTTTGAGTTATCCCTCACAGAGTAAACGATGAGATCAGAAAATAAAAGATCCTGTGATTAATTTACTAAAAAACAAAAGAGATTCATTTTCCATGTGCTTAGTCTTGGTGTTCAAGAGAAACTACTCATGCTCTTGTTCCATTTGAGAATGTGATTGTTTAGTGAGGATGAAAGCTTGGAGATCTGGAAGTTCACTCAGAGCTTGATTTGAGAAAAAACTGTTCCAGTGCTATCCAAGGACAGATGAAATGGCAAGACTGAGGGTATGCATTTGGATTAAATACTATTTAAGGACACTTTCTTTAAACGAAGAAGGTACTCCTGTGTTAAGTATTAGAAAAAGCCATCTTTCGGTTCCCCTGTCCAAGTCTAATCTGCATTAGATTACATTTGGTCCACACTGTCAGATTATTTACAGGCAGAAGCACCTGCCCAGTATCAGAAATGTCAAAAATTGTAGCATGTGAATGATGTAAATAGGTTGTACTTCACACAATCAGATTTTTAGTACTTGCTTCTGTCCTTGAGGTTGGAGTGTGGGTGGAGTTGTTTGACTGATTGTTTTCACTTCCATTTGATTTGGTGGATTGGTTACTTTTTAAAAAAAAATCAACGTGACTTGATCCACTGTGAGTTAAAAACTAAGAAACTGCAGTCAAAATACAGTCTGAAGCTTCATTAGTGCATACCAGCAGCAAGATCTCTTAGAGTGAAAATTTTGCCCTGTGAGTTCTACATCCATGTGGCTTCCCACCAGTAGTCTGGTATGGTGGAGGAGTGCCCAAGGTTCAGCACAGCTCCACAGCTCTGTATGGAGACACCAGAGAAAGTGGAGTTTTGAGAAACGTGCGGCGTGGACTGTTTACATGAATGAGCCTTTGGCATGACGATTTATGTTCTCACTGTAAGCAAAGATTAAAAACTGGACACCGGGGACCAAAGGAAAAAGGTGGCATAGTGTCTCTCATTTTCTGTCTATATATAAGGCTAATTTTGCATGGGGAGCCTCCTTGCAAAGATCTGGCATGGCAGGCTTGCCCAGTAAGGAATAGCTCTGGTGTCCCTTGCCCCTGCCTACTGTCCTGGGAAAACTACATGAAGCTGTGTGATGAGGATAAAACTGCGAGGTAGTGCCTACGGCAGAGTGCTGCTGCCAGTGAAGATTTTTCAGTGCCCTGAGGCAAAACTGTTTTCAGCTGGGACAGGGGAGTGTTGATGTGCTAATTCAAAGGAAATGCTTGGATCTAATTGCAGTGGAGCAGGAGGAGGGTGGATGGGTTTAACAATAGATGTACAGAAAGAAGGCATGGCATAAGGAAATAAAGAGAGATAAAGACCTAGATTTGAAGAAAATGGCTCCAGCCCATTCTACCAAATGGTTCCAATTAGTTTTGTTCTTCTGGCCCTTTTCCTCCTTTTCAGTGAGCACACATCTGAGGCTATACAGCTATTGTTTATCCAAGGTAAAATCCAGCTTTCAGGGGAACTGTCTTGTTATTCCAGAGCTCAGCATTGCATTTCAGTTGAAAATATTAGCTCTGTTTTTTCTCTTCCTGGGTTTCAGCAGGCTAATGTATTTAATCCCTACCTTGGACACGGTGAGTGGATGTGGACATAAGAACTGACTCAGAACTTGGACACAGATGGTGATTTCAAGCACAAATTTTCTAGAAGATTTGAAAGCTTGGGGTTAGTTTCTCTTACAATGATCACTCATTTTTACATGCCTAGGTGCTTCTTGATTTCAGATTCAACAGGGGAAGGAAGTGCCTGACTAGAAGGAAACAGACAACCTTAAGCTATTTCTTCATCATCTCAAGCAAGAAATCCCCTTAGAGAGCTCATTCAACTGAGATTTCTAGCTCTGTTTTGCAAACTTAGGCCCCTCATCTTTTTGGTGCAGACATGATACGGAGTGGATAGGGAGTTATAGTTTGTCTGAATAGGTGACCCTGGGAAGTTGCTCCTGTGCCCTGTGTGCCACTTCCTCCATCTGTAAAACACAGATAAAAATACTTAATAAAGATTGGTGTTGGATGGGCATCTAAAGACAGTGTCTCAAAAAACTAAGTGCTTCTCTTCATCTCCTTTTTTATTCCCAGTTCTCAGTGCTTATGGCACATAAAATTTTTCTCACCTTAAGGCTGGTGTGTGATTGCTCTTTGTTCACCTGTCCAAATGAGATTGGAGCAAATGTGAACTAATATGGTCCATTCATGGTCATCCCCACTAACAAGGTTCCCATTTTTCCATCAGGGTGGCTAAATGCTGTCCTGTGACCTAGGGCAGCAGTCACAGTCCTCAAACTGCTGGGGCAAAGACTTTTGGTGTATTCTAGTACAGTGACATTTGTTAACGTTTTCTGTTCATTAAAAACTTTGGAGCAGCAGACACGTTCATAAAGCTCACAGCCTGCTCACAGATAATTCATGAGCACAATAAAAGGATTCATTATTCATGTAAGATCTTTGCTGTGAAAATTAAACCAGCTCTAATACCTCATACTTTGGTGCATGTTGGGAGGGTTTATTTTGTGGCATTTCTCTTGTGCTTTGAGATCATGGAATTAAAGTTGTTATGGAGAGAGAAAGCAGTATGGACCGAGTTTACAGCTGTCATTAATGCCCTCATTAGCTGAGGCCTTACAAACACATAATGTGTAACTGCATAGCTGTAGTTAAAGCAGTGCATAACCAACAGTGTACTACAGCAGCACTAACAGCACAGCTGAACAGGAGCAGGAAGACTATCCCAGGATATACACATACACGTTCCAGACATTAACTTTATAAACATCACATGCAAGATTACTGCCAACTCTTTCACCTGTGCTCTTTTTTAACCTCCTCCTTGCCGAAGATTGCAATTCTGTATAGGGCAGAACACCATTCTTCTCTCATCTGCTTTACTGCTGAGGTTGTCAGCTGAGGTTGCTGTTAGCTTTTTGCCTTAGATGAAGCAAGAGGTGCTGCCATGGTCAGTGGGAGCAATGATCTCAGCCAAGAGGCAAGAGTAAGCATGGGCAAGGGATAGTGTCTTCAGATGTTAGGCCTGGAGTGAGCACTGTCTGACCACAGCCTCCTAATGTTAATCAGACCATTACTATACAGATAGTCAAATTTAGTTGTAGACCATGCCTAATACCCCTAATAGAATCATTTCAGTGCAAGTTAAATGATACAAATGGTACAAAAATCAATGACTGTTTCTATCTAATCAGACACTAGCATAAGCTGTTTGTTATTGCAGATTTGAAAGAGTCTTATTATACACCCTAAACAGAAAGCTATGCACACTGAATGGCCTGTGCACAAATGGGCACTGGAACTGCGATCAAAACAGACTGTTGCATGTAAATGAATGTGTGAGTGTGGAGATATTCCCCTGACAGGCATCCACATGCATGCCGAGTGAAATGCACCAGTGAGGCATTGTTGGTAGTAGCAGTGGTATAATCATTTTCATGCCTACAAGACCTTAAAGATCCCATAGACAGTGAAAGATGCTTCAGGGAGAGGGGAAAGCTGTTATATTTATTTTTACTTTATGGACTTTGGCAGTGGTGAAATTACTTTTTAACCATTTCTTCTTATTCATCTGATGCATTTTGGACAAACAGAAAGGCGAAGCTGCCACCAGGGATGAGTGGAAATGTCTTTTGTAGAACATACCATTTACAAACAAACATGTTTGCCCTTGTGCACTGGGGCCTCCCTGCAAATTGTTCCTGCTTTAATTATTTTTGTTTTCTTTCAGTCTGTGACCTGTAGAGATACAGTGGGAGCAGGGCAAGCACAGCAGTGTGACCATGGTCAAAGAACCCCTTGCAGTCCCTGAACAGGCAGCGTGAGAAGGGATGTGGACTGTGAAGTCAAGGGAACATCTAAATGAGGCAGGGACAGTCTCTGAGGCTCCTGGCCAGCACTTTTATAGAGACAAACCTCTGTATGCTGTTGTCCCCAAAATGTGACACTGGGGAGGAACTCCCCCAAGCAGAGACTTCACAAGAATTTCTGGGCACTTTGCTAAGGCAGGAACCAGCTGAAGAACAGGGCAGGTTCTGTGCAAGTACTTTAAGCACTCTTATGTTGCTATATCCATATTAAGTCACGCTCCGACCCACCAAACTGCTTATGTGTTATCCATATTGGCTTGCTGGGGACCATGGCTACAAACAGTACCTTCTTGAAGGAGCCTTGCATGCATGTTTATGGGGTGTCCTTCCTTTCTGGATAGGTAAAATACTGATATTCAGCTGCATTCTCCAGCCATTGCATGAAGCAGTCCTGCAGATTTTCTCCCCTCTTGGTTAGGGAGGGCAGAGTTAAACTGTATTCCTGCCCCACCTGAAGAGGATGTGAGATCCACAAGAGTAGAGTACCTTGTCAGTGCCTGGAGCTGAAGGACTTGGATTTCATCAGCTATCAACCTGCTCCTTTAAGTATCACTCCCACTGTGACCTTCCAGAGTGAGCGCCTAAAGGAAGGTGAGCAATGAGCTGAGTACAGCAGTATAGACCCTCCTGCACAGTCTGTACCCCTGTGTGATCAGCCTTGAGACATTGCCATGGCCAAGGTGTGATCTTGATGGGTGACATGGTTCCAGGCATGGACAGGTCAAGCTCCATGCTGGTGCTCCTTGATATGTTGCTATTATTGATTGCATTGATCAAAGTATTCTTTGAGCAGCATCAAGGACCCAGCAAGAGGTCATGTTTGCTGGACAGATAAAAGGGTCAATATTGTTCCCTCCCTTTTGCTCTATTCTGTGCACACACAATGCCAGAGCACTTCAAGATGTGAGACACAATGTGATGCTTTGCCAATAACACATTGATGCAGTTCAGTTCTGCACACCCTTCCCTACTGAGGCAATCTCTGACAGCCTCACCAAGGTGTTTCTTTGCCTGGAGGAAAGAAGCAGATAGAAGAAGGGTGGCTACTTCCAACCAAGCACAGAGATCATGGAAGTGTTTGTGACAGGAGGGGCATACTCACAGTATATCATCAATTTCAGGCATCTGAGTACCAGCCACCACACACTGTCCTGCTGATCGTCCTGAATTGCTAACTACTCTTGAGAACTCAGATCACAAAAACATCAAGGAAAATATGCTACTATGCTTGTAGAGGTGGCCCTACAAAGATTCTTGCTTTGAAATATTTATCCTGAAGGTGAAAACCTCACAATCCAAGCAATAAGGATACACTGCATGAAATGTTGCTTTGTGACTTCGTGATAATTCATGGGTTTTTTTTGGTTTTTGAAGCAATAGATCTGCTCCACAAAGCAGGTCTGGGCAGCCATGATGGTCAATACTTAATCTGTAACTATCACCTTCCCACCAGAATACTCCTCCCACTTGGTAGTATAGAGTCCGGTACTTGGGAAGAGCAAGTTTCAAATAGCATTTGAAAAGGGGAGGTACTTTTGTCTTGGTAAAGTTCCCTTGAGCATAGCAATTCCTCCTTAGAAAGAAGAAATAAAATTGTCTTAATAGGTGGCAAGGAAGAGAAGCAAAAAATATCTTGGCAGTGACGTTGCTCTTGAGGAGCACCTGAGGAATAAATGTGCCTTAGGAGTCACCAGGATGGATGATGGCCAGGTCCAATCCATAAACTGGACCTAGAACAAATGATAGTTGTGTACTGGATGTATTTGAAAGTTGCTTTAGTTTTGTCCCTCTCAATCTGGTCGGAGGTAAGGCCTGAGAGAAGCCTTGGGTGTTAAGTCATGTATTTTGCTAGTCTTTAAAAATGGCTGCGAAAGACACAGTTTCTCTGGTTTTAGTCAGCCATGCTCTGACTGGGACAAACAGGGAGCATTTGTGCCAGCTGGGGAAGCAGCGTATGTGAAGAGACAGCCACCTGCCCCCTCGTTAGAGCAGCAGATAACAGGAATGGCCTTATCATGCCAGGTTTGATCTCCCTTGATCCCCAGAAATGCCACTTATCAGTAGTGAAAGGGATGGACTTGAGATCACTTCTGCCCACCCTGATTGTGCAGATGAGGGTAGGGAGGCCAGACCATGTCAACTGGGATGGCTTACATGGTAAGGGGAGCTGTCCCCATCCCTCTGAGCCTCCCCTGAGTCTGCTGCAACCCAGAAACAGCCCTCAGCCCTGCAGAGAGCCCCTTGAAGGAGGGCTGGTGGCTTAGCTGCTTCCCCTGTGTGTGCACACCCAAGACAGGTTGGCTTGCACTCTTGCTTTCATTTTAACTCCTCAGCTCCCTGTCAATGATGCCAACTGGCTCACCTCATTAAGTTACAGAGAAGGAGGCCCCTGGATTGATGGCAGGCAGGTTTAATGTGGCTCTTTCTGAGCACTCAAGTGCGGCATGTAGGAGGCTGCTGAGGAGATATTCCCACAGGCTCCAGCAGAACTGACTGATTGAAGTTGCTCTGAATTGATGGCTAATGGGGGAGCTTTCTTTGATAGCTCTTTCATTCTGGGTGCAGCTGGATGGAAAAAGATATCTTGACATGAGGGAGAAGGGTTTTATCCCCCCCCACCCTTTATTAACAGATGCTTCCAGGGCTCTCCAGAAGCAGAATGAGATCTGATGAAAACCTAATGGTTTAAATGATTCTTAACTCCTTGTTTTTCAGCAGCAGCTCACTTATACACACAAACTGACAGTTAGGTCAGCCAAAAAGGTGGTAACTATGTAAAGTAAAAAATCCCCTGGGAGAGTTTGGGCCACTGTAGTTGGATGCAGCCTCTCTGTTTGTGGCTCTGAAAATGGGTTCTTGGTTTGCTGTTAGGTGTGGTAGCTGCAAGTGGAGCATCTAATGCCTTTATGTGATGGGTGGTTAGATAGTGATGGAGTAACTGAGGGGCAGGGGAAGAGCTGGTGTAGGGAGCCAGGGGGCTGAAGGGCCAGAGGCAGCAACGTTAGTGGAGGCTTTAGAGAAGCTTTCATGGCACCTGGTCTTGTTATGTATGGCTCAAGCTGCTGTGGCAAGAATTAGGCACACTCAGGCAGAATTATATCAAAACTGATTAAAAGAAACTGGCTAATGGTGAGCTTTTTGCTCCCTCCCCACAGAGGCCTCCGTTCACCAGGCTGATTGCAAGTACTTTTCCCCTAGATTATCTAACCTTTTAATCAGATAATGGATTTCTTCCCATTGCCATAAGTTCTACATCTCCTAAAGTTTCTGTCAGCCAGATGTCCTTGCAATCTGT
The DNA here is from genome assembly GCF_003031625.1 of Empidonax traillii. Lineage (NCBI taxonomy): Eukaryota > Metazoa > Chordata > Aves > Passeriformes > Tyrannidae > Empidonax > Empidonax traillii. Next base: position 1,368,729 of record NW_020955239.1, on the reverse strand, counting down.
GTGTATCCATGAACTGACATATTTGTGAGCATGTCATTTCTCATTCACATATAACGATCAGAGCATGTGTTAGAGAGTCCAGAAACTCCAGTAATTTGATCCAGTTTGAGATCAGCAGGCCAGAATTTGGCTGATATAAATCAGTGCTTTCTTGGAGCACAGTCATTTTGCTCCATTTGGGGATCTGTCTCATAATTTCCAATCTAGGCCCTGGCATCTGGCAGACTCTGTGGCAGGGCACTAAAGAAGCTGTTTGTGTAGGGTTTGCTTTGCCCATTTCCGTGGCTTGACACAGCAGCCGTTTGTCTTCAGTGATGTGTGCTGTGCCCCGTCTTAAACTGCTGAGGTAAATTTAAGACAGTTGGAAAGTAACTACATCCTTCCTTGGGAACTTGACCATCACATTGCAGTTAAAACCCCTTTAAGTTTACAGGAAAGGACTTGGACTGCAGTGAATTTTATTTGCAGGTGATCGGAAAATGCAGTTTTTCAGCTCAGAGACAGCATTTCACTTTTTACTGACATGTTGAAGAGCAAGAAGCCTCGAGCTAGCTCTGAAAAAAAGGTCAAGTTTGTGTCATAACCCAGGTGAAAATGTGTATGTCTGCTTGTTTGGGATCCAAGAGAAGACTGGGACCTGTGGCACCTGACAATCTGACAATAAGTTACTAGTTAAAGCAGGGAGGGCCCATCCTGGCCCTTTTCCTTGATAAGGTCCTGTTCCTCTTTTAGCTGGAGGTGTCATGCACAACTCCAGTTACTACAAACTATGATAGTGTTATACCTCCTCCCCTTCCCTGCCTGTAAAATGCCACCTGGGAAGAAGGTCTGCTGATTTCCCATTCTGGGGCTCCAACCTGGAATTGGCCTGGCAGCCAGTTGTTCTCAGCTGTAGGAGAGAAACAGGTCCTTTTGGCCAGGACACAGATGGATTTGTGCAATTCCCATCTGCCCCCATCATCTTCAGCAACTATGGAAATCATTCCTGGCTTCTACTCAATAGCTGAGCCACAAGTTTGAAATAAGATTGTTTGAAGCTGGAACAGTTGTTTTGTGTGGTGCCCTAGTTTTACCTTTGCTTTATGGTGCTCCAAATACTATTTCACTAATAGTACACATTATTGCTGCTACTTAGAAGATGCTTCTGAAGCTGAACCACTCAGGGTGCAGGGATTGTTGAAAGTACATCATAAAGATTTATGGCAAGCCCAGTCATCCTCTTTTCATTACAAAAAAAATCTCCATCTATTTCAAAGATATTCTTAGTGAAACAAGAAGAGTGGATAAGAAAATTTTACTATGTGCACCCTCCCATAGGAAAACAGATGTAGTTGCAACAACCTTCACATGTGCAATTAGCTCCCTAGTTCACCATGACACAGCTGCACTGAGGTCAGAGCATGTCACAGATTCCCTTGTGCATTGGCAGAGTTACACAAGGGACAGATTTGGCCTAATACCTGTGCTCCACACAGTGCTCATATTGAACCAGTTACACCCCAGTCAGTGTGTCTGCAGAGTGAAGGTTAAGCAGGCAAAAAAGACTTAAGGTTTAACAAACTACTCGGAGTTTGTCCCCCTCCCTTTCTACTTACCCCACAGCCTTCCTCCCCTGAACTTTGGCCAAATATTGTTTATTATTTCTAGAAAGACAGCAGGTTTTTTATGCCATTTTCCCTGCTGCTCACTCTAGCCTGATAGTAATGGCCTTTGAGATTACACCACTGAGAAGTAAGACTGGGGCCTTTGCTTTTAAAAGAAGCCTTCCATAGCCCTAATTTATTTTCTCTCCTTTTGTGTTTCATCCTCCTTTCTTGCATTTCTGTTGGTGAGTATTGACTGTTTGAACCCGTATATGATGCTGCTGGAAAATAGGCTATTTTTGTGTGTTGAGGAGAGAGGGAAAAAGCTTTCATTCCCTGTCATGCAAGAGGGTCTGGCAGGCTGATTTCTTCCCATCAGCTGGATCTCACAGTTCAGTACAGGAGAGCTCTGGGTGAAAGCAGCTGAGAGCAGCTGAGGCTGGAGGTAAAGGTTGTGGCCTGTCTGTGCTGCTGCACTATCTGGGCAGCAAGCAAAGCTGGATGCAGGAGGCAGAGGTGGCTGGGAAGCAGGAGCGTAGGCAGGCAGACCAGACAGCTGAAAGTCTAGGAGATATAAGCAGCCCATTTCAGCTGGTGACTGAGGGGTACATAGAGTGAATATGAACCCAAATTGATCTGCAGAATTAGCCAGGATGCTCGGGCAGAGCAGGAGCCTCAGCTCATTCACCAGCACAGCTGGGCAGAGCAGAGCATTTGGGCTAGGGGACCACATACCAAGCAGCATCTCCAGGGAAATTTATTAACCCAATAAGTGAGATTCCCAAACCGTGTGAATTGTGCTGGTGCCTTCAAACCAAATGGGGTGATGCCAGCTGTGAACATGACCAGGAGAGGAAGGTTGTCTTCAAATCAGAGGGTACTCCATTGACCTCCTTTAACTTTCTCTGAAACAGTGGTGCTCTGAAAAGATGATATTCCTCTCTCTTGTAGCAGGTTATCCCCCTAGGAAAAAAAAAAAAAAAGGAAAAAAAAAAAAGCAACCTTTGTTTTAACTTCTATTTTGAGAGAAAGGGAAAAAATGCAGCTGTTCCCAGAACTGCTTATCATAGCTCTAGTAACTGAACAACTAATGGGTTTTCTGCCCCTTACATGATTGTTTCCCTCCTGCCTCCTGTATGAAGCAAACTTTGATGTTTGGTTTAGGGGAGGGGGGCTAGAGGAACATCGTTAGCATGGTCTCATTCTTTGTTCTCTCTTGTCCTGGCAAGTGACCTTAGACCCTGCTTTCCTCACTCCCCATTTCTCTGCCTTCCTGGATGTCAAGAGAATGAATTTACCTAAGCTTTACAGGTGTCAGTGCTGATATCTCTCCCACTTCTTGCCTTCAGTCCTGTGTTAACTTCCAGATCCTTCTCTGGACTGAGCAGGGGGAAGAATCTCAGGAAAGTTCAGGTTCCCAAGTCATTTTGGCTTTAAGACTGACAACCCAGCTAATATTCAGCAGTGGGAAGGGGGAGATACAGATACAGACTGCTAGGATTATCTGTCCATCAGTCAGTAGAAGGTAGTGCTTTATTCACTTACTGCATCTTTTCATGTCATAAAGCACAGTCCAAATGCAGGCCTGGGGAAAATGGATTTCATACTCCATAAAGAACCCGTTTTTTGCACTCCTGGGTAAGACCATGAACTTCTTCAAGTAGGCTCTGTGCTGGAAATTAGAGACCTGAATGTCTGGCATTAACAGTGAGTAAAACATTGTGCTGATCTAGGCCCTTCGCCTAACACTGTGCACTGAAGTACCTGGGGACAACACTACAGTCTTTGAAGGATCTCCTTCACTTAATAATAATGACAGGATACTTCAGATGTTGTGGACCACAGGGAAAATGCATTCATGTTTTCCAAAGAAGTGTGGGATGATTTACCTAGGGAGTGTAAAACCATGAGCTATCTTGGGTTTGAAAGTATGTCAGGATTTAATTCTGGTCATGATCCCTTAGGACAAGAAAATGGAAAAAGAGAAAGAAAAAGAAAAACATGAAAAAGGAGAGAATATAAGCCAGAAACTACATACACAATGGTGACCTTGTGTGTGAGTGCTTAGAAAGTGACGGGGTGTTGTTCCAGTGAAGCAGAACCTGGGTGTGCATGGTGAGTGGACCTGAACTTTGAGGCTGACAGGAATGGGTCACAGGAAGTTGCAGTGGGGAGAAGCAAAACAACATCAGCTACTGCAATTACCAACAGCTTCTTGGTTCACTGCTCCTCTCTGCCGTTGGGCTGTGTCCTGAGCAATACAGGCTGCTGGGGCATTTTGGCCACATGTTCCTGCTGCTGACATACACTATAGCATCTTAAAAGGACTTGTTTTAGTCCCTGGGATCAGCTCCAACCTGGAGAACTTTTGCCCTGTCCCTTCCCACTCCACCTTCCAGTGAGCAGGTTACGAAGTCCTGTGAAACCGTGTTCTCTCCCTGTAAGCACTTCATGCACTGAGGGTGTTTGTGGGGCCAATTAAACTGCTTGCAGTGATAAAGGGGTTGGAGAAGTGTGTTGAGAAGTTATATTCATTCAATGCACTCAGAGAGCACCAAACTCATCCTACAGACTCAACTTTTCACCTCATATGGCCTTTTCCCAGCCCTTTTGTGCCTGATGTGCCTCTTCTATACAGCCTATTTTGTTGCCTGAGTTAGGTTCTTGTCTCAGGAGGTATGGGTCTTTATGTTACTAGCTCTGGTAAATGTTTGTCAGCTAAAATAAATGCAGCATTATTTGGAATAAGGATCCTGGTAACAGACAGCAGGATACAGCCCTGCTCAGAAAAGAGTTCAAAGCTTATATAAGGCTTCTTCTCCTTGAAGCCCTAGTTTTCAGGGTGTATTTCATCCCTAGCACATCCCTAGTGCATGTTGTTATTGTCCAGTACACTTGCAAAACCTTGGATATCACATAGCTTTCCAGTTCCTAGTTTAGATGCGTGATGTTCACTAAATCGGCAGACAGTGAACAGGAACCAGTCCCAGCTCAGCAAATGCACTGCCTTGCTCTTGCTCACTGTAAACTCATTGGGCCACACCCTGACCTTTCTCAGATGGTTATAAGTCAGGATTTAATGCCATCAGTTATGGTGGTGTACATCTGGCATTAGGCAGGTGCAGCAGAGATCAGAGCCTGCCCGTCCTTTCGCGTTTGGAGTTACTGGGCTTAGGTGTGTACCCTTAGAGCAAGGGTCACTTCCAAGTCCATTTCCTTGGTCTCCTTTCCAGGTTCTGCTGTGCTGTTTTGTTCATATACCAGCTTCATGGACCCATTGCATACTGCCAAATCCTTGCACACATTTGAGGATTTATCTCAAAGTGGCAGCAGCGCACATTAGTCAGATTTAGATGTTTCAATCTTTCCTGCAAATTCAGGTCTCCCCAGAACTGGCTGTGTGGTGTTTCAGGCTCCTCTGGCAGAAAAGCAGAGATGCTGGTAGCTAACTGTGTAGACAATGAGAGCGAGCAACTCTCCCTAGAGCTGGATTGCCAGAAAGACAGACATGACCACACTTCAGCTCACTTTCACTTAGCCCAAACCCACAATCAGCAGCAGTCCAGTACTGTAAACAGGGACAGCTGATGCACAGGCACATAATGTGCATATTCCTACTGGCACTCCATAGAGCTAGTGATCTGCACCAGAGCAAATGCTGGAGGACACAATGTCATAAATTGTCTGAGATAGGTCGCTTCAGTTTGTCTGCCAGGACCCGAGTCTCTACAGGCAGAGGAACCAGCCTGTATAGCTTGGGCTGCAATGAACTCAGCACCACTGGGGCTTGAGGGAAGCTGGGACAGTTATCTGCTCACACCACTGTTGAGACTTCAAGTTGCACCTCTTTAAGTTGCCTCAAGAAAACTTGCTAATTTTCTGTGTTTTGGAAAAAGCTGTTGATCCTATCTCAGGTTTTTAACAGAAATGTCTTTCTTGGGCATATTCTTCATTTTCTTTCAAATTTCTATTCCTGAATAAGTGAAGAAAGAAAAATGGAATGTGTGAAGCTGACTTCCATATACCTGAGAGCAGAGCATGAGCCAAATTACTGGGAGTGGTGGAGACCACATATGTGAATGAATTTGCAGGTAGCTAGAGCTGAACTAGGAGCAGTAGTGAGTGAGTGGTGGATTGTGCAAGGATAGTGTAGGATGGTACTAGAACAGGACCAGGGGGAGGGAGATGCACCTCTGTTTCTGTATGAAAGAGTTTGAAAGAGGATTTGCATATGTAGCATGGGTATAGCTGAGAGTGGAGCAGTAATTGGGAGTAAGTGAAGGTGAAGCTGAAAGAGGAATTTCATGTTCAATGAAAGATCTTTCCATGTAAGCTATTGTTCAGAAAGGTTATTAGCAGACGGCAGTACAAACTGTCCTGAGCCGCATGCTCTGCCTTTGTCTGACTACAGGATTTTTACAAGCCTTTTTTTCTTTGAGAGCTGACAGCATAATAGTCCTGGACAATGCCAAATCATCATCTGCACACTCACTAGGGGAGCTGGGCTTTTATATCAGAGTGAAGAAGATAAAAACAGCACACTCAAAGCAAGACAGAAATGACTGAATAAGGGAATGAGAGAAAACGAGTGAGATTTAAATGCTGTTTGCTGGGCTGGCTGATTTTTTCTTCCTTTAAATTTTTTCCCCTCCCCTGCTCATCATATTCAGGATGTCTTTTCCAAAAGTGCTTTAGTCATTTTGTGGGCCTGTGTTTGCAGAGCATGAAGGCTCTGGTTTTGAGGTAAATACCAAATAGATCCTTTACAAAATGGTGAGGGGAAAGGTGGGGAGAAAAGCCCTATATAAGGAAAGTTTAGAACAAATTTTGTGTCTCCTTTCCCAAGCAGCATTCTGCTCCTGACAGGCAACCCTGCAGACTGTACCCACAACTGGACTCCACCAAAATGCTTCTCCAGAAGTATTGCATAAATGGGACCCATTGGGTCAGGTTCTTAAACTGGACAGGTGGCCGGTTTCAATTCAGAAGAAGCGGCTTCGTTGTGATTACTGCCTGCTGGCTAGGAGTGCATTCGTGTTGCAAGACTCAGACAGAAAGCCAAACTTTTCTAACACTCAGGGGTTTTAAAACAGATCAGCATTCATCAGACTCCCATAGGCGGACTCGGGCAGGGAGTGTATCTCTTAAGCCCGTATTCCTCCCCTCTGTTCCCTTATCTCCCTTCCCCGAGGCTTCTTACGCATCCCTCACTGCGCGGTTTCTTTCATAATACGGCAAAGAGGATGAGTGACAATCAGTCTCCTGCTCCTTTTTTGGCCACTTCCCTTACAAAGATTGCAGAAGCTGTTACAGTCGTTAAAAATGAAAAAAAAAAAAAAAAAGGGCTGTGAAGCATTTTTGCTGCCAGTCTGTGTTTGGTAGGAGGAGGATTTCCTTCAATCAGCAACTTCCTTAAGTTGCCCCAGATATACAATGCTTGCTGGCAGGGGTGGCATCTGGCTTTGTCAGCTTTGTTGCTGGGAACAAACTCCATATAGTAACCCTGTCATGCAGGAGTAAGGCAACATATTGCAATTCATGTTGGTAAACCCTTTACGCTGTTGTGTGTTACTGTTAGAGATATGACTGTGTCTGGCATTATGAAGTGTTTTAGAAATGGTTTAGGACATTTTAGTTCACTGTGCCAGTTGCATTGTCTGCGTACCTTCAGTAACAGGCACCTTAATAATCTGAAGTCCAGCTTTACAGGGCTGAAGGAATCCTCAAAATTAATATCATCCTTCTGCATGTAAAATCATCACAGTTTTTTGGGTGTATTTTATTTTAGATTCTTCCAAGGCTAATACAAAATGAGGGACAGGAATTCTTTTCCCTTTTTAGTGAGTAAGGCTTCTCTTCCTACTAAGGAGTGAAATATTGCAGTGTATCAATTTAACATGCAGAGAACTGAAAATTCTACCATGAGCAATGGGGTTTTGGTGGGGAGGCAGAGAGATATTTCTCTAGATAGCTGCTTTGCCTCTCCCTAGTGGTTTATGAATGGTTGTGAGTGTGGGGCTGGAGTATCCTGGATGAAGAGAATCTGGGTGTCCTTACCTATAGCTCTGCTCTTTGCCAGTATCTTTTGCTGGGCTACTAGATTTGTGGTTGCATTATCAGAAGACCTGGGGATCAGTCTTAGGATCCTCACCCCAGTGTCTGGAGCCCTCTCTGGAGATTTTTCTGGCTTCTTGTATGCTTTCTTGGGAACAGTATGCTTTGCAAAGAGCCTTGGTTTTGCTTTATTACTTGATTGCATATAAAGAGCTTATTAAAAAATGAGTAACAATAACCATGTAATTAACATTACATTTATTATCATCTAAGTCCTGTATTGACTGCTGGTGTTTGGCACAGGCAATGACATGCAATTTAAAAATAAATAAATAGACTAAATGAAAAATTAGCTTTTGGAGATTTTTTTGAAGACTTCATCAGTGCAGCAAATTAGTGGTACCATACTAACTCTGTCTTGGGACTTAGATTAAAATCCACTAGAAGCTAGTCAGTCTGAACACATTTTCTAAAAGGAGATTAGGTACTGAGGCTCATGATTTCTGGAGAATCCCCTTCTCCTTTCAGGCTCCAAAGGAAGGAATCATTTTTCTAGCCTTTTTGACCTTCTGGCCCAAGTGCAGCCAAAACTCAGAGTATGGGTTACTCTTGAGAAGGTGTCCTCCTGCATGAGCTGCACTGTTCAAAACTTCCTCCCTGCCCCCAAACCAGGTGGTGGGATTAAGAAACAGTCAATTGAGGAAACAGTACCCCAGTGCAGAGCAAAGTCTGCAGGTCTTCACTGTGCTATTGCAGAGCCCTGAATAGCAAGGTGCAGTCAGCCTGTGCTCCCCCTGGAGATCACCTCTCACTGAGAGGAGAACTGTCATAGTCCTGAGTATTTTGAGGAGAGTAATTCTTGGCTGTATTGCGAGAGCAGGACTGTCAGTGTATACCTGAGTCTTCAGCCAAATGGCTCCTGCCTGCAGAAAAGTGTTGGTACTGCACGCACATCAGGCATCCCCCAGGGAGCCATGCCAGCTGACATGCTATACCATCAGGAAAGAGTAGGCCAGTGCATTCTATGCTGCTGCATAAAAAATGTATTGTATAATATTTTATTTATCAATATTTTTTTCCCTTTTTCAATTTTTCTAATATTGCTGTCCAGCTCCTGTCACAGACCTTTGCCAGCACCCAGGTCAATTTTAAAATTTTTCAGACCACCCTTTAAGCTGAGTAGGAGAAAAATCAAAATATGAGGGAGTTCCCACAACTTCTCCACAGCCTTTCTGCTATTTGGCCTGCAACCAGAGCAGTCCCTCTCCAGAGCAAGCAGGGAGAGTATTAAGCAAGGGATGGGGGTGCTAAGCCAGGTCTGTTTTTCATTCATTCATTCCTTTCATTTGTTTCCTTTAGTGCTGCTGGTATTCACCTCTAAAGCAGTCTTTTGAACAGGTTGGGGGGGATACATAACCATATATGCAAGTGCATAACACAGCACAGAGGTCTGCTCAGCAAGAATGTCCTTGAAGTATCAACCATAAGTGTCGGGAATATTAGAAAAAAAGAGCCCCCCCCAATATCTGAGGTCAGTAAATAGGAATAAAAACACCTGTTTACTGTCCACAGACTGAGATGAAAGGAAACTGTTGCTAGACAGCCCCAAGACAAAAAGGGAGACCTCCCTACCTAACAACTCCCACTGAAAGCTTGGCTCTAGGTTGAGGGTTTGTATTGTGCTCTCTCCACTGGCAAGTTGGGATGCTGCTGGGCTCATCAGGGGAGAAAGGAGCTGAGATGAAGGTGGTCCTGCTGATAACAGTGGCCTGTTCTAGCCTCCCAAGTCAGCAATATCCACAGAGAAGGAGAGAGGCAGGCTCTGTGCTACCTACAGTTTGTACTAGAAAGGAAGAGATAAGTCGGAGATAAAAGGGAATGCACTGGTCAGTTGCAGTAGCTCAAAATAAATTGCTGCATTCTTGTCAGCAAATTACTTTTTGCTGCAACCACATCCCCCTCCTTCTCACACTCAGATGCCTCCCTCTCCTTCTCCCTCTGTCTCTCCATAAACCTCTTCCAAGTTTGCCTGATGCTCGATTATATAGCATCAGCTCAGCATACTGAAAAACATACAGCTGTGATTTGTGACTCATTCCTTGAAATGCCAGAGATCAGACCCACTCCCTGGAGTTACCTATGTCATCCTGTCCAGAAAGGGGCAATGCCAGCAGCTCTACATCCAGCACACCTCACTCTCTCTTCCTCACTCTCTCTTCCATGACAGCAAGAGGATGTCAATACACTGCCATGGGCAAAGATGGCCTTGCCATCATCTTTTGTGCTTTCTTTTCTAACAGGAAACTTTTATCTTACATGTGTGCCTCCACCTTTAGTCTCTGTCTGTGCATTCTCCCACATGCAAATCCCTCCCTCCCTCCCTACACCTCCCACCCTACACCTCCCACAGATCTATCTCTCAGCACAGGTGGTGCAACTGCTCCTCTCCAGGGCCATGATCAGCAGACCAAGTGCCCAGCCCAATTAACCCAGTGTGCTGGGACATAGATGTGATTGGGGACTGAAGAAATTATTACCCTGAAGATGTAATTCATGTAGCTCCAGGAGTGTATGCACACCTGTGTCTTGAGTACGAGGGGTCATGTTGGGGCTCCTCATCAGAAACACATGAGTGCTTAGAAGTAGGAAGCTTGTTCTCCTTCACCTTTTGCTAACCATGGCTGTGGAGCAGCAAGGTTGCTGTCAGTGAGGTCCAAGGGCCATGGGAAAGGCCAGGTGTGCAAAGGACAGTGAGTAAAGTCAGCATAGGATGGATTCAGGTTTCCTTTACCTCGGTTGGGGTTGTTCCTGATTGCTGAATTTTGCCTTTGAGGCCCCAGGACTGGGCAGATACCTAAACAGCATGTCCTGAGCTGTTGAAATAGTTGTTCTCTAAAGCTTTCCATCACGGGAGATGCCAAGCTGGTCAAACCTGATGAGGTACTTGCTCCAATGCATATCCAGTTCAAGAGGAGGCAGCACACAGATGGCAGCTTCAAGAAGGCCAGCAGAGCTGTGCTGTCCGAGCATCGCCCATCAGAAAGCACCGTAGCGAGCAGCACGTTGTTGCTTCCTGAGGACAGGGCACGCAACTCCTTATCTGCCATATGCCGGGCCAGCACACTATTGGACAGCCATCTGTGGGTCTGCACCCAGTTAATGCTGCCTCAGCCTCTCCCAGAAAGACAACCTTGGAGTGATGACTACAGAGAAAATAATCCTAACGGGAAAACAAGCAAACTGAAAAAAAAAAAAGCTGCTCAGAGCTCCTGCAGCACTGCAGCCTGTTCCGGAAGGCTATCATGTCAGAGGAGAGCAGCATTTGACCAATGGAAGCTGATTTGTGTTACAGAAAGAACATGTAATGTCATATTGGATAATATCATCCCTTTCTCTGCATCTGGGTAAATCTCTCAGCTTTTGATTTCCCTTGGTTTATCCTGTTGTGACACTTCCCACGCAGAAGCACGGGATAAGCTCCCTCACCTCTACGCTGCTTGAGGGATGATGTTTTTCCCTTTATCAGAGCACACTCCAGAAAGACATTGGATACTCGGCTAAATCTGCCTTCTTAAGATTTTACTTAGGAAAAAAAACCAACATGAAAGCTTAAAAAAAGCTTAGAGAGATAGTAGGCACAACAGTGCAGAGCTGTGCTCCTTGGCCTTATCTCCTGGGTGATGCTGGCTGCAGTACACTAGCAAGCTGTAGCAGCTGTGGAAGCAGCTGCCCTCCGCCTGCAACAGTAGCACCACCATTAAAAAACCCCAGAAATATCAGAAATTATGTTTGTGACTGCATTGACTGTGCCAGCTGAGCTGACCTTGCCATGCCAGGAGCAATGAGAGCCAGTGCGTGGTAAGGGAAATACAAGTCAAAGTCTCACTGGAAACTCATCAGAAAGGACTGTTCAGTTGGGTGGAGGAAGAAGCAGCACACTCTGTGTTGCAGCAGCAAGGTAGGCACAGCCAGCCACAGTGGCAAGTTGCTTTGGATCAGGCCCTGAGCAGGATGAGCTGAGAAAATCGCAGCTTTCCACCTAGTGGGAGTAGGTTTTGTCAAGCCTCCCTTGCAAAGGTTGTTCCCTTTGCTTCTCACCAGGAAAGAGGCGTAGGCAGCCAGGGGAACAGAGTATGTCTGCCACCATGGGAAAGGGAATCAGGAGGATAATGCTGAGGGCAAGTCCCGGGACAGGGCTGTGAATCAGCAGCGTACACTCACTGAGACAAAGGAGGTTCTTCAGTGGTGATGCTCTACATTGCTGTGCCACACTGCCCAAGAGCTGTTACAGCCCACAGCTCAGTGCTGTGAGGCATACAGGAGATGTGCTTGGCCTGTGCCAGACTCAGCATGTATTATGGCTGTGTCCTCTACCAGCATCTGAGAGGATGAAGGAGTGCATTGTGCTGCCACCCTGACCGCCGCAGGGGATGTTTCAAACATACAGGCGTTGCCCCTGCTCTATCCTCGGAGCTGGACTCTGCGCCTGAGGCACTGGGAGATGGGACCCGTTGTACTGGCCAGAGACTGGGATGAGTGGTACCCTGGGACACTTCTCCCTCTCCACTGACTGCACAGGGAGACAGGGAGACAAGACATCTTGCTCAGGCCAAGCATGTTTTTTTCAAAAGCCGGTGCCAAGTAAGACAGCTATCAGGCTCTCTGTGCTCTCCTAGATCAGGAGAGCATCAGAGAACGTCAGGTGTTTGGGGGAGCCATTGGAAGGTCACGCTGGGCAAAAGATGTAGCCCTTTCCCTCTGATGTCTGCAGTCCTTCTCCAACATGCAGTACTTCCACCTACATCCTTTTCAGTGCTAGAGCAATATCGCAGCAAAGGTACTTGGTTTAGTCTTCCCTTCTCCACCTGCCTGACCTTCCAGCTCTTCCCTTCCCTGGGCCAGCAGTGCAGCTGAGGGACAGAGTAGCTCCTTAGTGTGTAGCTCAGGTAGGACTACCCACTTGGAATTTTAGGGGAAGCTGTGAAGATGGAGGCCTCTGTCCCCCATCCTTCTCATCTGATGCGCCTGACAGAAGGAGAACTGTTGCATTATGGCAGCATTTAAGAAATAATAATAATTAAAAGCTTTCTGATGAACATGGTTAATTTCCTATTCTAAAAAGTTGCTAAGGCAGCGCCTTTTGTGCATTAGCATATTTGCAAGGTTAATGTAGTGTACTTAATAAGATAAATAATGCTTGTCATGATATTTTGGGCCAATTTTAAGGGGAGGGAATAAAAAATACTTTGCTTAACATCTTAAGTTTTTGCCTAGTCAACTTCAAGTTAACTGCAGAGCTACCACTGAGTGTTAAGGTATGTTTTTCACTTTTCTCCTTGGCAGGTGCTCACTAGCACTTGCAGAGGGTTAAAGGAGACTGTCAAAGCACAGATGGCATGGGTGAGTTTGAAGTGGGCTCTTGGTGACTACTGCGATAGACATCACTTTGGGAATGTGCTTGGGAAGGGCATTAGGAAGGCAGCAGAGCTGTAAACAGCCTAAAGGAAAAGGATGTGGGATGAGGGACAATGTCTGTGACAGGGTAGGTATCAACCTGCAAGAGAGGGTCTGAGGCTACAAACAAAGCTGGAAAGCAGATGGCAGCAGTAATAAACCAGTGACTGATGCAGTGGGACCACGAGGCTGGAAGAGGCAGTGGTCCTCTTATTTTTATATCTGTCTTCAACTCACAGTTTAATGCTTATTTTCATATGAACATCCAGAATCAGGGAAGCATTTGAAAAGTCCCCGTGTAAGACATTATGTATGGGCCATGGGAGACAATCATAAACCTGCTTCCAAGCTGCCAGCCCTGGGCAAGTCTCAGGTAATGATTAGCAGAGAGCCCTCGCATTCCTAACGGCTTCTCTTGCCTCCTCTTCTGCAAAATGATTGCTTTCTTAGGCTTTTTAATAATATACAGTAAAAGCAGCTATATCCTTAGATAAATGAGGCCACAGTGGGCAAGGAAGAAAGAGGAAAGAACTTTCCAGGCAAACAATCGAGGGCACCTGGCTTGCTACTCCCACATGCCCTTCTTTTCTCTCCCCTCCTCTCCCCAACTAGTAACACAGACCAAACAGCTCATTATTTTCTCATAATGATGAGGAGAGGGAGGGAGAAGCAAAAAAAAAAAAAAAAAAAAAAAAAAAAAAAAAAAAAAAAAAAAAAAAAAAAAAAAAAAAAAAAAAAAAAAAAAAAAAAAAAAAAAAAAAAAACCACAAAAAAACCCCCACGCTGCTGGTATTTGCTATATAGGAAATTAATAAATAGATATGCCACACAGATACATCGCACAGTGAAAGTGGGGAAGGACTGGTAAATATTTAGCTGGTTTGGAATGCTAGACCAGTATGATGAAGGAAGGGAAGGACAGCAGAGGCAGCTGAAAGATAAGGAAGCATGGGGGGAAAGTGCAAGAAATAAAATGAAGAAAACAGAAAGCACACTGGGGAAAGAAAGCCACTGGAAAAAAGATGAAGGGGGAGAGATATGAGTGAGGAATAAAGAGGATAGGTAAGCAGATACAGCAAAAAGCCAGACGGATGAGTTTGGCAGAGGATGGAGGGAATAATATGTTGTTGTAGGTGTCCAAGGGGGAAGGTAGCAAAGGGGTAGAGGACCAGCTAGAGTGGGTGGATTGATTTTGATGTTAGCTATATTGCAGGTCAAACACAGTCCTCACACCACATCGGCTCCACATCTGTTTCTTCTTCCGGCTGCCTGTCAGCCCCCCACTGTGTCCTAGATTTTTTCAGCTGGAGCACCTCTCAGGCTCAGCACTGACTGTCTGTCAGCCCCACGGTGGGGGGAGACCAGAGCACAGGTGAGGCACGTACCAGCCTGCGTGTCCTGCAGCACCAATGAGGCCAGAGGCTCAGGGCAGCCTCACAGAGGTGCGGTTGTCAGGAACCTGAGCATGTTACTGCTGGCATCCCAGTCTTCTGCCCCCTCTCCTGGTGACAGGGAAGGAAGATTGGTGGCTGGAAGCCCATCCTGCCAAGGGGAAAGGGCTGAGTGCTATACCCAGTGCAGAGAGGCTCCAGGGTAAACCTGAGAGACTCTCTGGCTGGATGGATATGGGGCAACCCATCCCACCCCACAGGGCACCTGTAAACTGGACGTGGTGTCAGCCCATCTCACTGCTTAACATGGGGAAAGCACTTTCACAGCATCTCTGCAGGCATCTTGTTGCTATGGTTTTGGCCTCTGATGATTGCCTGTGTCAGGCCAGAAGGAGCCATTTCTTCAGCCTTACCTCTGCAAATGGTGTCACCTGGCTGATCCCACTGTACTCTGGGGATTTCCTTCACCCTGGGCTGCTGGACCCAGATGCCAGGCTGAGGTAGCCTGGCATGGTGCAGCTTGCACCCCCAAACAGCAGTCCTGCATCACCTGACTGAGGTGTACTTGGCATCCTCCAGCACAGAGTAGACAGCCCCTAACATCAGAGCCCGCTACCTCTGCAGTGCTGCAGCACGTTATTGTCTGATAGCAGCTTATTAAAGGAGGAAACCAAATCATTCCCTCGTCTCTATCCCAGCTGATGGTTACTCTCAGTCTCTGGGGTACCACAAACAGCAGAATTTACCACTTCAAAAGAAGCTTTGCTTCCCTACCCAAGACTTGAGCAGCTCTGCGGGGCTCTGGCACAAGTGTGACCCACCAGCCTGGATGCCAACCAAGGCAGGAGAGATCTCAGTGCATCCTAGTGCCTGGGCAGCTGGAGGAGTGGGTTGGGCTGCCCTGGGAGATGGTGGTGGCTATCTTGTGTCTCTGAAGCTGCCTGGCTCAGTGCTGCTTGCAGCTTTCCTGGGGGAGAGCATATCCCTCATCACTCTGCTGATCCCAGTTGCATGGTAACTTTGACTGCACTAAGGGATAAACACCTCCGTCAGAGCCCTTCCTGCTTCTTCCCTCAACTCCTGTCTGCTGACACCCATTAGTTTGCAATAACTCTTGACCCTTTTTCATGTTTCTCCACTTGCCTTCCGTTTCTGTTTTTTTTTTGCCCCATCCTGTTTCTGTCTTCTGTGAATGATGCTTGACAGTGTGATGTGTTGCCACGAAGGAGTTAAAGCTGCTCTAGAGAGTTAACCACTCATGCAGGAGAGGATCCTGAAAAGCAGAGAAAGAGAACAAAAACAAAAAACAAAACAACAACAACAAAAAAATAAAATCAGGGTTTTCTCCATTCTCTGGCTCCTTAGTGCTTGGCCAGGGCTATTGGCAGAGCTGGGAGTGGGGCACCCAGGGAACAGGGACGCTCTGGGTGAAGCCCAGGTGCCTCGATACAGCTTTAAGAACAAAGATGTAAATAGAAAGAGGAGGAGAACTGCCAAACCTGTACGAAGCTGAGGACTGAGATAACGAAGGCTGATGCAGTTGAAAACTGAGCTGTATTGTATACAATGTACCAGCTGTCCAAGCCATTCTACCTAGTGCCATGGGCTTTGCTGTGCTCAAGAGCTCTGGATATTGCCCTGTGGATTTCACAAACCAAGGAAACCTAGAAGAAATGTAAAAGAAAATAAAATTTTTCTGAGTGGAGGAGGAAGAAAAGGAGGGCATCCTTCCTTCAAATCCTCACCTTCCCATGTAGAGCCAGTCCTCCATCACAGGCAAAAGCACACAGGCATGCATACATAAATGAATGCACACAGAGTTCTTTTGCAGGACTCTGAAGAGATTCAGAAGCATTAGAAAGCTTCATACTTAAACTCCCTAGATTTTGGCTCCTGTCCCTAATCCTAGTTCTTGTCTGATCTTCCAGAGCATGCCAACAAGGCACCACCAGCTGCACTGCATCCATGGGGGTGTAGCAGAGGATAATGGTGACATCAGGGAAGGGTTTTGCTCATTCTGTGCATTGTGTATCAGCAGAACACCCCGTGATCTGTTCATAAGGGCCATCAGAGAGCAAAACTTCAGGAGGGAAATGCCCTATCAAAAAGCATTTCTGCAGTAGGCATGGGGATTTAGAATCGCAAATGATGGGTGAAAATGTGAGGTGGTATTTTATATATGTGTGCATGTGTGTGTGTGTATATATATATATATATAATGATAGCTCTTCACTAGGAAATGAAACCCAGCAGGGGAGAAAATACTGTGTAGATTTCAAAAGTCTGCACATGTCCAGGCACTAAAGAGCATTTCTTCTCCTTCTCCTGTTCAACCCTGACATCACAGATGTCTCAGACTTGAGCAGTCTGTTTGAACTACCTGCTGTTCAAAAATCCTGAGGAGACAGCTGAAGCTCTTTGCTACTGAAGCCTTTCTTCCAGAGCTTCCAGGAGCCAGATAAGTGGAACATCCAGGCTGCTTTCTGCTCCTAGGAGAGCAGGCAAACTGCCTGCACCTGTGTGCACCCTGTTGTGCACACTGGTGTGGATTAAGGCTACTGAAACAGGGGTCACTGGTATGTGGCTGCCCTGCAGTGCAGTGAGTCAGTGATAAACCCACATTGTTTGGGAGGTGGGAGTTCTGTCTCTCCTCAGGAGATCCTGAAGGATTTATGCTTTATTGGAAATCCTAATAGTAGCCGGTCTAACTTTTATCCATTAATCCTTGTTTTACTATGTGAGCAAACCCTCATGATGCAGCTTGTATCTCTCTGTATTCGAGTCCCATCTTCTTACTGTACAGATGTAAACAACTGCCTATTTCTCTTAGCCTCACAGACCCAGTGGAACAAAAAGTGAATGAGATTTTGTTTCACCTTGTGCATCAGCAGCAGAAAAACCTCTGTTTCCAATGGCAGGATTGTTTCTGCTGGGAATGGTGGGTGAGGCAGATGAAGTCTTCTCTGATAAACCTCCTATGTTTCTGGCATTTGAAAAAAGCATCCTTTGCCTTGAAAAATTAGCAATTCACATGGGAAATCTTATCTACTGCCTCACTTTTACAACGAGAGGTTGGCCTATAATCAGGATTTTTAAAGGAATAGCAGTGAAGTTCCTGAGGCAGACGATGATGGAAATCTCTGCTCTGATAAATTTTTGGACATGGAGATAACTGAATAATCAGAAGAAATTCAGGATCTTGGAAGCAATCTGATTTCAATGCACATGGTGGACTTTCTTTTTGCACTTAGCACAGTGAAGTATTTTGGCAGTTGTCATGAATTTTCCACCCTGAGGGTAAATAACTACAAAGGGAATTAATTCTGAATCATGTTTCATATGTAGAAATGTACCGGTTATTAAGTTCAATGCAACATACAGTACAGAGTGTGTTCACACTAGCATTTGAGTTTAAATCCTGAGTGTGCTTTGGAAGGATATCTCCCCACCATGTCTTTGCTTTCGTTCTGTTGCAGGAAGGTTTCTGGGCATATGGAGGTCAGCCCGTGGGGCCTGAATGATCTAGTCCCAGGTAAACCTCTGCAGTGTACACAGCGTAAGCAGCAGGTCTCCAGAACCATTTTCCTCTAAGAGTCTGCTCCTTTGGCACCGCAGTGTTGGTAACATAGTCACAGTGGTTAGCTGGGCTACCTCCCTGGGGCTCAAGGACTGAGCCTTTTAAAACCGAGTACTTTTTGGTTAAGTTTTAGCCACCTCAAAAAACACAACCTTGCCCACACATTCATTTCATCTGATAGTTTCCCCCATCTCATGTCATTTGGACCTGAATATGAGGTCCAAACTTACCCACCACTGGGTTCTAAACTTAACCACCTATTGACTGCCTGGAGTTCACACTGATCAGGCCAAAACTCCTTGATTTTGATCCTAGACCCACTGTTCTCCCACTTCCCTTACACCAGTGGGTAGCTAATTCTTCCCTAGTGCATAATGGCAGAGCCTGGTGCTTTAGCTCTGTTTGGTGAGAAAAGGTGATGTGAAGAGACTCCTCTTACAGTGTGCTCAGCACAGCACATCTAGGCTGATGCTTTTCCTGATTACCTACCTGCAGGGAGATTTTCTAAGACCTGGAAGACACAGTAGACGAGACCCTCTGTAGACAGATAGGAGCAGCCTCACATTGACAAGCAATGATCCTCTTGGGGGACTTCAACCACCACATTATCTGTTGCAATAACAACACAGTGGGGCAGAAACAATTCACGAGGTTCCTGGAATGTGGTGGTGTGTCACTTTTTTCCCCAAGTGATAGAGGAGCCAGTGAGGAGAGGTGCTATGCAGAGAACAGATTGAGAGCAGCCTTGAGGAGAAGAGATTGCGGGTTGGTTGACAAGAAGCTCAACGTGAAATACGCTTTTGCACCCCAGAAAGCCAACCTCATCCTAGGCTGCATCAAAAGCAGTGTGGCCAGCTGGTCAAGGGAGGTGATTCTCCCCCTCTACTCTGCTCTGATGAGACCCCATCTGGAGTATTGCATCCAGCTCTGGGTCCCCTGACATAAGAAAGACCAGAATCTATTGGAGGGAGTCCAGAGGAGGGCCATGAAGATGACTGAAGGGCTGGAGCACGTCTCCTGTGAGAACAGGCTGAGAGGGTTTGTCTTGTTCAGTCTGGATAAGAGACAGCTCTGGGGAGACCTTGCAGCATCTTCCAGTACCAAAAGGGGGCTGACAAGAGAACTGGAAAGAGACTTTTTACGAGGGCATGTAGGACAAGGGGGGGAGTGGCTTTAAACTGAAAGAGGCTAAATCTAGATTAGATATAAGGAAGAAATTCTTTACTGTGTGAATGGTTGAGGCACTGGAACAGGTTGCAGAGATGAGGTAGATGCCCCATCTCTGAAAATGTTCAAGGCCAAGTTGGATGGGGCTTTGAGCAATCTGGTCTGGTGGAAGGTGTCACTGCTCATGGCAGAGGGTTGGAACTAGATGATCTTAAGGTCCCTTCCAATGCAAAGTATTCTGTGATTTTATGGAGTTAGTCATCCAGAGCCAGTGACTTTCTGTGCATACAGAGCATCTAATAATTCTCTTAAAACCCATGAAAAATACCAGCATTATTTCCTATGCAGATGGTTGCTACAAAGAAGCAATTAGGAAGATAACCAGTATCTTTCCTTCTCTTCCATTTTTAAAGCTGCAGGGGAAAATGGCAGTATTTTGGTTGAAGATAAGTATAAACCAAACCCTAAGGTGTTGACAACTCAAAATACTTGCATGTTTCAGTTTTGAAACATGCAAGTATAGCATCTAGACTTGTATCTTGGATATCAACCCTGGCTTTACTTCTTTGAATAGTAAATCTTTCTCACAGTTTGAACTGTGAATATAATTTAGCCTTAATGTACCGTGCATGTCTTTGATATGGCCGAAAGGGACAAGTTATGTATCTGGGTTGGAGCGAAGAGACATATCACTGTGTTGGCAGGATCTTTACTGCTGTAACACTAAGTCCAGGAATGTAAAACATGTGAGACTTGGAGTACATTTAGCTCTGGAAGAATAAAATATGTTCATACATCTAGCAGTAGCTACCCCATATCAGTATATACATCATGTGAAGTATTTCAGATGTAGAAGTGGGGTGCTGCTGTAGGGTGGTGGAGGAGGCAGAAAAGCATCTGCAGTGAGGAACTAGCTTCTGTGTCTTCAAGGTCTTCCCCATTGGGGGCCCAGCAATGAAGAGGTCCTGGTTCTGTTTCAAGGTTCCTTCTTGGGAAAATTGTTTTTCTTTTCATCTGTGGAAGAAAGAGGAAGAAAAAGGTTTTCACTGCGTAAAATTGTTTACGGATAGAAAACTGAGCAGGAGTTCTCAGCATGATATAGTCTTGTTAAGCAGTGGTCTGTTTTTCCTCCTGTTGTCTTGATGGAGAAAAAGGGAAAGAATTAGCAATCCCTAGATGGGAACAGTAGAATTAATTGTGGCTGTGATTCATTACAAGCAAAACCAGCTAACCCTTTCCTTGCTATTTTTAATTTTGCAGTTGAATCATAAAGTGTGTGAAACCCAAGACAGGGTCTGAATTCCTAGGCACAACTTCATTCCAAATGTGCATGTAGCAGAATTGGCAGGAATCGGAGAAAAAGTGCAGGCAGAAAATACAATTTTTAAAGGATTGAAAATTCCCTCTCTTGTTTTGTAGCTGTTCTTACCTGTCGATGGTGTGAGGGAGGGATGTCCACAGTCAGAACAAGCCAGTTTTGCTTAAGTTTGACCTGTTGTTTTTTAATGTAGTCTATGTTTTGCTCAAGAACTGGCTAACCATGTCTCTTTTTCCCATTATTTCTTTTTTTTCGAGGGAGGGAAGGGGGGCTGTTCACTACTATTATTGCTACTATTGCTACTATTATTACTAGTTTGCAGTGGTTTTTTTAGTCATCTGTGTTCAGCTCTCTTGAGAGCAATGAAAAGAAATCAAACTGCTTTTGTGAGTTGTGGCAGACGAGTGCAAATAGATTGATTAAAAACGCTGTTTCTTTTTTTAATTTAAACAGAGCAGAGGCTTGTGGGTAATGTGCATAATGTATGCTCGGTGGTAACAAGCCACTGTGGGGAGAGGGGACGAAAACGAGGGAGAAAAAAAAAAAAAAAGGAAGTGAGCCAGTGTTGTTCTGCCTTTAAACACAAGATTGATTTTACATTTTCCCTGTGTGTCACTTTCATTACTAGCAAATTAATCCTTCTCTCTGAGGCTTGAAACTTATTTCTGGGGTCTCTCATAAGAAAATAGCTTTTGGTGTGCTACCTATTCTTAAAAAGGGAGCTTGGGGCTTGGCTACATGAGGAAGTTGCACCCATTTAACCAAAGGTGTAATTTTAAAATTGACCCTGTTATAGAGGTGCACATGACTGGCTTATTTTGATTTTTGCTTTGCTTTGAATCTGCCTGTACTGGCAGAAACACAACACTCCTGAAATGATAGGAGAATGCTGACTAGGGGACAGGTAACATCACTTTAACTAAATCAATAAAAAGTTATCCCTTCACAGCTATTTCACCTTGTTCAGATAAAGAAGGCAATTACAGAGACCTGTGGTCTGAAGGATCAAGTCCTCAGCAAACCCTCTCGGGAGGAGACTGTGAGATGTTTCTGACACTGATGTAGTTCTGCAGTGCAGCATCGCTTTGAACCATGAGGGTCTGCAGGCTGCTGTACCCCTGGGGACTCGGGGAGCTTCCTGGCATAATAAAGGGGCAAATGTATTGAACACTCATTTTAGGCCAATGATTCCAGGCAATTAAATGATTAAATAATTGGACTGCCAAAAGCTACAACTCTATTGCAAGTTAAGCAAACCATTTTGAGGCTGCTGGGTTTCTAGCAAAATCATAATGCTGTTTCATGAGGCTGCTCTCTCCTCAGTCCTCAGGTCATGGCACCATGTGTGGAAATTTCGACTTGCTTTGTTTCTGTTTAAATTATCTGGCATATCTAGAGATTGGATCATCTGTGCTCTCATTGCAGAAGGATTTGGGTTTCTTTCAGGTTTAGGTATTTTTTGCAAGTTGTACATTTTTCAGATACAGGAGATACATGTGTGCCATCATTCCTTTACACTCCTTAGTCAGTCATGTCATTGGCTTGTTACAAAAACCTTCTGCTTCTTCTCTGTTTTGATGCCTCTGATGAAGTGAGAGGCTTTTCTGATTCAGTTCTGACTGAGAAAACTGGAGGGTGACCCGTAGCCACTTCTTTGCTTCTGTTAACTTTGGCGCTTTCATTTCTGTTAAAGATGAGTAGGTGGGTCACAGCCTGCCCCACTCACTCTTTGAGGATCACTTGCCAGCAGTGGCCCAAGTCTGTCTGGATCCATGGTGCCATAATGGGGCTGTAGTCTGAGATCTCCAGTGGCTGCCCAATATCTGACTTAATGTAGCAGAAATTTTCATCATCAGTTGCTACCACAGAATATAAGTGTAAGAGTACAGTCTTTTGGGCTGACCTGAGCAGGGCCCTGTAGTCCCGTCAACAGCAGTGACTGGTAATTAGCTTGGGAAGGATGGGAAGAAGGGCTCCATCTTTCCTGCTGAATATCAAACAGCACACAAAAATAGCTGCTTGCAACCACAGTGAAGACTTGCTCCTGTTAGTGAAAATCCAGCATGTTTTGTGTGTCCAAAGGTCGGGTGTTTGTTTGGATTAATAAACAAAACGGATGCCAGGTGCAAGGAGGAGAGTAACTATTTTTATATCAAAAGACCTCTTATTTTTTTCTTTTCCCTGTGAAAACTCTAGTGGCAGCATTTCAAGTTGCTTAGACCATGTTTCAATGAAAACGACTTCCCACTTTTCCTGTGCTGTGCAGTGGCCAACTCTAACGGAGGATCTGGTATGTGATTAGGTTTCTTAAGTGGCAGGTGGGGGAGTGCATTCACTTACAGAATTATTGTTAAAGTGAGGAGCTTCTGGGACTTCTCTGCAGGCACTCAGGATTGCTGGAAGCGTTCCATCTGATTTCTGAAAAATGCTCACTTATATTCTGAAAAACTGCAGCCTTTACTGCTGCCTTTTGGATTTACTAGAGCCTTGAGCAAGCCATTTGCTTCTCTTTGAGCATGTGCTCGTTTAAATACACCCGTGCAGAGCAAAGGGAGAGACATGGTTGGGCCATATTCATTTCCATTCCGACTGACTCAAAGTGAAGGGTGCCTGTGAGCATCTGCGGGACTTGTTATTGCTCAGTGGGCAAGAGCTTGTCAGAAAATGTTGGGCTGATTATCTGCTGTGTGAACCATTTTCTTTATAATTGACCTCTTTACTCCTGCCTTAACAGAGGACAATCTTATTTTTTATGCTTCAAACAAGTGCAATTCAGAGTGAATAGATCTTCACAGTGAGACCTAGGCTCCAGCTCTGTTCCCTTCAGAATAATTGGCAAAAATTCCCAAGAAAGAATCTCAGTTTGGATCAGTGGCATAGTTTTAGATACGCTGTACCCAAGGCACTTCTGAAACAATGGGAAATTTGGTAGGCCTTGACTGATGCAGAAATGTCCCAGAAGGAAGCAGAAGAGAAGAGAGTGTCCGTGTAGCAGTAGGTATGTGGACATGTGCATGGGTATAGGAGTGACCTGTCTTTGACCTGGCTTGGGAGAGCAAGGATTGCTGCAGGGCAGGAGGGAGGATGCTGACAGAGATGGAGGGCTCTGGGAGTTGCCCACAGTAGTGATGTTTGTACCTCATACAGCATAAAGCTTGATTTTCCAACTACCAAAGGCATTAATTTTGTAGACTAGGGAGAAAAAATACAAAGGCAAATATCACAGAGATTGGGGGAAGGAGGGAAATGAGTATTACACTGGTTTGTTTATCAAGAAACAGAATTTTATTGGGACACAATGCAAAACTACAAGCATATTATCCTGCTGCTTTTCCAGCTCCAGCACCAGCTCTTTTCTTTTTCAGGTGAAGCATTATTGTGTTAATACTTGCAGGAGGAGGGAAGAAATGAGTCCAAATGCCCCTGTTTGAAACGTCCTATCAGTGCATAAAATATGTCTGCGGATTTGAGAATTACGCTGACTTCACAACAGTAAATTTCAGATAAATAATTTATCTCCTGCAAACACATTTCTGTGCTCTTACACATCCATTTGTTTCTGGAAAGCAAGCGGGGGTGTCAGGGAGGCAGAAGTGATTGGTGCTCGCTGGGGAACTTTCCGTGGAGCTGCCTGTAGCTTGGGTGTTGTTGGCCACTGAAGGTAGGGTTTTGTTCTCACAGCCACCAGCTCCCACATCATAAATAAAGCCATTTTGGAAACAGGAGGCACCTTGAGCTAAAACTGGCATTTCTCACAGTATTGGCAAATCAAGCCAGCAACTGTTGATTTTAAATGTTTAATGAGCAATATGTTGCTGATTCTGGTCATAATGTTGTGTTTGCCTAACCTTTCTCGATGTGCTCCCTTCTGCTGTATCGCTGGCAAGTTTCCAGAAGAGGAGGAAAGGGAAAGGTAAAAAACACAAATCCCACCACGAAGGGTGAAGCAGGGCAGAGAGAACAGGAAAATTGAATGACTTAAAGAGAAAGGGCATAAAAGGCAGAGACAGAACTTAACTAACAGGAAGAAATACCAGCAAGATATTGATGCCATGTCAGAGTATTAAATTAGGGATTGCGGAGAAAGACAGCTTTTCCCTGCAGAGGTATTCATACTGAGGAAACTGGAAAAAAAGGCTGGTTACTAGAGGGAGATGGACAGGAAGAGCTGTGTGGAGGTGAACCCCAAACCAGGGGTCCCCTGATACAGTTCAGCTTGATGTTTAAAAGCAGGCGAATTGAAAGGGAAGCAGTATTGTACAAAACAGTAAGATGCTCAGTCACTTTCCTGTCAGACTCATGTAATGCTCACTCTAAAGACTATTATCTCCAGGATGCTGTATTTTTTTCCAATTTTTTTTGTTCAACCTCAAAACCCCCAGTGGTTCAGCATAAGCCTGTTTCACACTGGGTTGCAGGTTGGCTATAGAGAGGCTTATAAGCATGAGTAGGTATCTCAGGATACAAAGGAGACTTCGTTGACCAGTGGAGGTAGGAGCGTGCAATGGAAACAGAAAAAGGCTGCATTTATAGTACTAAATAGCTGCTGCTTCTGCTGTTGTTCCCATCCTATACTAGAGCCTCCCTCTACTGCTGTGAGAGACTGAGCTCTTGCTTAATACATACCACCACTCTTGTGCTAGGGAAAGCTCAAGACTGAAAACAGAGGAAACTGAAGTCTTTTGTTTTCTGAGCAGAGAGGGTTTTTTGCGCAGCAGTGTCAGTTTTGCACAGCTTCCTACCCCTGTGCCTTGGACACTCCTCAGCAGAAGTTATCGAGAGAGTTAATGTGTAAAAACTGTAGAAGGTTTCTGTAATACGTTGATTGGGCTCTTGAGTGAGACCAGGCATTTTCTCATCTTTTAATCATTACCTGTTTGGCTGACGTTTAAATCAATGAGAGTATGCCAAACACTCACTGCCCTATTAGGAAGATGTTTCTTGTTTTAAATGATGGCTTATTTATCGCTTCCATTGTATGTACAGTGCAGTATATATTGTCCAAAAGGGAAATACAGTTATTAGGTCAAACTTGGTAAAGGAGGATTTTTCTTTTTTTAATGAGGAGAATATCAATTTTGCAGCGCTTGCTATGCTTTCATTTCCAGGCAGCTGCATACAAATTGTGTTATATAAAGATGACCACACACAAATTGACGTATAGAAAAGTGTGTGTTAAGACACTGTGAGATTGATGCAGAAAGAAACGAGACACAGAGGACTTGTCAAAGAGCAACCTTGCCAGAAAAATGGGCAGTGGTCCACCCAGGCCACTGTTGTTCCTCCAGCAATGAGAGAGGTTCAAGAAGGAGGTAGTTTCCTTTACTTATGTAACTGTTTGATTTATTGTTTTTTCCTTCATGGGTAATCTATCACCTCCTTAAGTTACTTGATTCCTTGTTAACAAGTGAGAGTGAAACATGGATGTATGCTCCACACTAAATTTTCCATTTTTAAGAGCAGGTATGCATGGGATTGCTGGATTGACCTCTCTCAGTCTTTTACTCCCTCTTTTATACCACCATCGTATCTTCTTCTGTTTCCTTGCTTTCTTGATAAATGTCCTAAGTATCAAAGCTAGTATATGCAAAAAAAATTAATTAACCTTAAGCTGTTCACTAGGGTCCTCAAGTACAAACAAGCACAGGCCTTTACCAGTTCAAATCAAACACATCTTCAGTGGGTCATTTTCAAGGAAATTTCCAGCATACTAGCTTCTGTAAGTGAAGTTCTTTGCTGTCAACACCTCTAAGTGATTTCTCTTTAGCTGTGGCATACTCTATCAGCTGTAGGGTATTTTTTTACCTTGTCCTCTCCCCACCCCCCTTGGTTCTGTTCCCTATAGCTTTGAAGTAGAAGAATGAAATCTTTTCCAGCCATGTGCTGCAATATGGTGTCATCTCCCTTGAAGCAATTGCCACATGTGTTTGCCATGTAACAAACAACTGTAAAAGCAAAGCAAAGCCGCAGGTATAAGAACCCTTTTTCCTAAGTGTTTCACCAATACACTATTCCTGCATGAATGCTTTTTGTCATTGCAATAGCTCAACTGAGTTACAGTCAGGTTTCAGTCTTGTGGACATATATACGAGTGGAAGGAAAAAAAAAAGGTTGGAAGATAAAAAGGAACATAATAGGGGGAGAGGAGGAGGGAGACAGGGTAAGAGGAAAAAAATGAAAAGACAAAAAGAGGTATGTGAACTGAAGAAGGGAAAAAAGGGCTGTGATGGGTAAAAAAGCAGGAGAGGTTATTCAGACCTGTAGGATGGCAAGGTCTGAGGCTGTGAGCTCTTGGCAGGGCAGAGCCCTGCAGAATGCAATATAATCTCTATTAGGGCCCTTCAGTTTAGAGGCATATAAATGGAGTGAGGTTTATTGCGAATTCTGGTTAATAACTTTCTCAAAGGGGAAAACTTCTGTATTCTCTTTGAAATACAATTTCTTGTCTCATAAATTGAAACAGCTGCGACTGTTCCCTCTGCACACAGATTTTTTTCATCTTTTGCCTTTTTTGCTGGGAGTATGCGTATGATTTGGCTTAATGATTTTTCCCTGCAGAAGGGACCCAGAATGTAGTGCTGTATACAGGTTTGTGATCAGTGTCTTTGCACAAGCACAAGAAAAATGCCTTGAGGATTTTCTGCTTTTAGAGAGGAACAAGTGTTAGGGTATTAGTCTGAATCTAACTTAGACTGCATTTCTCCTGAGAAAACTCTGTAAGAATTTCTGCAGCCTCATTCCCTAGAAAGACTCTTGCCTAAACTGAGATTTAATCTATCACCTAGACCAGACTCCAGTCTTGGAACTGTAAAGGCTGCTACCACCTCCATAACTACCATGCAGAAAGCAAAGCAAAGAATACATGTGAGCATCTTGACAGCCTATATTCCTGCACAGGGATGCTGATGGGCACCACAGTGGGTGGGAAGAGATATTCCCATCTGGAAAAGGAAACAAGATAATTTCCCTCCTTATGACTCCACACAGTGCTAGATATTCTCTGCCAGCATCAACTCATCTCTGTCTCTCTGAGGACTCCTCAATGTCTCTTCTTTCTCTCTCCTTGTTTTTTTTTTTCTTTTTTTTTCCGGAAGATTCAAGATTGCCTTTAGGCTTGTACAGAAATCAACCAGTTCTGAGGATGACTGAGTGTGCAGAAACACAGATGGGGAGTCAAACCTTCCAGCCTTCAACTTGCTGTCTGCTCCAAGTTAAAGTGGTTAAATCCTCAAATCATTAAACAAGTGATATATGAGTTAACACAGCATGCTGCCAGGAGCAGTATGTACAAATGTCCCAAGGAGGTTCAGATTCAGAGGGCTATATGTCACCTTCAGCCAGTTTCTGTTTAGAGAGAGCTCAGGAAGGGTTTGAGGTTAAGTGACAAAGTACTTGAATACGTATCTCAGTTTCTCATTTCTCCATCTCTGTCCCATGACTCCCTACAAATGCCTCCAGCTGGAAGAGCAAAGGGGTATAGGAAGAGCCACAATTCATCAGATCTGAGTGGAGAACCATTTTTCCTCATAGCAGACTTCATCTTGCACATTATATATGACACAGCAAGCTGCATTTCAGGAGATCACAGAGTGGCAATGACATTTTTCCTGTTGCGTTAGAAGCACACCCATGGTCCCCAGCAGGTTGGCCTTCAGTCCCATCCCCTCTTGCAGCACCTTCCTGCTGCATCCCAACCTACAGGCTCCCTTCCATGCCTTCATCCAGTAGCCCAGCTGGTGGCCCAGCTCTGCTGTGTGAGAAGCTGATGCAGCTGGGAGATCTGAGGAGTCTCTGCCCACCAGAACAGATTTGTAAGTGAGGGCACCAAAACCTCAAATGACCCCAGTGACAGGTGACTGCAGAAGCTCACTCTTTCTTTCCTCCTTGAGCCTCTTGGCAGCCACAATGGCCTCCTTGCATACCAGAGCATGTTCACAGCAAGAGCCTAAGGGATGAAGAGGAAAACAAATGCATAGGAGCTCTTCCAGGGTTACATGGAAGGTGCTAGAGAATATCTTGTGGTCTCCTGCAGTGCTAGAATTGTCTAGAGATTGGGACTATGGCTTCTTCCTTATCTTTTCGATCCATGAATTGCAGACTATCTTGTAACATGGAGCATTTTATTAACTAAGTCTTTCCAGGGGACCTCTCTGTATTTGATAAGGTAGCGATGAGAGCGCTTGTTTGTCTGGAAATGGGATGGTTGTCAATGGTGTATTTTACCCGCCTTTATTGAGACGAAGCCGGCAGAAGGTACGGAGGAGTCAGCACCAAACATTCCCACTCTACCCCAAGCCTTTATTACCAAAGGTCATGGGAACCTACCTCTCTTTCTACTTGTATGTCCTGTGCATGTATACACACCATCTAAGTGTCTGAGACTCTCAGTGATACTGCCAACAGCCTTCTATTGCCTGTGAGCAATGACATTGTTTACCACAGATCAATATAACTGTAATATATCTGAAAGACTCAGGCCTCAGTTACCCCTTGCACGTTGTATTCCCAGCCAGCACTAACTGCATTCCTCACAGCTTTCCCATGGCAATTCACCTTGCTCAGAGCTCTGCCTGTTTGCTATAACCCTCTGCATCCCCTCACTTTTTTTTTAATCAACCTTTCATCTCTATCTCATGGTCTGTGTTTCATTTCCTTATCTATGTCCTTTTCTGTCCTTTTCCAAAAGACTTGGGTCTCACAAGCCATCCTCTTTACGCTATTTTTAAATTTTTTTCTTGTCTTGACAGTTTTCCCCGTTCTCTGTTCTCCTTCCTTCCCTCTTCTCCCCTCTCCTTCCTGCATGTTGCATCCCCCCGTATATGCAAACTCATACTGCCTGAAAATTATCTCAGGACCGTCTACTCCTGAAGCAGTGAAAAAATACAGTCTGACAGTGAGTTTGCCGTTTTAATATAGTTAACGTACCTCCTCTCCTTCAACCCACTGCTGAGATTAGTGGCATAAAATCCCACCAGGATATTGACATAACCTATAAGCCAGGAAATGGTTTTAATCAAACCCAGCATCCCATTTGGAATGCCAGACTTAGAAATACAAAGACAGCAGTTTTGAGAGCAGTTGAGAAATAAGGAAATAAGTATTTGAGGAAAGGGTGTTTTAAAACCTGTTTTTATAATATTCTTTCAATACCTTATGGTCAGAAGTTGCAGGACTTATTTTTTCTCCCTGAGTCCTAGCCAATACAGAGTATTGATACTGGAGGGGTGATAGAAAGGAATTTGATTGAGTTACTAGTTATTAGGAGGGGCTACTATCCAGTGAAAGTGTTAGAGGGCCTCAGTCCACAGGACACGGATGATTACTGTGGATGAATTCCTGATCCTTGGAGGCTGGGTGGGAGGGCATGATTTTTGTTTTTTTTTCCTCACTCCCAGTAAAATTTAAAGCAGCCTTGGATGAGCCACCCGTAAAAAAATGTCTGTTATGTTCCTTGGAAAGCAGTGAACCAAAGAAAGAATAGAAGATACCCCAAACTATTTGTCAGTGTCTAACTCACAACTCCACCTCTCACTGTTTCCCTCCGTCTGCTCTTGGGTTTCTAAAGAGGCAACCTTTGTCAGTGTGTCAGTGTGATCCACACATAAGCAGGGTGAGGACAAAGTATTGACAAGGCATTGCAAGTGGCAAAGCTGATAAAGAGAAGGTGCTGCGGTAGAGGAGGGGTGACTGGGTGCTATGTGTTGTGGTGCCAGTCAGTGTGCCTGCTGTTAATACAGTCCAGTGGTGCAGCATTGTAAACTGCCGGGAGAGAGAGAGAAGTGGCCCATTTGCAACCTTGGTCTGCGTGTTTGATGTCAAGAAACCCACATAAAGCAGTTTGTACATTATGGTGATGAGAGACAAGGGGAGATTTCTGTCCCCAGCTGGTGATCAGTTTATTCGCTGAAGTATGAGGATTGATAACACTTGTCACTAATAGCCCAGCTAATATAGCTGCAGATGCTACATTTAATCATATAAACTGTGCAGTGCAATTGCAGAACAAGGGCCTCTGGCCTACACCACTGGAAAAGCAAGCGGAGCAGATTCCTAAGGGGCTCACGGAGAATTGCAGCCGCCCTGCACGCTCGTGACAGGAAAAAGAGGATGTGTCCTGCTTCTGCATGACACTCTGTGTAGGGGTGCATGTTTATGTTCACGCATGTGTGTAATCTACTGAGTGCACATGAGAGAACAAAAGGACCTTGTGCATGAGATCAGGAGTATGTGGGGAAGAAAGCACAGGCCTATTACGTGTAGAAGAAATTAAGGGAGTGGTTGGGGCAGAAGGATATGCCCAGTTCCATTTGGCTGTCTTTCACAACACTGTATTCCTGACAACTTTTTCTTGCTATCTGTGGCCAAAAGGAGATTCAGAGCATTTGAGAAGATGTGGTGCTGCCCAGCAGCACAGCTGCATAAAGCAGGGAGCAGCTTCCACAAAGCTAAGACCAGAGCCCTTCAACAAGGCGTCTGTAGTGCAATGAGGACAAGTTAGGAGAAAAAAAAAGGGAATGTTTATGCTTCCTAGTGCCCCCATCATCAGATGGCAACCTCATTTCCCTTCTGCTGTTTTCCAGGATTGTTTGAAACCAGCCATTATAGGTTTTCAGCTGTTATTAAGGGGTCTTCTCTTCTCCCACCTGCCAAAAGGTGTTTTGCTAGATATGTACAGGGCTGTGTGGAGGCAGGCATCATGCAACACTTTAAAGGCAAGTACTGCAGTCCTCCACACACAAGACCACAGGCACAGCACAACCCTGTGCTCATCCTCTCACCCTCTCCCCTGCCTGCCAGCCTGCCTTCCTTCCTTCACACCTTTACCTTAGTGCTCCCTCATCCTTCCAGTCCCACACCTGTGCTTCCACATGTAATTTTCCCATTGTCCATACACCTGCACAAACACATGGAGAGTCTAATCCCTGGGTACTCTTTCACCCATCTGCATTGCCTCTTGCATCCCCACAAGCTTTTGTACTGCTTTTTTTACAGTGCTAGGCAGCTCTTGCCCACACACCCAGCTGGTACTCACTTGTGCTCACCACACTCTCGTGTTCTCTGTTTCTGAATGCCCAGCCTGTAACCAAGCTGTTACTAGTTTGGTTCAGTCATATGTGTGTCCTGTCAGACACACATCCGCAGCCAAGTGGCCCGGAACGAGACTGGCGTACATCAGGGTTAAAAATGAATATGCCAGGAATGTCCCTCTTCTCTAGACTCACACCCTGATAATATAGCCCCCAAGGGGATCAGTCTGTGGTGTAAAGACAGCTGTTTGTGGCTTTCACTGGAGGAGAGCATGGGGGAGGAAAGTCCAGCCCAACACCTAGCCCTTCAAATGAAGTGACTTGTCAAGTATGCAACTGTGACGGAGATCTGAGAAGCAATAAATTTAGCAGCACTCACTTCCAATGACAGCCTGTCATGTGCTTGAAACATAAATAGTGGTGGAGACAAATCACTGCTGTTTTCCTATTAAGCTTTGGCCCACTGGCCCTCTAGCTTGCCAGCAGCATTTCTACCTGGCCTGCCGGCATACCTCATCTCAGGGACAGATGTGCCTCCCCATTACAGGCTTTGGGAGAGTCAGAACGGGAATTATCATGCTGTTATTTCCTCAGGTGTCCTTGGTGTCTGGCTACTTGCTCCTTAGCTGATGGATTTGTCGCTCAGGCTGTGTGCTGCTGGCACCTCCCCCTTCCACCCAAGGTTGAGCAAATGTGGACCCTCTCCCTAGAGGGCTTATGGTTTTCGCCCCGGCCCCTAGTTTCTTCCACATAGCCTGTCAAGGTCATGCTGATGGAGTAAATGAGGCACTCATTTTAATAAGGGAGCAGAGGTGAAGTTTTCCAGTGCACCTGAGTGACATGCAAGCACAAATGCCATTTAAAGCTATTAGGTCTTGTCCTGATAAAGCATTTAGTGGCTTTTGGAAACCCTTCTTTCAAATATTAATTATTATATACCATTTAATAAAACATGCCATCAGAAGCTCACATTAATCTTTACAGAGATGAGAGACATCCCTTGGTGCTTTAAATTGAGGAACCAGGGACTCAGCACATTTCACCTTCTTCCCTCTCTCTTATCAGTTTTGATTCCTCTTCCACTCTCTCCTCAAGGAAGATGAAATCATGCTGGTGATTAAGGTGGCCTGCTCTGTGCTGTTTAATTAGAACAACTGCTGTTTCAGTTCCAGTGAAACACTCACAGGTTTGCAGTTGCAAAGGCACTCTAATAAGACCCCTGCCTCTTCAGGAAATTTGAGAAGGAAAGGAGCCAATGAGTCCTCAACATAAAATGAATGTTTTTCCATACTTTCTTGGGGTTTTTTTGGCTGACTTGGGCTCCTGTTGGAGCAAGATGTTTCTCTCCCCAGAAAAGGTAAATGTTTTTGGGGAGCTGGGAGAGAAGAATAAACTAGATTTCTGTCCAGGACAGTAACACGGTGTTGAAGCCCAGTGAGATGCCTGGCCATGGTCTTCTCATGCCAGGAGTGTTACAGTTGTTAGAAGTTTTCTGTAAGCATCAGAACAAGAAAGAGTAGCAAGGAGTTAAGACAAAGGCAATGAAATATCTTTTAGGTTTGTCCACAGACCTCTTCCCTAATTTATGGTGTAATCTGTAAGAAGTCAGAAAGGAGTTTGTTTGAAACCGTTTCTTCCACTTATAATATTCTCCCTTTTCCCTTTTTGGTAACCTCCTTCTTTTTCCCATATCCCTGGGGTAGAGAGACCCTGCCTCACAGGCAAGGTTTTCAGTAGTGCTGGTGGCAAACAGCTGCACTAGCAATGGTAGTGGCTGCATCAGGGAGCTACAAGAGGTCAAAGTCAGGGCCTGTATTTCCTCTCTGCTTGCCTCCCCTGTAGGAGTGTGCAGCCTGCAATATTAGACAGTGAGCAAACATCTTCCTCCTCCTTTGCAGCCTTGTAAGGTTGAGAGAGATATTCCTTATTCTTTGGAAAGCAAGTAGAGTGGCTAAATGCACGGGAATTAAATATCATGGACTGAACCAATCATTTATCTGGCCCACTATCACTATCAATCAACAGCAGATACCTCAGATAATAATATCAGAGGAGCCAGCCCAATTGATCAAAAGCCTGTGCAGCATGCGAGCCCAAACAATACCTTCCCATCATATTCCACCCTGCCTCAAAACCTCTGTGATAGTTGCCTTGATACTTGGCAATACTTCATGCCTGCTCAATCCTAAATCCAGCCAGTTAGCATCATCTCCTGATCCTTTGTTGTGCTCCCCACAGAGTATCGCCTTTGCTTCTTTGACCAGGAGCAGATATGGGGGATGGTGTTAGGCAACCATTGTGCTAGATCTAATTGAGAAACATTGCAGCAAGGAGAGGGGTCAACAGAAAAGCAAACAAAACGATTTTTCAAGAAGCTAATCCACCTATACAAATATTGGCACCGAGCGTCACAAAACACTGGCATGTTTTTGAAAGGGTAAATCTTGCTGAGGGGTGGCTTAACTCTTTGACCTCATTTCCTCACTTGAAAACTATAGCTGTTTAAAAGATCAGTGGCAAGATCCAGGTTGATACAGAAATCCTGGTCTTTATGTGTTCCTTGTGAACTTCATATTTAGAATAGCCTCATTGAAAACAGGGGTGGGCTACAGGAACTACCATCTTGCAGAAAGACAGATTTGGAGACTGTGTGACCTGGCCAGAAAATGTTTGGCTTCAGCTTGCAGAGAAAAAAACATAAAAATGTCTAAGCTTCTGAGTTCATATTTTCTTTCCCATTTCAAGTAAATTTGGGCCAATTCATTATTTCTCAAGCCTTCTTCCAAGTTTCAAATATACAAGAATGGAAAATTCTATGGCCTAAATTGAATCATGGCAGGGGGGTTACCTTTTTGTTATTGTTGTTGTTGTTTGTTTGTTTGTTTAAGTTTTTAAGTTAGGTTCAAGTCAGAGTGGACATAAGACAGAAGGGAGCAAATACATTATATTTAAAAACAGGAAAACATTTTCAGGAATGCCTACAAAAGCTAGCCACTTGATTCTTGCACAATAGTATATTGTCCGTGTCTTGAGCTACGGGAGACACGAGAGTCTTTGTAAAGAACATAACAAGGATTTTTAAAGATGGCACCCAACACAGACAAACCCTTTAGTTCCTGGATTGAGAGACTGGCACAGCTGGTACCACTGAGCACCATCACATGAGGTTTTCCTACAGTCTAGGCCTGACATAATGATTTGTGGAATTAAACTAGGGACTACACTGCAGACCATCCCCACTCTTCACAGGCAGGACAGAAATTACACAGTTCAGTCAGGCTTCTTGCCCCAGATGGGACTTGTTGCTGTCAGTCTTTTCTTTGGTCTTGAGTCTGTGAGGATGAACTTGTCTTCAAACTGTATAAAGATAATAGCACAATTGCTTTGTCCAAAACAAGAGAACTTTAGGGAAAAGGAGTACATGAGGCCAAATGAAAGAAAACCAGCTGACAGAGTCACAAGGGCCTGTAATGGGTTGACCACTTGTTGTATTTTATGCCTTTCGTAGGTGTCCATGACACACAAGAAAACCCAGTCCCCTGCATCAGCTCTCGGCTTGCATTACCTTCTTGTGCTTAGCACAATGGGAAATAAAGACCTATTGATCACCCCCCCACACACACCCCCACAAACACACCCTGCTGTTCCTCTTGCCAGGAGCAACTGCTGGCCCATCGTCTTGTGGAGGACAAGGGTGCAGATCCCTACAGTGCCGTCACACTGCTGGGAATGAGAGGTTGGTGTGCTGCCATTGATGTGTGCACATCAGACAATTCCTATGCCTGAGCTGTGATTATTTATCTG
The DNA here is from genome assembly GCF_003031625.1 of Empidonax traillii. Taxonomy (NCBI): domain Eukaryota; kingdom Metazoa; phylum Chordata; class Aves; order Passeriformes; family Tyrannidae; genus Empidonax; species Empidonax traillii. Next base: position 1,333,354 of record NW_020955239.1, on the reverse strand, counting down.
ACCTCCTGTTTTCAATCTCTGTTTTATTATCTGCTCCAGCATTGTCCTCATAGCCCTGAGGCTTTCTTAATACACTCAAAGATGTGGTGTCATCTCAGTGATTCATCTAGCTGATGATGCCTTCTACCTCATGTTATTGTAAAGTACCCTCCAAAAAGCAGCAGGCAAAAATTTTGGGATGCAGAAACAGTACAACTATTGGTATGTTCATGTTTATATGTCATTTTCTTGGCAGTAAAATTAAGGCTTGGTGTTTGGTAGCATAGTCATGACAACTCACATTGCAGTATGCAACATTTAGGGAGTATAATATTGTAGCTGTGACATTAGATGACTTAATTTACCTCATGGTTCATAATTTACTTTATACATTGGCATCACAGCCAAGTTTTATTCAACAGCAATTCATCTATCCAAAAAATGCTGTTTGTGTTCATTAAAAAAGTGTTAACAAATTTGGTTTAAATTCAGTAAGTAATTCCGGGGGGGGGGGGAAAGTCATCTTCTTCAACATGAAATAATTATTTTAAATTATCTCTCAAATTGAGCCAGAACATTAATTCCTTCTTCTGATTCAGCAAAGAGCAGAAGAAAACCATTGGTCAAGCAGAAGGCTTTGACCTGAAGCAGGGTTGGGTTTTTTTTCAGGGTGTGGTTCCCTTTCTTTCTGGTGTTCACATATAGATTTTGAATGGAAAATCTAATCAGTTGCTGAGATGAAGGAGTATGTTGCACACCTGCTCTGTGCCCAGATTCAGAGCTGTGTATGAAGGGCCATTCAGTGTGATGGCCTTTAGTGGTCATTTATGAATAAGAGGGGGTGGAAATTCAGACACAAAGCAGACCCACTGAGGCTGCCTCAAGCAGACAACCCCACTGACATACACCTACAGCCAGGCTGCAAAATGCATCTGAGCTGTCAGATTTTGGCTTCTGTCTCCTGGGCAGAGCCATCAGCGATGGCAAGTTGTCCCAAGTGGTTTGGTCAGTGCTGTCCCTTGAGAGAGAACACAGAGACATCATTCAGTCTAGGGAGGCTGCTCTTAACCTGGAAGATTTGGGGTTTTTTGTTTGTTTGGGTTTTTTTGTTTGTATTATTATTATTATTATTATTATTATTATTATTATTATTATTATTATTATTTGTATGCTAGATGCATGGAGTTTGAAGAGAAAGACCCTGCAAAAATCACTGGCTTTCTTAACCTTGGTTATGCCAGCAGGCGCTTGTGTTGCCTCAGCCAGGGAGCTCCCTGGGCGCTGTCCTTGGCTTGGGAGGCACAGCAGCCAGCTTTGCACATAAGGTGCAAATGTGATTGCTGATGAGCAAGGTCCCGTGAACGCCAGGGGAAGCCATGCCAGGGTGTTTCCTCCTGATCTGAGTCATTCTCATTCATGAAGCAAGAGCCAGGCCAGAGCCCTCCCTGGCACTGCGCTAGTTTTTTGGTTTATGTGTAGTAGCTACAGACCTAAGGGCATGGGAGGCATGAGGCCAGCTTAAACAATAAATACCCTGCTGTGCCTCACTGCTTAAACAGAGTAATTACTGCCTTACTACATGTGACCCCTCTGTTCCTGTCCCTCTGGCAGTTGTTATTTCATGGCTCCCTTTACACAAGGGATGGCTCTGCCTCTCTCCGTGCCATACATCTCTCTGTCTGCCTCTGCCTCGTCTCCTGTCTTTCTTTCTCACTTGCTCTGTCTCAGTGAGTTTCTCTTTGTCAGTAGCTGACTACCATTTTCTCTTTTTGTCAGTCACTGAAGAATCTCATTGTTTGCATTTCTGTCTAGCAGACACTGTGCCTCTCTTCATTCTCCCTCTGTTTTTTTCCCTCTATTTTTCTCTCGCTCTCAAGCTTTCCCCATTTTCACCACTTCCCATGCCATGCTAGTTTTTCTGCCTTCCTTCCTCACTGTATCATTGTAGCACTAGCTGTCCCTTTGCTCATCCACCATCTGCTGCTCTTCACTGATCTCTTTGCTAAAAACAAGCCTCTTCAACTGAGGGATGGGAAAAAAATGCCAAGCTCATTGGAATATGGGATGGCTGAGGAGACAGAGACTGATAAATGAAAACTTCAAAGTTTTGAATTAAAAAAAAAAATTCCCAGCTGGAGGTAAAACAAAAAAATTATGTCAAAGGCTCCCTTAGCTATTTTTGTCTTTCAGAAGCCAGTTCCTAGGGAATATAAGGTGCAGAGGGAAGGAGGAAAGTTAGGTGAGCAAAACCTCAAACACTAAATGGGGAGTGCAGAGACAACAAAACCTGCTGTTCATCAATAGAAGCTGCTACACACAAAAAAAAAACTTCAAATGGCATTTATTGATTTCCAATCCTTTTTATCTCCTCAAATCTTGTTTTAGGCAGAGGAGGGCCCAACAAAGATGCATAACCCGTTCTGCTCTCCCCTCTTCACAACTACAAAGATGCTTGGAGGGAAAACAAACATAGGAGCAGGGTGGATGATCTCTTTCTCCGCGTGTCAAATGCAAACAGGCACTTTCAGTGGATCTAAGCTTCAGTTTAATTTAAGACCACACCAATGCTAAAAAAATAAGAGAACTAAAGTAATTTTTGCACAAGTGTTGGATGGACAAACAGAAGAGGAGAAGGAACAAAATGTGCCTGCCACCTCTGCAAATTAGCTTCCCTTTGGAAATGTAAAGAACCAGGGCATGAAGGGAAAGGGCTCTCTGGTAGAGCACGACTGAATGCATTGCTGGCCCCCTGGCTACCTGAAAGAGCTGTCTGTACACAGTACAAGTGGGTTTTATCCTCTGGGTGCATGTCATCCCTAGAAAGGAAAGAGTGATGATGTGTGGTGGTGCAAGGGGTCATTTGGGCAGAGATCAGAAGGGCCCATAAGTATGTGGGGAGCATGTCAGTCTGTGTTTCTGCACACACAGTGAGATTTATAGATATAAAAATAAAATGCATAGTATATAAAACACATAATATGATTTTAGGTATATATACATTTATACACACACTCACACACACAAGAGCATGGGCAGGTGTGCGCACCAACAAGGACAATATGCAGAGCCGATGGGGTTGCATAAGGCTGTTTCCAGAGGGCAGGGGGAGAGGGGACCTGCTTGCCAGCAGGCTAGCATAGCTGAGCAGATTTGCTCTTCAGGTTCATTATTTACTGGGTCCAATTAGGAAGCCAGGGGATGGGAAATGTGGCTGAGGCAAGCGGGCCTTCAAAGCCTTCCTCCTGCACACATCAAAGCCTTCTGCCGCAGATCCCTCTGCAAAAAGGGCTCTGCCAGCTCCGAGCAGCAGCAGCCGCTGCCTGGCTTGTGCTGCTCGGGGTCGTTCCCTGTTGGTTTGATTGTCAAGCCTCCCAGGCTTGTACTCTCTCTATCTCCAGCCTCCAGAGCAGAAAGCTCCTCTTTCTGATTTACTGGGACAGAGTTAAGGAGCTACAGCTTGGCAAGATGGTGTTTAATGGGGCTGCAACAGTGAACTGAGATAACTATGAACGTGTGAAAGGCAAAAAAACCTGCAGGGAAGCAGTTGCCTAAAGTCACAGGAGGGGATGATTTGGGATGAGAAGAGCTGCACTGTGTGAGTAGTCATCCCCTTAGGGAAACCTGAAAGGCCCCTCACTGGGAAAGGGCTGTACTGAACCAGGCAGAACAGCCAGGAGACAGCCCTTGTCAGTGAGGAAGCTCTGGCAGAAGGGTCAGAATTTCATCCCTTGAAAACATGCTCAAGGCAAATGTCTTCTCTTAATGGGAATGGAGTGGCTTGCTTGCCAGAAGCTGGCAGTCCCTCTGTTCACCTTATAGAACACGTTCATTGTCATCAGTACCAAAAAGCATTGTCCAAGCCTTCTCCCTCCCTGCTTTGATAAACTGCATAGTGACAACCATAAGTTCGCTGCCAAAGCTGGCTCCTGTGCAGAAACATTTGTAAATGCACTCGATGTATAAAGCTCTGTTCCTGCTCCCACCACCCCCTGTTTGCCTTAGAGGTTAGAGTTAATATGACTCACCTAATCTGGCTGCCAAAGTGAATTAGTGAAAACATCTCTACAGCTCTCTGCAAGATATCACAACCTGACATTTCTCTAACACACTGTGATACATCTCTCCTCTCCCTGATCTTTACTATGACACCTCGATTTTATATAAATGCTTTTTGTTAGAAATTGTTAATGTCCTCTTAAGAGGGGACAAGGCAGCAAGCAAAAGGGTCTGTCTTGCAAGTGAGAGCAGCTGAGCTCTTGTAGCAAAATGTTGATGCCCAGGGTCACCAGTGCAGGGATAAGAACAGTGCTACCACTGTTTCAGCAAGAGACTGTCACAGAAACTTTCTCCCAAGTATTGTGCTTGTATCTGTGTCCTGGAGCAGGGGAACGAGGAGTTGAGTAGGGTTATTGATGTCTTTGGCATGCCCTTTAAAACAGAAGTCCTGCCTTTCACTTATCTCTAGAGAACTCCACTGGGCAAACCAGCAGCTCATCATGTCTTGAGAGGGGTTTTGTGTAGCTGTGAATGCTCTCCTGCTGGACAGGGTACACGGTACATGTGTGTGTGCATGCAGGGGAGAAGCTAAAAACCATCTTCCATTGAGAAAGTATGTACCCTTTTAGGACACTTTGGTGCTCCATTGATGTGGTTCTCTGACAGACAAACTGAACAGCACCCTTAATGAGCGTGCCACTCCATTAGAGCTGGTTAAGTCACCCTCAACCCTGTTTTCATTATGGTGACAGTCTTGTGACAAGGGCAAATTGCAGGAGAAGCCAGTCCCACTTGGAATGAACCCTGTGTATAAACAAGGCAGAATGGCAGAGCAAATGATTTGCAAAACAGAGGCAAATTACGTTTTAACCTTTTCTTTCTGAGTCTTTCCCTGATGTCTGATTAACTTTCCAGTCAACTGACTAACCTACCAACTGGGAGTGCTGCTGTGAAAGGAGGGGAGCGTTGGTTGTCAGTTTAAATTGGGGGTGGGATTTTAAAAGTGCTTTATAGGCAGGTAACAATATGTCATAAGAGGATCTGGGAATTAAAAGGGTTCCCAAACAGAAATGATTCATGCAATAGCAAAAACACAAACAACACGTTGGCTATACAGACAGCAGCACAGGGCAGAAGTTGTGACGCAGTCCATCATCTGTGTTCAGCCCTGGTAACACCTAATCTGAAATGCTGTGTTGGGTTTGGAGTATTGCATTGCCAGAAGAATGTGAACCTGTCAGAGAGGTCTAAAAGCAAAGAACAAGAATGATCAAGAGTCTAAAAAAAACCTCACCTACAAAGGAAGGTTGAAAGACCCTGGCAATGTTCAGCAAAAAAAAGAAAAAAAAAAAAAGATGACAACTGAGGGAGGAACATAAGTGATTTAAAAGTTGATAAAAGGCTATTGCAGGGAAGGAGGGAATGATTTGTTCCTTTTGTCTGTAGTGGCTAAGACAAAAATAATAGCTTTAAATTGCAGCAAGGGAGACTCAGGTCAAACTTCAGGGAAACTGCTCCAGTGGTAAGGACAGCAAAGCACAGGAGCAGATCATCAGGAGTGGCTGCCGCTGGAGGGCAGAGGATGGCTGTGTCCCTGACATGACCCATGTGTCCTGCCTTGAGGTTGGGGAACGGGTTAGGTGGTGATGGAAGTCCTTTCCACAGTGTTGTGACTCACCTAACTTTTGTCCTAGAGGGTTCCGTAACATATTCGTGAGCTACAGCAATAAAAAACAGCAGTGAAAATCCCCCCTTGCTTCCTTCTCCACTGACTCCCCACAGCATCTGCCCCAGTTCACAGCAGAAGACTGAAAGCCATGTCCCAGAGCACTGGGTGCCCAAAAGGAGCCAATTTTGCCTCCTCCCTCGTACAATATGCTGCTCCCCTACAGGAAGGCCCTTCAGCAGGCTATTAGGGGATGCCAAAGCCAAAGCAGTTGTAAGTTGTAGACATAGCAATGAGATTTCCACTCACCTGAACATCTGGCAGGAGCTGGAAAAAGGGACTGCTGGTTAGCCCTGCTGAAAGAGAGGGGAAACCTTGTCGCTATATGAGTTTAATAGGTACACTGCTGTTTTCATGTTGAGTCTCCATGACGGGGGGTGGTTTTCCCCTAGAATGATTCTGAAAATTGCCTGGGAAAGGAAAAAAAAAAAAAAAAAGACAAAAATAATTGTGTAAAGGACAGATTTCTGAGCAGATTTTGAAGTTTCTAAAGTCCTTCTCTGACGCAGGAAGGAAATGCATGTAGCTGGCATTGCCAGTGTGTGTGGCCAGCCTGACCTGGCCAGCACACTGCAGCAAGTCTGTGCCTCTGTGGTGGGATCCATTACAGGTGGCTCCCTGGGAATTTCAGCTCCAAAGACAGAGCTTACCCACTGCTTTTCACACAGTGCTATAAGCCAAGGGGAACAACCCCATCCTCGCACTTTGAACTCCATCAAACAACTTTAGGCACTTAGTGAAGTAGGAAGGGTTTCAGAAGTGGCTTGGCACCTGTTGAGCAGAAAACGTCTTCTGATCAGAGACCTGGTTTGGAAAAATCTGCTCTCTGAGGAACCTGAACGTGAGCCCTTCTGACGTGGCGCCTTTTTTTTTTTTTTTTTTTAATCTAATCTTTACCCTGTGAGGGTTGGGGGATGTTTCTCTTGACATACAGGGGCTGGTGCTTTCACATGCTGTACAGCAGTGCCCAAAGCCCTCTCAGATGAAGGAATGTAGTTCAGATTCTTTCCAAGAGGAGCCTTACTTCGTTTTTGGAAGGAATAGAGTAGATATAACAATCCTAATATTTCATGCTTCCCTGGCAACTTTCATCCAACGAATCTAATGTGTTTTACATGGGTTAACCTCACCGCCCTTCTCTGACCAGGAGGTGATGAGAGAGTGGGGGCTATTTGCTGCAGTTCACAGAGGGAGAGAGAAGGACTGACTCACTCAAGGTCGTACAGTGAATTAAAAGCAAGGCCACAGACCTCTCCCGATTCCTGCCCGCCGTTCATAACCCCGACTGACACTCGAGCTGCTGTTTTCACAAGTGTGTTAGTAAGGCAGCACAGTTTAAATATGTCCATTTCATATGTACAGTAGATCAGGGATGCATGATGATTATTGGTCTCTATGGATCAAATTACACTTTGTTTCTCTCAGTTGGGCTGTGTTTAACAGTATCTTGATCTGATCGATGGCACTTCAGGGTGGTAGTTGCTCTGAGAGACAGAAGGACATTTTTCACAGTTTTGCAGTGGAGAAAAGGGTGCTGACAAAACACCACCACGTCTGAGCTAGCCCTGCTTGAAGTAGCAATAAGCCACAGCCTGACTAACCTCTCCTGGTGTTCAGCCATCACACTAGTGAACTGACTCTGATCTCAAGTAGTGGAAATTTTGCTTCTTGATCAGGGCAGTCTGCGAGATGTGATGTGTTGGCACCACTTGTATGCTTCCTTCCAGATTTTTTATTTTCCATAACTAAAAAAAAAAACCAAGCTATTATCTTGATGATATGGCTTTTGAAATAACTTTTAAGTCACTCAAGAATGTTGCTTATTTGCAGAATCCCTATTGTGGTTGCTCCTCCACAGCAATTAAGCAGGAGGTTTCCCAAACCTGAAAACCTAACAGAACCATCCTCTGTATTTTTCTGTCCTACCAGGCAGAGAGTTCGAAGGTGAGGAAGAGTATCTGGAGATCCTAGGCATCACACGAGAGCAGTCGGGCAAGTACGAATGCAAAGCTGCCAACGAGGTTGCCTCAGCGGACGTCAAGCAAGTCCGAGTCACTGTGAACTGTGAGTACATCGCAGCTGGAACAGGTCAACGGGGAGAACTTTGCCCACAGGCAGGGGTCACTTCAGGATAAACAGAGAAGCGTTTCTGGGTTTATATTATACAATCTGAAAGGGAGGGTGCTGAGAAAAGTATCTGCACGCACTTGCCACAGGGTATAGTTTGTGCTTTAAACCTGGTAATATATAAGGAAAGGGGGGCCTGGGGGATAGAGAGAAAGAGAGAGGGAGAGAGAGAGGAGCTGTGAGTTGCCCCTGTCTCTCCCCTCAGAAGCACTGGCAATGCCTTGTTTTCACTCATTGATATTCGGGTGAACAGTAGCGTGAAGAGAAGCTTCAGCAAGGCAGCAAGGAGAGATAAGGGAGGGTTCAGCTGGCTGAGAGCAAACACACGCCTCCCTGCACCCAGCCATCTCAGCAGTGCCTTCACGGGTATCACAGCCCAGGGGACATGCAGTAGAGGCACGTGGTAACGAGAGGGTGCAGAAACTTTACTTTTGTGCTGGTTTCAAGCTCTAAGAGACCCTCCATGCACCAATGCAATGCAGAAAGGGGCTTGACCAAAGGATACCACAATCTACCGAGAAGCACTGAGAGGCACAGTTAGCTGTGTGGCTTACATCCACACATGTGAGTGGGGCCCGGACCCCATTGCCCATATATGCTTAGAGAGATGTCCACTTCACTCTGCTGGCCTATTCCTCTCACAGTGACACAAGGTATTTCAGACTGATGTTAGTTGTGTAATCCTAGGCGTATATGTCCACCTCCATACTTGCATGGCTTATATTTGGCACTGGAGTGGTTTAAAGTGAATGTCTGCATCTACCTGCTCTATTTCCTTACTTGGAGGCTAAAAACTTTGCAGCAGGGATGGATGAATAGGAGATAGATCATCTCCTGACCTTCTTCACTTTATACACCAGAATATTACCTTAAATTGCAATTTGAGATGATTACAGGCATGTTTCAGGGTGCATATTCACAGCCTTGATTCACAGATAGAACTGTCAGGGAGTGGGTTAGGGCAGCAAGTGTTCCAGCCCTTCCCAGTCTTAATTTGACACCACAGGTGATTATAGCACTTTTTAATACCATTCTTGCTCTTTGTCTCTTTCTTTCCTTTTGGGCCATCACATCAGATCAACTTTTCTGTCTTGCTTAGAAGTCAAGGTTATAGGCTCCCTGCAGCATCTTCCGAATCCACAGTTTTTTGTAATTCCTTTAGAAACTGGGTGGCAATGGTTTAATACCAGCTGCTTCATGGGACAAATTTGGCATAAATATGAACTGTAGTAGCAGATTTTCTGCACTGAAAGTGTCGAGGGTTTTTTCTTATCAAAAACAGCTGAATTTATAAACCAGAGGCATTCCATGATAACCAATTAATATTTTCAAATATTTCTGTGGAACATAATTTCAACGATGCTTTTAATGTGTTTGAAACAGATTGTTTGTATAAAGTCAGAATGTTTGATTTTGACTTAGTTTCAACACATAATAACTATGCCACAGTAAAATCTTAAACATTTTAACTGTTGGAATATATGAAAATATAATGTGATAGAGTATTGTAATATTAATATGTGGTGTAATTTATAATGTAAGCAACTTAAAATTCCATCAGGACAGATCTTTTCCTTTGAAAGAAAGGGAAATAAATGTAAGAGATCATGAGGACCATGCAGGAAAAAATCAGTCCTGTTTGGGAAATGAAAGCTAGACATTCGCATACATCTTTCCTGATACTGCTTCCTTAAACAACATCACAAGTAGCAGAAAGTGGGAAAACTACAGTAAGTTTGAAAGATGGGACCTGCCCAACCTGACGTGCTTCCTGGCTATCTCTTAACATCTGCTGTGGAGCACTTAGCTTGCCAGCTCAGACCGCAGGAAGAGAATACCTCTCTTTGCTTTGGTCTCACACTACCACCTTCAGGCTTCCCGAGTAATGGCCCTTGCACATCACCTACAGGGAAACTGAGGCCTGGAGAAGAGTGGAAGGAAAACAGCTAAAGGGAACCCACTCCTGGCTTCCTGGGCAGGAAACAGAGCATCTGCTTTCTGAGTGCAATAGGCTGGTTTGTTCGGGGCTCCCACCTGCCCCTTCTCGTGGGCGAGCACTGCAGCAACATTTTAAAGGGGTGAAGATAGGGACTGCTCAGAGCAAAGGCTCCCTGGCAGCAGGCTGGAGAGCAGATGCCTGCTGGGATCCTTTTCTAGGCTCATAGAAAAGTGCCTGTTCATTTTGTAACTCACCTTTTGTGCCAGGTTCAGTGAAATGGAGAAGTCTTGTCTCACTGTAGATGGCAAAAAGATATACTTCTTGAACCAAAAAATCAAAGGAGGATGGTTAAAAAATCACCTTCACTATCCTTTTATTACCCCTCCTCCTTTTCAAATTAAAATATTTGCGTGAACCCACAGCCTTTGAATGTAGGATCCTATTTATGTACACTTATTAATATTTATGATGTTAGAGGGCGCACTGCAATATCCCTAAAGCCCTGCATAAAATCCCGATTAAGGTCAGGAAAGGGATCACACTGAGATGGCTAATGTGTTCACAAACAAATTTCCTTCCATACATTTTCCAGACAGATTTTTTTTTTCCTTTGATTGGCACAATCCATTTTGCCTTTCTTTTTCTTTGGCCTTTCAGTGCTGATATGGACACAGACGGCGGAGCTGTACTCTGCACATGCAGAGTGAGCTTTATGGTAGCCCAAGTCTCAGAAAAGTAGCTGTCTGAGCTGCAGTCCCGTAAACTCAGGGTGTGCCAGTATTAGTGATGGGATACAAGGCACTTATTCCTTGATCCCTTTCAGTAGCCAAGGGGAAAGATTTCTGCCTTTTAACATGTAAAGCTTTATCACTTAATATTTTGAACATGGGGCTGCGATTGAAGATGCTGGTGCCTACCCAACCTGGTACCCAGTCCAGTACTGAGACCTAGTTCAAGCAGGTCACACCAATATGTTTTCCAAGTTTGGTTTTCCCTTGGCTACAAATTAAGCAGAGGTGGGAACGCCATGCTAGGCTGAGGGCAAGTTTTATGCAGAACAGTCACAAGCAAGCCTTCTTGAAGCTTGTCATAAGGCACAATGTCCAGAAACATTTGATCAGGATTTTTAACACTGGACATCTAAGGAAAGTTGTCTGTCTTTCAAAGTTGCACACACAGCTTCTCCTAAAGCTCTTCCCTTTTAAGCTGTGAACTTATTTCCGTATCATATATGCTGCCTCAGTCCTTGCTTATTATACTTCTGGCATTAGACAAAGAGTGTGTATGGAAAATTATTTTCATGCCAGTGTTAAATTCCTTTATTCCTTTACTTTTACTGTCTTCCTTTACCCTTGACGAAGTCTTTCTCTCATCTTCTCTCTGATGAGCCCATGTGAACTAAAGATCCATAGGTAAATATTCATAAATTACAGAAGTCCATCATTAACCTTAACTCTGCCTGTGTATGCCTTTGCATTTATGACAGAATTTTATTCAGCAGTGCTGAAGAGAAGCACGTGTAAGGAGCGATGCTAACCTGATATATTAGGGAGAGTTCAAGGAGCACGTGTTCCACAGAGGAGCAGGGGGGAACATGTGCCACGGCAAGCAGCAGGTGTGGGTCTCCACTCGCTTGAACAGTTTGCATGGGGAAGCCGTCCCTGTCATAGTTTTGCTCTTTTGTCCCACCTGGAAGTGTGTGAAGTGACCACACGTTTTCCTCCTGCAGACCCTCCCACCATCACAGAGTCCAAGAGCAATGAAGCGGCCACGGGACGACAAGCCTTGCTCCGGTGTGAGGCATCAGCCGTGCCCACACCTGATTTCGAATGGTACAGAGATGATACCAGGTAAGACCTTTAGCTCACCTCTTTGCTTCTTTTCAGTCTAATCAATAGAGGATCCTTAGAGAATCACCTGTTGTCCTCCCCAACTCTTCCTCTCAAACAAATTACTCCTTACAATCCATTTGAGTCACAATGCCCCATCAGACTCAGCAGAACCAGCACGGTCAAGGCTGGAGGACGCAGTGCTGGGGATGCTGAAGGAAGTACAGAGGGTGGGAGTCTTCCCTGTAAGTCATTTATGGGCCAATACACAATTAGGAGGATGTTCATGCATTAAGTAGCCCATGTTACAGGCAAAAAAAGTAGATAGTGTTAGTCTCCACTTAGGTAATCCCATTCTAGGTGCCTTCATCTAGGGGAAGGAGCTGCTGAGGGAGGTGTGATTCCCCCATCTGTGTAACCTGAGCCTCTTAGATTTGCATATGAGAGTAACTGAGAAGAGAGAAGGGATCTGTCCTTTATACCTGAGCATTTACCCGACATTAAAAAGGTTGTGTTATTACCCTAGTTTTTAACAGGACATTACAGGATCAGGAGTGACTTAGCTTTGGCATATGCACATATTGGAACACATGAATTGGTGTGTTTCACTAAAAATCTTTTGTACAAGTATGGACTAGCCTTCAGCTGGCCATGGTGTGTTCATTTCCAGTGTGAGTCTGTACTGGGAAAATGCTTCCTCCCTTCCCCTTGTTTTGTTGTTTGTTTGGTGTTTTTTTTCACTTTTTCACTGCCTTACTGGTGGCATTTCACCCCACTGCACTCTTACTTCCTTTCATTCCCTTCTGTTTTCCATACATGCCTTCTTAGATCTCTGTCTTCTCACATCTCCTTGCTGCCTCCCTCTATCCTCACCTGCCAGCTGGGATGAAAGACTTTGGTTTACTTCCTGCTGGGCAGTGATTTCCTTCCCAATACTCAGCTACCATAGCATTGCACTATACACCTCTTCTCCTGCCTTCCCAGGATAAGCAGCGCCAATGGTCTGGAGATAAAGAGCACGGGGACCCAGTCTCTGCTGATGGTGGCCAACGTCACTGAGGAACACTACGGAAACTACACCTGCGTGGCTGCCAACAAGCTGGGAGTCACAAACGCCAGCCTATACCTTTACAGTAAGTATGGGAGAGGGTAAAGGGAGGCTCTCACAAAGACCAAGCTGCGTAGGAAGCACATGGTGACCAAAACTCAGGAAGGCATCCATTTGACAATCCAAGCCTCTCAAACCTCCAGCCATGGAGGCTTTCAGCGCTCTGCTTCAGATACCTACATGTTCATACTTGCCGTGAAACACACACACAGCCAAATTAAAAGGTTTACAGATAAGCCCTTTGATTGACTGGCTTTGTTGAAGCCAGATTTTGTTAAAATAATACAAGCATGTTTGTTTTAAAGCTGGAAACAAAAAAACCCTTAGAATGACAGCCCTTTTAATAAATAGACAGAAGGGCAGGGCTCGGAGGATCCATGACAGCTGAGAAATGACAAGTAATTCAGAGAGATGGAGAGAACTAGCCACTGGGCCTGAGGAGAACAAGACAGAGTCAAGAAAAAGAGAAATTGGTTTGAAATGGAAGAGAAAGAAATGAAAAAAGACAGAATGATTTTAAAGGTGCATACCATAGGGAACAAGGGGGGAAAGGTAAACAACAAATGAAATATGGAATAAGATTCCTTGGATCTCATTCTGCTCCTTTTCAATTACTAAGTTTGTCTTAGTAAGTGTAAACACACAGAATCTGGGACTAGAAAAATTCTAGAGCAGAATTATCTGCTAGTTCTGAATTTTGCAGCTGATTCAAACTTGACCATAAAAAGAGGCCCTGCTTCTCACCTACTATCCACATGTACAACTCATACAAACTGTGGTGTATTCAAAATGCAGTTCCCTATTCCAGGCCTAGACTTGGACCACATGTTGTTATTGCCACTAGAGATAGACTGCAGCAAAATGACCCACTCACACGAGGGACACGTAGACACAAAAGTGACTTATGGCAGTATTCCCTGCATGGTCCCAAATTGAATTATAACACTCATGCCATGACCTGCATGTCCTTTTAAATAGAAGAAAGATAAGCTGTGTGAAGGAGTCAGTATGGGATGCAGCTTAGTCTAGTTTCTACTCTGTGTGGTCAGATTAATCAAATCACTATAAAAAACCCCAATGTTTTGGTTTGGTTATTTTTAACAGAGGTAGTGCAAAAGCATAAATCCATTTGTATTCCCTGTTTACTACCTTTGGATTCATTTCATGGCAGTTTGAATTTTTGCAAATTTCGGTGTATTTTGTGGAGGTTATTTTCCAAAGAACAGATATTATAATAAAAGAACATATATTTGATTTCCTGTAGCACTGCAGCACACAAAGCAAATTTCTGCTTTGAAAGTCTTTTCACCCTGGTCTTGTGACTGTCATGAGATTCAAATAAATCCTCAGGCAGCAATCTGGAACACAATTTTCAAATACTCCAGATTTGTTCTTGCTGATATTAATATAATTCTAAGTTTAGAATCCATTATTTGTGACTGAATTCTAAATTTGGCCCTCACTCTTGGTTCCTGTTACACAGATGAACTGAAATGCATCACTGAAACAAAATATAAGATGAAATTCAATAATGTATGTATGCACATATGATTTTAGCTGGGGGGTTAGTTTTGCTAGAAAAGCATTTTGCGTGACTTCAGAACTTCACCTCAAAGGATCTCAAAGGATTTGCTAGCAATGAATATTTTAATATCACAAGTAATTTAGAAATGGTTGAGTGTTATTAGCACCGTTTTGCAGTAGGAAGCCAAGGTACAGAGTGAAGAAGTGGTTTACCCATGGTCATAAAATGAGTGGCAGAACCTGTAAGAGACCCAAGGAAATCTTGCAAAGTTGCCATTAACTATTCCAGGAGGAAATGTGGCAACTATTAAAGATGACTTGCAGCAGCAAGGATCCTATTTTATCCCCCTTTTGATGTGTATGAAGAACACTTGCCTTCTTTCAAGTTGTTGGATTCTGTTTATCCTTTTTACCTTAGAAATTCAAGGCCTATTTATGCTGGAGAACACTAGCGAACTTCACAAGAGCCAGGTGAATAGAGGTACAGGAGCTGAGAGAGATTTGATGATTTTCTAACTTTTTTTTTTTTTTTTTTGCTGCTTGGTTAATCCCTCTTTCTTTAGTGTGCACTTGCTTCATAATGTTTCAGGAAATCTGTTCTTCTACTTAGAGTGGAAAAAAGACAGAGAGAGAAAAACATAAATTCAGGCAGACTACAACTGGTATTTTGAAGGTAAAGGGGGGAAATGAGTGAAAGGAATCCAGCTTCATAAAGATAAAGAATACAGCTGAAAAAAAACTACAAGCCCAGATGAAAAAAATGCTGTGGTGATCACACAGTAGCTGAAATAACAGGTAATGCACACTCCCAGCCACACACCCAGACAGAAAAATAAAGCAGCTTTCGCAAAGTACAGCAGATACTCAAATACTTGGGAGTGTTTTTCATCCCTGGAATCAGAGATTTTATTTCCTTTTTAAACAGAGAACAAGCTCACTGTAGGGCAACATCCCACTAGGGAGGTAAGTACAGCGATGGTTCCTCAGTGTCCCAGTGCAGCACAAAGAAGAATGGCAGCAAGAAATGAAGAAACAACCAGAGAGTTAATAATGAGGTACTGGCAGCTTTGCCTGAGGTGGAGGGCAGACAGGGAGCTAGCAAAGTGATGTGAAAGAAGAGTTTAGCAATAGAGAAAAATGGGTGACTACCATTTCATGAAATCTCAGCCAGCACTGAAAAACTCTCAGAGAGACTGAGTGCCTTAGATGTCAACGTCATAGATAGAAGATGCATTAAAATACAAAAGCAGCTCCCTTGAGCTGTATGAATAGATAGCTAGTGATCTTCCTTAAAGAATGTAGCAGCAGGATTGCCTGCTGTAGGTGGAGAGATTTAATACCCCTCACTCTGGAAACTGAATTTACAATAACAAAAAAACGGCCACACCAAAGGTTTAACTTACCCAGGAACCTGTCTTGAACAGCAATATGGAATACATTTGCAGAGCGGGTACTGAGGTACAATTTGAAGATACAACCAAGCTAATAGCTTGCTGACATCCCTTCCTCCCCACTCCTTTTACTCACTCTGCTCTCTGCCACATGGTTCTGCTGTTTCACTTATTCGGCTACTCAGTGGACAACCCACTGAGCCACTTCAACCTGATGAATCAGTGAAAAGGTAACTGAGCTTTACTGCTCACCTCCAAAAAACACCACCAAATGTTTTCTTTTGTTGTTCTGAGCTGAATTAGTTCGTGGACAGGCTCAACAAGCACCAAAGCCCATGCAAGAGAGAAAGTTGTATCACACATTTATGGATGTAAGGAGCTAGGAGGCAGGACTATGTTTTGCAGCATTGATGAGCCAGTAGGTTGATTCAGCTCTGTAGAGCCTTGGGGCAGGGTTTGTGACCCCCAAGCACAAAATATGGTGAGACCTAGGAAAGGGGCAGTAACACACATCTCTGTGAAAATTACCTGAGAAGTAATTACCGAGAGGTAGTTACCTGAGAGGTGAAGCCAGGCTGCCATCACTGAGCAACTGAAGTTAAAAGTTTTACCTTCAAGTGTATTAGGAGGTAGGGAATATGGTTTCTTTTTGTTTTACTCATCTAACAGGGTGCTATGAAAAGCATTGTGAGTAAAAGTCACCATTTGTATCTTAACCCTTGCTAAGCGGAAGTGTATATGTTTATATACATGTATATATAAATATATAGCAGATAAACATTTGTTGTAGGAACACAGATACATTTATGTGTAGGTGAGTATGTATATATAGGCATGCACCTGTGTGATGTATAAGCAAGCCCACATACCTCCACCACAGGCACACAGAAGCAAATGCAGCACCTGGTGCATTCTAGCAAAGCAGAGAAAAGAAATGAAAGCTTTTCCAAATTAGTGACTCGTGCCTCCCGCAGAGCTAGCCCTTCCAATAGGATGAAAAAGGAGACAGCAGGTCAGTGCTGCACATCCTGATGCAGTCCTGCTGGCTGAGTTGTCCCAGTTATAGGAGACTGCCACCTCAGCAGGTGCCGTATCTTCTGCACTCTTTGGGGAATTAGAAAACATGGAAGTGAAGCAGCCACTGGCAAGGCTTGTACCAACTACAAGCAGCAGCAAGCGGGATCCCACCCCTGCCTCCTCAAGAGGCTTCAGGTGCAGTTCAGCTGGTTTGATTGCAGAGGGGCATGTTCCTAAGGTGAGCTAGCAGCCTCTAACTTGTCATTATTCATTAGTGTCTTGCACAAGTGCTGGCTGTGTGCACGGGCTGACACCCCTCCTTCTAACTCTCTGCCCACACTTTGTTGAGCCTGATCATTTGCTTACAGTGGTTGCTGTGAGGGTTTGGAGAGTTAACTGTGGCCAAAATCCCTCTTAGAGTTTCTTAGTGCAAACCCTGTGTCTTCACCCCAGCTGTCACTAATGGGGACGCTCAGAAGATGGGGAAAGTGGTTTGGGGTGACAGTCAGACAGGGCAAGGCTCAGACACTGCTAATGAGCCAGGGTGGAGCAATAAAAGCAGCACACAGCGGGTGAGACGAACAGAGGTAGAGTCCTTGAATAGAAAGCAGCATGATAATGAGGCCGTAGTGCTTTGCTTTAACTGCTTATGCTGTGCAGGCTGTAGCCTGCTGTGCAAGAAGAAGGTAAAGGGGAGTTGAGTTATTTAACCAAACTAAATAACAAGGAAGTCTTGTCAGCACAACAGCCTGCTTTCGCAGAACAATAGTCCCCTGTTGCTACATAAACACAGAGATCCAGGCTAGACTCGTATTTGATCTCCCCTATGCCTGCTGCGGATTCAAACAACTCCATTACCACCACGAGGGCAGAAGTTCTGCCAGTGTCACAGGGATGGGCCTGACCTGCTATGTCCTTATTGGCTCCAATGAGGCAGAAACTTGCTCTTTGCACCAAGGATACAATATAAATAGCATTAGCCTCCAAATAGCAGGGCCTGGGTTGATCAGAGAATGATAGTGGACTACTAGTGTATCCTGCCAAGCTCTATGTCTATCAGCAGTGATCTTAGCAGGTAAGCCAGAAGACCACTCATTGTCCCAGGCCTACCAGCTGTTGCAGCTAAATGTCTGTCTACCTATGGATCAGTCCATAAGTAGGAACTTGTCTAAGTTAGTACAAGGCATCCAGCAAGTTCTGAAGGCAATGAAAGGAGACCCAGCGATCAGAGTCAAGCCTGGGGACCTTGTAATCTTGGTTCTGTGCCTGGTTCTGCCAACAGTTCGGCATTTGACCATGGGCAAATTGCTTCCTTGCTCTGTGCATCAGCTGCACCATCTGTGAAGCAGAATTAACACTACTGTTAGCCTCATATTGAAGTCTCTGATACTGGTTTCCCTCAGTGTCTGTGAAACTCTTTTGGGATCCTTTTATGGCAGAAGCAGACTGTGAAGTCAGCAGTGACGAATAACGAAGTCCTGCTGTGATGTATAATGAGGCCACGTAAAAATCCTTTAAACAGGACAGCAGGCTCTGGGTACAACTGGAAGATGATGAGTGCAAAAACTCTGTTCCTCTCAGAGGAACAGAACTCTAAAGAAAGATTCTCCACGGTGATTGCTCCCATGCACAGATCCTCAGGGGACCTGTCACTGGGAAGAAATCCATTGTGGAGAAGGTTCTGGGGAGGCAGCAACTACCCATGGAGGACTTCCACAACTCAACTCTCTTCCAAGACTAGCTTCCAGAAAGAGGTGTAGCTAAGAGGAACTGTAGAATGATGATGACATGAGTGGTCTTGAAAGTCAGAGGGAAGATATGGCCCATCAACTCCAATTACCTTCACTGCAGACGCTTAATCCCTCTTGCTGTGTGGCTGTTATTTGTTTAGTTTTTCAAATGACTTCTCTCTGACTCCCAGTCCCAGGGGTTGTTGATGTGTATTAGGTATGTTGCTAGCAAAATGCTTTGTATATGAAACCTACTCTAGTTCATCTAATTTGGAGATGGACAACTCCATCAGGTTTGTATCTGCTGCTTGCTTGGTGTGAAAAGTGGCTTGTCCTTTTCTCCTGCATGTTGCTTATTGTTTTTTTTCCCCCTTAGAACGAGTTTTACCCACACTCCCCAATCCTTTTCCAGGTCAGTATATGTTTTATGTTGAAGTAGCTCTTTAGCCGGGTCATTCTCCGTCATCCTGACAAATGGTCAGAGTTAGGGATGGGCAAAATGGCTCAGAAATGCAGGGAAATAAGGGCTTTCCCTTTTCATTTACATGTCATTTTGTCTTTTCTGCTCACCTTCCTCATCCTTCCTCTTTCCCCCTCTCTTTTCAAAAAAACAATCAATGGAACAGCAACAACCAACCTTTAGCCAAGCTCTGAGCCTTGACATTGTGTTGTCGTGCAGGTCTGGACAGTTTTCAGTGAGGTTCAATTTGTCTGCAGACCTACACCTAATATATATTTCCATCCTAAGCTGTCTTTGCCCATTTGTTCAGATTTGGAACAAAAGCATAAGGAGACCTAAAATTTTGCAGAGACTGTAGAAGGGGCAAGTGAAAAACTAAAAATCAAAATGCTGCCAGAAGGTTTTTTTCATTCTAGTTGCACAACTAGATGCAACTGCATCCATAGGAAAACACATTGTTTTCTCAATCTTTTGTCACACTACTCCAAGTCTGCCAGTCACATAGTCCTGCATTTGATGCAGAGAGGATGTAAAAGAGGCATGGTGAGGTGTTACTGCCTGCTTTATTCCAAGGGAAGAAGGTGTTAAGGCAGAACAGAGTCTGTGTGTTTTTCCCTCTAGAAAACAGAGTCTGGGTGTTGTCTCTGTGCTGCCCAGTCATGCCTCAGGTCCTGGCATCATTGCCCCAACATCCACATGAGACTTGGGACTTGGTTGTGACCTTGAGATTCTGATAAAGCACAGAGATCAGGCGTTTCCAGAAAGCAGGCTACAGCGTTTGAAAGTGGTGTTTGAAACTAAATCAACAGTAAAACAGCAAGTCCCTGCATTCACTTAAAAAATCTTGGCCTAGAGCTCCTCAGTATCTTTGTTTTACCGTCATATGATGAAGATGTGCTCAACTCATGGGATGCTCAGAGACCTAAATTGTTAATGTCTGCACAGAGCTTTGGGGTAGAGTGTTATTAGGAACCCATGTTGTTTTGCAAAAGAGCACCTGCTTGAACAAAGCACCTGCAGGTACTGCCATGAAAAGAACAATAAATGCTGGGTGTTACACCAGTTCCATTTAACCACTCTGCTGTTTTCAAATCAAGCTCTGCTCTTGGCAACTTATTCAGGTTCAGGATGTAGTCACAACTGCCTATTTAAAAGGCAAATCCACAAATACAATTAAAGAAAAGTACTTAAAAAAAATGAGGAGGGAGGTAGAAATCAGGCTACCATTAAAATTAAATCCCAGAGAGTGATTTGTAAATAACATTCAAGGAGCTGAGAAAAGGAGTAAAGTAGGCCATTGGGAACCTAGTGTGGAAAAATAAATCCAATTAAACACCATTATCATACGTATTGCAAATGAAACTTGTGCTGGGATATGAAATTAAAGTTGCTGAGGCTGTTTAGGATATAAGGTTCGGAGGAGTTTTCCAGTTTTAGGTGTTCTTTTTTTTAAGCAGAATTTTCAATGACAAATATTTTTGTCTGATGGAAAACTCAGGGCTCTTTGTTTTTATGATTATTTTTATTATATATCCTTAAATTCCACAGGCAGGCAGTGTTAATTTTTTTCGTAGGCAGTCCTGTTTACAGCTGGTTTTGAATTAGTAGCCCATTAACCTAAATGATAAAGCAAAATCTGTGAGTAAGCAAGGCCAGGATTCCCATTACAAATACACCTCCTAATCAAGTTGCCAAGGCTTTCCTGCACAGATTTAGTCAATCCTTTAAAACACTTCCCCCTCTGTCTTTGAAGCTGTTATTTTTTTACTGCTTCCCAGTCTCCTGAGATCATCTTGAAGGACATTCTGGTGTGACATCACTTCTGTGAGGAGTCTCCAGGAATTTGTGGTGCCAAATGCTGGTATATTTCCAGTGACCCAGGACACACCAAGAGGATTTTGCAGAGGGGGAAAGTAGAGTTTAAATACTCTGGACCTCATTTGCTTTCCGAAAGCCCCTACCAGCTTCTCCAGTGTGGGACTTCAGCACAGATACTGGTGCTTATCTCAACATGTGCTTTTACTTTGCTGTTCACCTTCAAAGAAACCTTGGGCATAAAATTTTCTTGTTAGACCTTTCCTCCCTGTGAGTTGATGTTCTGAGGTGTAGTCCACAGCTCTCAAATAAGCATCTCCTCAGTGATCAGATTCACAGCCTTCTTCCTCTTCTCCTAATTTCCATTTCTCTTAATCCTCAGTAACACTTCCCTGCCCTGTGGGGCTTTGAGCATTAATTTAAAAGGAAGATGTTTTGAGATGAAGAGCACTGTAGTGCTGCTAAGCATTGCTATCATTAGTTAGCTGCTGTAGAAACATCTTGTTTTCAGGCAGGCCAGAGATTCAGAAGCAGCCCATTCAACTAAACAAATGGGACTTTAATTTGATGAGGCAGTTTCCTAAAAGGCTGTTGGAACCCCAGCTGATTCAGCTCTCAACTGAATTGTCCTTTGGTAAATTTTCCAACCCTCTTAATTTTGTAGCCAGGCACTCAAAATGCCTTGAAGTGTCTTCTGGGATGATGCCACATCTTCATGTCTGCATTGCAACATCATGTTTTAATGGGCTGACACAAGACCTGGCTGTCACAAAGCAGGGGCCTTACTGTATCATCAGGTGCCTTTTCAAAAGGGTTTTTCTTCTTGAAAAGGAGAATTTGCTCATTCCCCACCACATCTGCCAATGGAAGAGCAAGTGTGGTCACTGTTGAAGCTCCAGGGGTTCTGACACAATTGTAGCACTAGCTCCATCTTTGTCCTCCATTGTCCTCCTTGTCCTCAGCCCTTTGAACAGAGTCCCTCCCCTGTGATTATCACCTCGTGTCCACATCAGAATGGCTTAGCCAGACTAAAGGGCTTCAAAACCTGTGAGTCTTCCTCGCAGGAGTTTTGTGATGAGGGCTTACTACAGGCTAACTAGAGGCCTTCTCAGCATGGTTAGCTTGATGCCCTGGGAGCTCTGCAAGGGAGATGTGCTGTTTTGCAGAAAGGAGCACATCCAGAGCTGCTTAAGGGCAACAAGCATGTCAGTCTTTGGGGCCTGAGCAAAGTCATGGCCATCAACAGATTGACAAAAGATTTATAGCAGTAGTATGTTAGCAATTAGTGGACGGGGCGGGAAAAGGAGAATGACCAGTTCTATCTTTCTGCCAAAATGTGCACTGAGCGGAGAATGACCCTATACGGCTGTAGATCGTAGATAGTCTCCATTTAGCTGTAGCCCATGTAGCCTGTACTGTCACTAATGCCTTCATCAGGTGGGTGGGAGCTGGGGGAGAGAGATGTTCATTGGGGTCCGATGACCAGAGAGCATCTTTCTTTCTAATACTCTCTCAGTCCTCTTTCCTCTCTTATGGAGGTCCTGGCTGTGGAGAAGAGAGCTCATCTGTTGCAGTGGTGACCTCCACCCATCCCTGCTCCCCTCTCGCTTTCTCTAGTGCATGACCTGCCAGTTCTGCTGAGCCTGCAGCTCTCGTGTCAGCGGGGTCTGCTTTGGTCAAAGAATGGACATCTGAGTATTTCAGAGCTAAGGAGAGACACATGGGGGTTTACAACAGAGACTACAGACTGTAAAGGATTAACATGTTATGGGGGTTTGCTGACTAGCCAGTGATGTGGGAACAGTCTGCAGAATCCAGCCCTCCCAGTACGACCAGCTAAAAACCCATCCATCTCTGGAGTTCCCTTCACTGAGGCCAGAGGGTGCTTCCTCATCTAAACTCCAAGAAAGGGTCAGTGGAAATCCAAGCCTTCAAGCCTTTGAAACAAACTAGCTGGCAGAGCTGTGGAAACCAGAGCATAAACAGGCCAAAATAGACCATCTTGCCTGATTAAAATCCTGACAGAGAAATAGAGGAAAAAATAAAGAGCAGGGGAAAATAATGGCCATACAGACCAAGCACAGGAGGGCATATTTGGAGCCATGTGCAAGTCTGGTATTTCCATAAATTCTAAGGCATTTGAGGGCCATAGTTCAGCTGTGCTGGTCACTTGGCAGCGGTGTGTGCCTGACTACTCAGAGCATGCCTTACTTCCCTGGACGCTGTCTGAGCCCCAGGCATTGGCAGCTGATTACACCCATGACCCTGGGTGGGAAGCACAGCTCATGGTTCTCCTTGCTTCCCACTGGTGGTTCCAGCCAGGCTTTCCAAAGAACTCATTCTCCATTTGGGGAGTGCAGAAGGGATTGGCTCTGCAGAGTGGATGCTCAGATAGACCAAGCTTCTCTTGCTGCTCAGTCAAGTGTCTGCCCTGCAGGCACTGGGCTGGGACTGCATTGGGTGCCAGGCTTGCGGGGGGTTTCAGGCCAAGGGAAGAGGAAGGACAAGACAGGGTGAAGGCAGGCAGCCAACATAATATTAATTGCTTCTTGCTATTTTATAGGTGCCAGGCAAGGGATAGCACTGTGTTTTATTTTGACCATGTGGTTTAAAGTGAATAATGTCAAAGTCAAAGGTGATGATTGTGTCTTCCAAGAGGCGGCAGTATAGATGTAGCCAGAAACAGCATCTTAGGAAAAACAGAAATGCCAAGAGTTATTTGTTACTACAGCTACCAACATTGCATGGTAGGTTTTTCTGAATAGTAACAGACAGCTTCTGTTTGTTGAGATGGCTTTAAAAAAATTAAAAACCAGTCTGCTTCTTCCCCCCAACAAAAAAAGAGTAGAGAAAAGAAATGAGCTTTCTGAAAGAAAAAAGAGAAAAACACAGGGGGAAAGAAAGAGAAATGGCTTTATTGCTTCGTCTGTTTCTGTACTTTTTGTTCATTAATTTTAATTTAGATTGATTTATTCCAAAATGAGCCTTGGGTTGCATATATTTGCATTGTAGCAGTGCTGTGGAGGATCCAGTGAGTGAGGAAGAGCAGCAGCAGAGGGTAGGAACTGAGGCTAGAAGTCCCAGAAAGATATTCCTCCCAGCTGGGCTCTTGCAGTGGAAAGGCATTTCAAGGTCTGTGTAGTCACTGGTCTGACTTCACATCCACGCAGAACAGCCCTGTGGAACAGAGGTCAGGGTGCAGCAGTCAGGTGGGAGAGTGGAGGTTGGGTGGAACCAGCTGGGGAGAAAACACACAACTGGACTGCAGAGATTAGAAACAAACCCATGGAAGAGCAACTGCTGTGGAAAACCAGTTGTCTGATAGGGACACTTACAGTGTCAGCATTGCAGCATGGACAGATAACCCTGCAGAACAGAGCTCAGGCAGGATATAGCCCTCCTGAGCCAGGTATCCCCAGTCCAGAGGACACTCACAGTCTGATATTGTCTGTAAGTTAGATGAGCTTTTGAAGTCATCAACTGGACCTTCCTCCTTAGACATGCTAAAGGCAACTTATCCCCACTGCACAGCAGATGTACCTAAATCCTTGCTCTCTCCCTCTTGCTCTCCTTATTTCTCATGTTGAGCTGCCATAAAGGCTGACTGGAACCCAAGTATGGACAGCAGTGAGGAGGAGGACGGAGAACAGCCACTGTTGTCCTGATTTAATCCTTACACATACAAAAATATTCCTCCAGCCCCTGTGAGAAAATAATCAAATTTCCACCTTCATCCCCCTTCCCACCCCTTCCATTTCCAGTGTAAACCACTCAAGAATTTTCCTCACAAGTTGGCCTCCCCTCTGGTTATTGTCCTAAGTGAACAGTCTCTCCATTCACTAACGCATGACGGTAAGTTGGTTTGGGAAGCAGCCGGTTTATCTTCCCCGCTCAGGCAGTGCACCGGGCCTGCTTGTGAACCGGTTGCCATTCAGTGTCTGCACTGCTGTTGATAAAGCACATTACACATGGCTGGGCTTGCATGATTAATACAGCTGTCTAAGCGCACTCTGTAAAAACAAAAACAACCAGAAAGGAGAAGGCAGGTGCGGGATTAGGGAGGGAGGGGATGCATGGGGGAAAAAACCCAACCATTCCAAAGAAATCAGGCTTGCAGTAAAAGCACAGTGCTCCTGGAAGGCCCTTCCCTTCTGTGGGAGAGCAGGTCTGTCAGCAGAGCTCCCCTGCAAAAGGGAGAGGCCTTGTGGCAAGCTGAGCAAAGGAGAAATGCGCTTGGCCCTTCCCCAGCATTGCCTGCATGTCCCTCTGCAGTCTGGGGAGTGGATGCATGGATGGGAGCAGGGAGTCAGGCCATGGAGA
Source organism: Empidonax traillii (assembly GCF_003031625.1). NCBI lineage: Eukaryota > Metazoa > Chordata > Aves > Passeriformes > Tyrannidae > Empidonax > Empidonax traillii. The sequence continues at coordinate 1,308,393 of NW_020955239.1, read as the reverse complement.
AGGATGTGCTATAACCAGCATAGCTCCAGCGAGGTCCAGGCAGAGTCAGGCAGCCTCTACGGTAGGTGCTGCAGGTACACAGGCACAATGATCCGTGCTTACACTCCTGAGCCAGATCACCATAGGCACCCTATGCACGCACAGCCCATAGCCACCGAGCAGTTTCCAGGTACCCTGGAACATCTAAAGGAGGAACAGGAGTATCTTCCAGCATCTTTTCCATTCCTCCAACTATCCAGCTGAATTCAGGCTAGCTCGGCTGCCTGTGTAAGCTGTATGAACTTTCCCTGTTTAATTACTGATCTGGGAATGGGCTGCAGGAAGCCACAATGGCTTTCTGCTCTGGCTTTTCCCAGGCCTGAACCAGGTATTAAAACCATGCTTGCACTGTTAGGGTGTTAAGGTGATCAGGAGTCTCACTCTGGAATTACAAACACACAGACATATCCATATATTCATGAGAACACAAAGTAATATTTACTTAGACCCCTCACTTTAAGGACATACAACAGCCTGTGGGCCCAGCTCGACTCATGACATCTCTAACTCATTGAAATGCTGAAAGGAGCACACAGGCTTGTTAAGAGTGTTCCTGTGATAGAGGCCCTGTACTGCCCATTGTTCAGAAGCAGCCTTTGACAAAGGCTAGCTAAAACCTCCTCCAAATTTGTTCCACTCCTAGGAAAGGAGGGATGGGGACAAAGTTTGGTCTCTGCTAAGCTCACTGCAAGGGAGTACGCAGACAGCAGTGAGAGCCCTAAGAAGACCACAAGGACAGGCTGGGGGACACTGTACTGCAGGTACTAGAGAAAGGTAGGAAGGGCAGAGGCTGCAGTATGACTGGATTTCAGTACCAGAGTAACCTCAAGCATGCTGGTCACTCTCCACCTCCATTTAGTTCTCCTTCTGCTCCACTCTCCTTTCCACTCACCCCAAGGTACGTCCCCTCCCTCTTCATTTCTGTCCACAGCCACTCAAATCTTTCCCATGTCATATATCCAGCAAAGCTTGTAGGAAACCATAGCAGGGAAGAAGTAAATAAATAAACAGATGTGAAGCTGATGAAACTATGAATTTTTCAAGAGGTTCCAGAGCCTTCAATTAGCAAACCTGCTTCCTAGGGCTGTGTGTGCTCTGGATGAGGGGAGCTGTGCTGTTTATCCTCTATTGAGACACCAGGTTATGTGGCAGCATCACCTGTGATCTTCTGTGCCCTACACGTGTGCTTGAGAGGTGAGCAGGGCAGAGATTGCTTTATCCTAGGAAAGTAAAAAGCAGAAAAAGCTCAGATCTTCTCCATTATGGGCCCTGAAAAAGTCTGTGCTATGTGGGTTTTTTTGGATGTTTTGCTTGTAGAATGAGAGTCTTCAGTGAGTGATTTGAAGACTGTGCAGATTTAAGTATCTGATTTTCTGTCAGTCATTTGCCAAGTGTTGTTTTTTTGTGGTTTTGTTTTTTTTTTCTTACATCTCCAGTTGCCAGGGAAATGGAAAGAGTGGGAGAACTATTTCTTCAGCTGTGAAAAAACTTGGAACTTTTTTATATACACAGGACAGACTTGGTGATGAAAGATCTGTGTAACCTTGAAACGTAGGTTGTCTTCTAGCTACCACCAGTCTCACTGGTCAGGATAACAGTTCAATTTTAGACTAGGATTACTGTAAACCAGCTTCAGGATAAATGGTGTAAGCAGCCAGTCTTGAACACCACGACCTTCTCAGAAAGACACTGAGAAATACAATTTCAGGGATATTCTTTAGACCTTAGGGAAGGATGGGTGAGCTGCATTACAGAATGAATCTTCACTCAGACATAAGGTGTGATAGATGAGTACTTAGTACACCATGAATGAGCTCCAAAACACGGGGAAGAACTGCTCAGTGCTAAAAAAGCAGGAGCAAATTCTCAAATACATTAAACTGAGTGCAAAGATTGATAGACACCAGAGACATTTCCTTAATCTTGTTGGAGAGTTGCTGGAGGGCATCCTCCCTAGTTTACACAGTGGTACTTCCACCTCTAGGAAAGCCAGCCTATTGCCACTGCAGTCACAGTCGAGTTTTAATTACAGGAGCAGAACTGATAGTGACAATGGGGAATGAGCAGGCACTGAACAAGGTAGTTTCAACACTGAGAACAGGGAGGGAAAAAACGTATCTTCTTCTAAAAGAAGAGGGGGAAGGAACAGGAAAGGAGTGAGAAAAAAGCCCCAGATGAACCCTAGTAAGTAGAAGCTGGTAATCCCTAAAGCCTCAGAGTAGAGTGCAAAGCCCTGGATGAAAGAAATTAATAACTTTCAAAGTATGACCTTGAAAATGGAATTAACAGTATTCCTTCCTTTTAAGCCTTCATGATAATAAAGATTTCATCTTCTGAAGCCCTGGCAGGAGAGTCAACAGACTAGGAAAAAATTACTTCCTGCTCAGAATCTGGCAAGTGTAAACCCTAAGACCTCTAAGGGTAGAGACACCTGTATGATGCACATCCTCCACAGGCTCTTTCCCTCATGACTTCTCCTTTAGAGGTGGGGGTTTTTTCCCATCCCTTCCTTATTTTTGGTGCTTTTGTTCACTCAAGAAACAGGGCTCCAGCCTTCATTGTAAGTAGAGGCAGTGTATCAATAGCATGGAGCCCAGAGCCAGTCAGTGTGAGCAGCACTTGGAAAAACAGCAGGCTGGCTATACTTGTTATACCATCACTCCTTCCTTCCCATCACAGGCAAGTTCTCCTAGCTCATCCCATGATGCTATCTGACTCACTTCCATTCAGAAACTAATGAGGACTGATTGCCCTCTAACACCAGGTTTACCACATGCTCTTTGACATGATCCCAAGGGCAGATTCCCCGAAGCAAATAAGGAGCCAGTAGCTCTCTGATACCCTTTGAAACTTCTCTGTGGGCTGTCCTCTATCAGCACTACAGATACATCAAGCCCCAGTGTCTTGTAAATATGAGAAAAACTGCCACCTGCTGTCTCTTCTCCTGCCTCCATTTCAGTTTACTCAGAGAATGGGACCCAAGAGCAAGTAGAATATTTTAGATTGGTGAATGTGGGTGTGAAACATGTAGATGGATGGGTGATTTTTTCCTTCTGGATATGGACCAGGAAGGTATCTGCTTTCTGCTTGCAACTCAAATAGTAGTTTTTAAAGGTCTGTGTTAGGAATCTTGAAAGTCACAGGTTCATTTTCTGATGGTGCTTACAACATTTGGAGGCACGTTTCTGAGCAACCTGGTGAACTTGTGCCTTTGCTTACACATCTGGCCTCACCTGCCTCTTGAGCAAGGGTTCATGCCACAGCCTCCCTCTCTCATGGGCCCTGTCAGTTTCACAAAAAGAAGCTGGAGGGAGTGAAGAGACAGAAGGAGGAGTATCTGTGTGGAGGAAGTAGAATCATAGAATGGCTTGAATTGGAAGGGACCTTAAAAGATCACCTAGTTCCAAGTCCCCTGCCATGGGCTGGGACACTTTCCACTAGACCACGGTGCTCAAAGTCCCATACAACCTGGCCTTGAACGCCTTCAGGGATGGGGCATCCACAGCTTCTGTGAATGACTCACTACTCTCATAGTGAAGAATTTTTTTCCTTATATACAATCTAAGTCTATCCTCTTTCAGTTTAAGACCTTTACCTCCTATGACTACATGCCCTTACAGAAAGTCCCTCTCCAGCTCTTGTTAGCTCCTTTTATCTATTGGAAGGCCTCAATGAGGTCTCCGCAGACCCTTCTCTTCTCAGGCTGAAAAACCCTTACTCTCTCAGCCTCTCTTAGGTGGTCCTTAGGAGAGGTGGTCCAGCCCTCTCCAGGCATCTTCATGGCCCTTCTCTGGACTCAGTCCAACAGGTCCATGTCATTCTTATGCCAGGGGCCCATCATAAGAATTATAAGTAGAATGAGTTATAAACTTCACCACTTCCCCCTGCAACCTCAGTTTCTGCTGCCATAGTGGTAGATGTCGTACTTTTTATGGTCACAATCAACCAGCAGGTCAGATCTGCCCCGCAAAGAGATATGACTGGGGAGGCTGATGCATGGTGGTTGTGGAGAGATGCCAGCCGGTGAGGGATGAGATTCCGTGCCACATAAACGTAGCCGTAGGGTGCTGCCTGGGGCAGCAGTGGCTCGGAGCGTGCAGGGCTGGCACCTTTCCCTCAGGATGGTCCCGCGGGGGCTCTGCCGGGCGGGACCCGGCGTTTTACCGGGCAAGTGTCCGGAGCCGTCCTAATCCCGGCTGTTTTTCCCGGGGTTATCCGTGCCATTTCCAGTCGGGAGGCTGCCTGGGGTCGCGAGGGAGGAGCGCCCGCAGTTTTTGGGTTTCGTGGCCCTCGGCTGCCACCTCGCGGGAAAGGGGGGGCAGCGCCCGCGGGTTGTGGCCAGGCGAGGAGAGAGGGAGTCAGGGAGAGGGAAGGAGGGAGGGAGACAGGGAGAGAGGACGCGCGGGGAGCGGCCGGGCCTGCTGCAGGGTGTCTGCGAGGCACAGCCCAGACCGCCGGGGAAGGAAAGGTGCCAGACAGGGAGTTTGCGAGTGCGGATCGCCTGCATGATGCCACAGCGCTGGCAGCACTCCTTCACCTGCTGCGCCTGCCCTTTCTCATACCTGCTTGTCGGCGTTTGAGCTTCACCGGACACCACTTCCATATCTAAACAGCTCTAAGAAACCCCCACGTTTTCTCCTGCAGTTCTGACACCAGGTTGGAACTGGTGCCTGTCTTTGTAGTCCTGGTACTAATGCCCTCTTCCGATAAGCACCATCACTGCCCCTACCTGTCTCCCTCTGTCCCTGCTTTCCTATGCCTGATCAGGGCTTAATTTCCTCTCTTTATCTCCCCTTCTCCCAGGACCTGTTTTCATTACCTATCCAATCTGTGTGCTTACTAAAGTCCTACATTTCGCCATCCTCACCCTGCCTTGACATCTCCTCCTCTTGCTCTCCTCCCATGTCCTGAGCTGAGTGTTCCTCTATTGCCATTTCAGTTGAAGACCTTCCCTGGGATTGTTTCCTCTGCTGTGCACTGATACAAGTGCAAGGCTCATCCTATCAGCTCAGTCCATATTGCCTCCTTCATATATCTCTCATCACAGCAGCCTTTTCCTGTGCCTCTGCCCAGAAGCACTTATCACCTCCTCATGCAGCCCCCCAACCTGCAATGGGCACTGTAGGCTTTAAGGGGACAACACTAGCCATGAGGTGGGGCAGGTACAGGGCTACCAAGCAGCCTTCTGACTTTGGACACTGGTGCTGAGTCTGTTTGTTGCAGTGTCTTGTAGCACTATAAATTCAAGTCTTGAAGGCAGGGAGAAAAAGATCAGGCCCCAGAAGTCTGCTCCCTTCTCAGTGACTTCTGCAGCTCGCAAGTCTTAGTCTGCCATAGAGGATGCACTATTGAAGTCTCAGGCCTTGTGGGGCATCATCCCGAGTCCTCTCACAACTAAACTGTGTTCATTTCAGCTGCCTAGGTAGGGTCCACTGAGGGCTCAGTAAGAGCTGTGTTCCCCCAGTGGGAACACTGAGCTCTGTGGTTCAGGACTTGAGCATTCCATGGCCACCAGTCTCTCAACACTGAGTAGTTTCTTTCTTAACAGTTTTCCTGACAAAAAGCTCATCTCTCCCCTTTCCTAGGAAGATCTGAACACACTCAGCTAATTCTTTCCACACTGAGCAGTTTTCTTAACCTGGCTCTCCTGTAGTCAGCAGAGGAGACTGCAGAGCAAGGAGTGACTGAGACAGCTTTAATCAAGCCAGTTCAGGTAGCAATTAGTAGCAGGTGGTGTGCCAGGCCACCTATTAATACCAAGGTCTTAAAGTCACAGGAGAACATAGCACCCAAATTTAATGTGTGGCCATAATGTCATTGCTGGAAGCTGACTGCTGCTGTGCTCCTGAAAGAGACTGCGGATATGGAAGTCCTCGGGCAGTCTGGAAGTGACCGAACAAGTTAATGGAAGAACAAATTAATCTCTCAAGGGGTGCAGCTTCTGCTGGCTTGAGATGTCTCTCAAGCACCAGAGGCAGGTCAGTATGATGCCATACTGGCCATGTACTACTCCTGGCTGGCCCCCACCCAGCACCTGCAGGGGACAGGACAGAAAGTTAGATAAGACCTTTGGACTTACCCAACAAAGATCTTGTGGTATGCTTCTCCTTGAGGCAGGCTGTTTCTGAGGAAGAGAGCAGCTCTTGGCTTTGCAATCTGAGTGTGATTTGCTGTGAGTGTAAGCAGCACCCTGCTTTTGCCCTCTTCCTCTGCCATCAAATTCAAGTCCCACCATTCTTCTTGCTACATCTTTTCCTACACTCTTCACAGGAGTAGGAGTAGTATTTGAGCCATCTCACACACACACACAGACACACACAAAAGGTTTACAGCTATACATGAAAAGTATGGTCTAGTAGCATATTTACCTGTCCTCTCTAGTGAAACCTGGGCTAGCTGAGCTTGCAGTCCTCTGCATGTGAGGGCATGCAGCAACTCTTGCACTTCATGCTGCATGGTAGAGTTTGCCTCAGGAGTGTGAGGCACCAGGTGAAATCACTGAAGTACCATGCTTAAAGGGCCTCACCACCCCTTCTGCATCCCCACTCAAAAGTACATAGAATTTCTTACGGAAGTGTCAGGAAAAGATTCCTGGAGCCTTTCTGTGCAGGCTGTTACATACAGAGCTGTTACATGCATGCAGGTGAGTAGGAGCACCAAGGTCAGTGGCGTGGCTCTGTTCTTCCCGTGGTTAAATTTAAGGATGCAGCTAGGGTTGTCTGGTCTTGGGGTGAGGAATGGGATGAGGGCTCTAACATGGTTCCCTTCAGCCCTCAGAGAGCTACAGCTTTCTAAATCTTGGCCAAGGCTACCCTGTGGTGTGTACCAGTGCAGATCACCCAGGGTGAACGTGTGGCACTGATAAACCCTTGGAAACATAGAGCACAATGTCTTGTGAGGTTGTTGCAGCATGATTAGGAACCGTGGTAGGGCTCCACCTGCATCTGCACCAGGTATCGAAATGTCTCACATTTGAAGCAGGGAAGAGCAGTACAGTCATTTTGCCCTTGCTGATTTTCAGTCTGCTCTTTCTTGATTTGCTTAATGGGATCTGACTCGGTCAGCGTTTAGGGTCTTGGGTCCCCTAGGAGTTTATCTGTGAAAAGCTGCCAGTTATTAACTCATCATCATCAGAAACCCAATTTCCTTCCCTGTTAGTGGGGGAAGAACACCCCCTCCAAAGCTGTTGCGCGGTCACGGACGCGGCAGGTCTGCCCAACTGCGGAGGGGCAATGATTAGCCCGGGATATTACAGCAAATGCCCAGACCACAGGCCCAAGGTTACCGAAGCAGAGGAGTGCAAGGACAGCCCCGAAGCCCCCGATGGGAGCGGAGGATGTACCAGGGGAGCGAGGGGTTTTTTTGGGGGGGGCCTCTCAGCGGGAGGCGCCGGGCGGGGGCGGCTCCGGCGGCGGCCGCCAGGGGGCGCCGGAGACCGCGTGGCGGGGAACGGGCGGGGCCGCGGGGGGAGCTCCGTGTGCGCGGAGCGTGTGTGGGCACACGGGGGGCTGTGCGGGCGGGCACGGCCACACCGGCACGGCCACAGGGGCACGGCCGCCCGCAGGTGCGGGGCGTGGGGCTGAGCGCTCGGCTGTGCGCGTTGGGCAGCGCGGCGGTGGCTGTGGGGGCTGGACGTTCACCCGTGGTGCCCGCGGCGGAGGCGCAGGCGTCCCGCAGCGGTGCTGAACCTGTGTGTGTTGGCAGCGCCTTGCAGCGCTGTAAATTTCAAGTCTTGAAGGCAGGGAGAAGAAAGATCAGGCCCCAGAAATCTGCCCCCCCCCTTCCCCCAGTGACACACAGTCTGCCCCCTGCTCGTGCAGACACAAAGAGAAGACACCACGCACACGTGGGCTGTCACAGCCCAAGCTGCGTCTGGGAAGGAAGGCCAAAATTTACAGAGTGAATTGAAAATGGGCGGTATTTTCTGCACGAAATCTCACTCGAAATTAACATTTCTTTTTATTCTTACATTTTCACTCTTTATTACGCTTCAGCAGTTATTGTCCCCCAAAAGCCTTTGAGAATTTTATTTTGTGATCGAACTGCAGCCTTTCCCCATTTTTGCAGTACGTGGGACAGTAAACATAGCATCCATGGCATGTACTTAAACCAGTTCTGCTGTAAAACCCAGAGATTACATGTGGCCCCCAGGGTTGTGCAGGGACCACACTGGATGCCAGGCCTCATAGTCAGCATAACACTCTGCCTAACACCTGCACAGCTACACACAGCTCCCTGGTGCAGATAGCTGCTGCACGAGGTGAGGTGCAGAAGACCTGCGCATAAGAGGTGTCTGCAGTCAGCCGCACTGGCACACACAGGAGCTTAGTGGGGAAACATGAGATCCGTGTAACTTACACCATTTTTCAGCTGTGGAGATGGGCTGTTCTGACTTGTCAGATACCCTCCAGCTTATACACACAAGCTCAAGCAGAACAGAAGTGGCATGACCCTCTCCCAAGTCCTTCATCACACCATATTTCCTTGGGTGTCCTTTCTTATACCTACATGTTGCAGAAACACATCTCTTTACCATACCATGCCGCGCCACACCATGCCACGCCTCTGGCCCCCATCAAGCTCACAAACCCTGAACCACACACTTACATGTATCAAGGCAGTAGTACCCAGACAGACCAAACGTCCCCATACCTTTGCGGTGCTGGGTTTGAGTTGCAAGCCACCACAGGTGCATATGCCTTTGCTCTGATTGTATGGGTACCCTGGAAAAGTGGCCAGGAGGGGGATTGCTGCCACGCGTCTATGTGTTGCATACATGTATGTGTTAAGACAAATACTATTTAAGACAAATAGTAAAAATGTGATGGCAGAAGATTTTGTGTGGGCAACACGGGCTGCCTGGTGTGCTCTTGATTATCTGATGGGCCAGAGGAGTCATGTTTTGAAACTTCTTCACAGCCAATAAGGGATTCAAATGGTACCAAACAGGCGCCCTACAATTTTTAGAGTGTGAATGATGCTTTCTCTGAAACATAGGTCAGGTAAGGGTAGTAGCTGGATTTAAACTTGTTCCTGATCTCAGAGGGGAAAATAAGTTCCCATCACCCAAAAAAGGAGTAAAAAAATAGTGTTGTAGGATTTGTGTGACGAGCCACAAAAGACGTGCATGGACTAGCAGAAAAAAAAAAAAAAAGCCATAGATGGAATATAAATTTTCCACACAGTCCAACGCATACTTACTTAACAATGAAAGAATAGAGTTGGGGCACAAACAACTAATCTAGTAAGTAACAGGCTACATTAGGAAGAAATCAAACAAATGAAAGTGCTGAAGAATTTCAAAGGCTCTGGAGATACCTTTCTTGGATTTGCTGCCTTTCAGTCACCAGCTCAAGTTTAATAGCGAACGTGTTGCTCAGTGTGGCTGTGGCACCCATGCAGTGCGCAGTAGAGTGGGGGTCTTCGCCTGATAAACTCTGCATGTTATGAGAGGGGAGCTTGCACTTTGGTCTCACAGGGCTCTCCTGAACAGGGCCTTTTACTTTTTTTTCTGGCACCCCTCAGACATCAGAGTTTGCTTTTCATGGTAGTAAGCATGTCTTCTTTCTTCTACAGCACAGTCAGTTCCAATGCAAAAACTCATCTCCATCTCCGCATTTCAGCATTTTCCTGCACCCCTTCTGTGTAAAAAAACACTGCACATACACACATATATGTATGTATACGCTTATATGTACATGTGTACATGTACACAGGCATGTACATATACATGTGCATGCATGCATGTGTACATATAAATAAGTGTACATATATGTGTACTCATATGGGCACATATACATGGTGAGCATGTATTTCCAGAACCACAGCCATGTACATCTCCCTGCCCTATTATAAAGAAAAGGCTGCCAAGGCTTGGTATTGCAGGGTGAATTTAAAACAGCATCACTGCCGTTAAAGCTATCCGGAAAAGGGGACCCATAAATGAGTGGATGAATGAGAAGATGTCAGGAGTGCTAGCGCATAATACTCCTGGAGTGAGGCTGCGTTATTTGTTGCTGCAGCAGCGCGCTCCTCCCTGCCTGCTCTGACAGAGCCCGTGGATGCGCATGCACACACGTGCAACTTCATTTCCCACCCTTATGAAAAATCAACCTCCCTGGCATACCCTGCACCCTCACCCCATAGGTGTTGTGTCACAGGGCCATAAACACAGTAGCAAAGCCTGCCTTCACTCCGATTCAGAAATACGTAATTGCAGCCCATATGAGGGAGGGGAGACATTTGCGTGTTGGCCCCATGTTTTATTGATCAGACCACTGTGATGAATCAGCTCCTGCGGAGCTGGTGTCTCGCTGCAGACAGACACTGGCCACTGCACACAATTACAACGAGTCCTGGCATCTCAGGGGCCACCACCAGGAAGGTGACGGAGCGGGCAGCTGTGGGGCTGGTGACCAGGGGCTGTGTCTGCAAAGGTATGAACTGTGTTCTTGTGCTGGAAGGCCAGCAGTTCCCAGCTGGAGGCACAGCAAAGGATGAGATGTGGTCAGTAGCCAGGATTGAGCCTTCCTGCTTGCTCCAGCCTGAGTGTTGTTTAGGGAAAACCGCATGCCATTGGAGTATTGGGCTGATGGAAGGATGATGCTGAGAAGCTGCCAGGCAGCAGCCTGCACCTGGGCTGGAGGGAGCTCACTGGAGTGGGAAGGCGACTGTGCCCTGCAGCCCCAGCCCAGGAGCAAAGTGTTGTGTTCCTGTTTTATCCCCGTCTCACCCAGCCATGTGTAATCTTGTCTTCTTTTCTCTCCCTTCTCGCACCCTGCAGGACCCGGCACAGGGAGAGTAGACAACGGCTCCATGAGTTTGGCCGTCCCACTGTGGCTGCTGGCAGCGTCCCTGCTCTGCCTACTCAGCAAATGTTAATACAAATCAGAATTAAAAATAATAATATTAATAATAATTAAAAAAACAACACGACAACAACAACACACAAAACAAAATGCGTTATACAGGAGACAGAGCGAAGAGAGGGGAGAGAGAAAAAAGGGGGGGGGAGAGAGAGAGACGACTGTTTCTTTCACAACTTTTGTGTGTTCAGGAACGAAGAGGGGGGAGAGGAAAAATTACAGCAAAGAAGACTCAGCAACATTTAATCCAAAACCTGAAAAGCCGGCTGTCAAGTCACTGACTGTCTAGGAGGCAACACAAACCGAGGGAGAGAATGGGGCACCAGCAAGGATCGCGTTGCCGGAGGATGCTGCAATGTAAACAATCCAACAAAACCCACAAAGCCAATCAAACAGAAGATCCCTTTTCTTTTCTCTCCTCCTTCCTCTTTTCCATCCTTCCTCACCTTCCTTCCTTCCTTCCTTCCTTCCTTCCTCCTCTTTCCTTCTTATGCGGAAAGAGGTCTTTGCTTCGGTGTCTGTAGCCATTTAACTTTTTGGATGCCCTGGGTCATTTTTGTGAGCTAATGCTCAGCAAGTTCATACTTTTGAAAACAAATTTAAAAAAAAAAAAAAAAAAAAAAAAAAAAAAAAAAAAAAAAAAAAAAAAAAAAAAAAAAAAAAAAAAAGGAAAAAGAGAAAAAAAAAGCCACAAACCAGAGCAAGTCACCTGAAGCTCTCTGCACACTGGTGTCCTGTGAAGAACTCTTCCTCTCTTCACTTCACCCTGCGCTCATGTGCACCCAGCCCTTGCTAAACATCTTCTTTTCCTGTCCCTTCCTTCATGCAACATCGCCCTCACTGGCGTGAACTAAAGCTGTGTCAACTCTACTGAAAGCCTACTTTTTTTTAAAATCCTCTTCCTCTCCCCCCTCAACTCAACCAGGTGTCTTTCTCTTTCTCCTGTGTATGCCTGTGTGCGTGCGTGCATGCATGTGTGGCTCTTGCTCTGTCTTCACTCTTTCTCTCCTTCTCTTCCTCTCTCTAAGCATGCAAAATGAACAGTCCATGTGTACATATGCTCATCCTGCTGTAGATAATGTCCTGCCTTGTAAGTGTGAAACAAGATGCAGAGAGATCACTCAGGCAGAGAAGAGGGGTGAGGAGAGAGGGGCAGTTGCAAACACAGGTTTCCATGGTATCCTCTCCAGCATCCTCACTGGCTTTTTAACTTCTGACCACCTTGCTTGCAAGAAGCAGTCTGCACCCTTGTCTACCCTTTTTTTCTCTCCCACCTGCAACCTGTCTGGCTCTCAGCCTTTAAGTACCAGCATAGCAGCCCCTGCTACGCATGAGTGCTCGCACACATGCATGGGGGTGTGCACTCATGTGCAATTGTCCAAACAAGCAGAAGAAACTAGGACTGGCCTACAGCACTATGGACTGAAGAGTGCAGCCACCCACTCCTCCTGGGGATGGGAGGCTGAACCAGTGGGATGTGAGTGATGAGACCTTGGACATCAACAAGCAGCCATTCCTTTTAGGTATAGTGTGTGCATAGGAGCAATGCCTCAACATGAAAACAACAATCTGGTCATTCCTAACCATTTTGGTAGTCATGCAAAAATAGAGCCAATACTCTTTTTTGTTGTTTTGTTGTTTTCATTCTTATTGTCTTCTCTGGTATAAAAGGAAATGTAGGCTCTGTGAGAGGGTGAGTGTGTGTGTGCTGTACACCATTGCTACTACAAAACTCAATGCAAATTCCACACTGGAAGAAATTGGGTCAGAAAATGTCCAGGACCTGTGAATGGAAGAAGTAAAACAAATCTCAGGTCCCAAATCCTAAGCTTATAAAGAAGGAACTTAAAGTGGTTCAGCAAAGAAGTGGGCAGCACAGTTTCCCTTGCTCTTCTATTTTCTCATCTCCAAAGGTGCTGGCCTTGCTGGAGAGTGCTGTTGCTTGCCATCACACTTCCCATGGCAGAACCACATGCAGAGGTGCCAACAGGAGATGCTTTGTGGCTCCCAAGTGAGGAGAAGGAGGGAACAGGCTGTTAGAAACAGGGCTGAGAAAATGCTGGGTGGTGGCTGGAAGTTGCCGCATCAGCACAAGGTCTGCTGCAGGGGGAGAGAGCAAGGCATCAGTCATACATTCTAGTGGCTGCAGTGCATGTGTGTGGGCAGGGGCAGTGGGGAGAGGACTCCTGTGTCTCCTGGCCAGTCATGAGCCCTAGTATCCACAAGCAGCAAAGATGATAAAACACAGTGCTTATGAGGTAGCCACTTGCTTTACTGGGGAGAGGGATGTGCAGGAAGAACTTGAGTTAGCCCACACAAGTAAAGTGACCATCCCATGACAGTACAAGGGTTTTACAGGTGCTCAGCACCCGTGAGCTTTCAAGCACAAGCCATCTTGCTTTTCTGTCTTTGCCCTGCGAGTTTGCACAGTAGCAGAACGCCGGGCAGACATGCTCGCACACTCTTGAAAGCAAGGGGGAAACTGCTGGGCCTTGCCGCTCTCCAGTGTGCTGGAGGGGATACCCAGCGGGTGGTCCCCTGCAAGGAAGGAAAGTGGGAAAGTGCTGCCTGCGAGACCGTCCCCATCTTTGCGTGGGTGGGGCACAGTCTGATGAGGCTTCTCCCTGCTGCTCGGCGTGATGCTTTCGCCTTGCACTGCGGCACTGCCGACCCTGCCCCCTCGCTGCTGAGCTCAGCTGTTTCAGGCAGCAGCAGGCACGCAATTAAGCAGGCAGTCAAAGGCTCCTCACAGGCAGGCAGAATGAGCGAGGAAATTTGTTGGAGACACGAGAGGCTGAAGTTTGGGCATTGCAAGAGTTTCTACAGAGCTGCTGTGGGATTGCATGGTGGTAAATTATGCTCCTCTAGACCCCAAAACCATACCTGGAGGTGTTTGTGCTTTGGTGCAAGAGGGGAAAGCTGGGCAACTGGTGCATGAAATCCACCCAAGGCATCCAGGGATGGCTCCCCTCTTCCAAGATAGGGCGTTCATTGGTGGGACTTGGGCATCTCCTTTGGAGACTGGTGTGCCTGTTGTTGCCCAGGAAAAAAAAAAAAGCCCTGTATCCTTCAGAGCATTCAGACATCCCAGTCCTTGTACCTACCCTTAAGGAGGGTCGTGTAATTTAGTGTCTTAGTAACATGTCCAGATTTCCTGCTACAAAAGGCCTCCTCTTACCCCTGCTACAGCCACTATCTGATGCTGGTTCTAGAAGCTGAGTCTGGGAGCTGCACCCTTTCGAGCACACTGGGACACCATATTGCTCAATCTCGGTGCTGTGTGGATGGATTTATTGTTGCAGGCTTGGTGTGAAAGGTGGACAGCCTACTGTGTCCTGCTGTCACAGGCTGTTCCTAAAGGCTGGGTCCGACCCACTTTAGGTTCTTTGATGTCAACCTGGTTGCTTTTGTAGCATCTGTCCCATGTGTTGTCCTCTGCATGTTTTTTTTTTTTTTTGTCACTGTGTGGTCACTCCGAGGCACAGGGATCCCACACATCAGAGTGCTGTGGTGTGGTAGTAGTCACAAGTCCCAGTACTTCATTGTCTCACATCTATTTTGGTTTGAAGGAGTTTTGAGGGGATGTTTTTTTATATGTCAAGGCACAGAGGCTTATAGTTAAAGGGAAATACCTCACTAAAAGCAGGATATCCATTTTTGGAAGCCACCTGCTTGTTAGCTGGGGGAAATGGACACAGCCCCAGTGCTGTGTCCAGATCCTGTGTGTGAGTGATCTGGCCTTTCCTGCGGGCCCTTGGCAGATCTTTGCCTCTGTTGCATTGCCGTGAAATAGGGTTAAAGTCAATTATTTGCAGACCTGTCTGAGACAAGCCACCAATAACAAGAATGCCTGTTGTCTGCAGCAGTTCTGGGAACCCCACTCCTGGCAATGTCTGTTCTTTGGAGGGCTGGGGGTGTCATGGGTAGGCTGGAGCTTGATTTATTCCTAGAATCTAATCCTGTTAGCTGCATTGTGCATCACAGGATACTGTAAACATCCCCCAATTTCTCGTGAACTCAGGCAGGGATTGCTCAAATCATCTGTCAAGAGGTGAGGCCAGTTGAATATACGGAACACAGGCAAGGTCAAATGCTTTCTCCCCCCTCCCTTTCTCCCCTCCACCCTCTGACAGAGATGTTGCAAAGGTTTTTCTCATGTCTCAGTCCCTTTTCTCTGAAACTGTTTCTCCTTCTCATCTATTCTGCGCTTTCATGTTGCTATATTTCCCATTCCCTCCCGAAAAACTGGGCTCTTGCTTCCTGCTGCCTTTCAGCTGGTTGAGGACCAGGAAGGATGGGAGTTTAGAATGGGACACCAGTTCCTTGAGCTTGTCAGTGTAATTGTGTTTGGTTGATGGAGATTTAACATTTAGTGTTATAAAAAGAAATGAACAAAATGGATAAAAAAAAAAAAAAGAAAAAGAAAAAAATGTATTTCTTCAACTTGTTTGTAAATATTACAAGAATTACATGAGATGTCCGGTAATGTCCAAGCAGAGGAACAAAAACTTAGATTTAATATATGGGCCCATACTTGCTAGCAGATTTCTAACCCTTTTCGGATGACCGAGAGGAGGGGTGAAAGCAAGTGTTTCTGTACGGAACTGGACAGGGGAAATGCAGCCACCCCGAGCCACATGAACTCCATGCATGATTATAGCATGTTGCTTGGAGCGTGTGCCTGGTCAGATGGAAAACGAAGCAAACGCCTGTCTCTGTACGGCTGGGAAGGGCGACATGGGATGCTCCAGCCGACACCTGTATCTTGGCAGTTGTGTTCATTTTTGTTTGTCTGCAGCCCCGTAGCTTGGGGGCATGTTGCTCAGTGATGCACCCCCTCCTCCCCCCCACTGCTTTCTTCTCCAGTGAAGTTGTGTCGCCCCATGGTAGCACCGAGTGCATGTTAGCGTGCCATTCATGAAGATTTCATTGGTGACATGCATTGTGTCGAGAGTTAGTCTTTGTCCGCACATCTTTCTTACGCCACTGACTGTTCACCACTTGGGCAGATCTCCCGTGTAGTCCTGCTTGCCCCACTTTTGGTCAAAGTACATCCAAGCCCCACCTGCTCTTCTTAGCTCCAGGTGCATCCAGATCATGCCCCCAGGCCACCTGTCTAAGCAACCCCATTTTGAAAGTCCAATCAAACAGCATGGACAAAGTCACTGTCAATAGCCACGTGGGCTCCAGACTGAGTGGAATCGGAATCTGGAAGGAATCGGGGGGAGCAGCAGTGAGTCCCGATGATACAAGAGCATTTGGGGAAGAAGATCTGGGAAGTCAGAGGAGTTATGCTAGAGTCCTTCACAGCCCCACCACCAGGTGATGTTTCAGCTCAATCTTTGTGCAGTGTTTCATCGCTTCGCCCTTCCCTGATGAGGGAATCTACAGGCACAGGGAAACAGCTCTTCTCCTCCCAACCCATCTCACACCTCTGCTTCCTCTCCTCCAAGTGCACTGACCTGCAGCCTAAATCATGATGGTGCTTGATGTGATGTAGCAAGTGACATGGAGGATAACTGACCAAGACAGTCCTACAGAGGAGGTGCTAGGGGCGTGAGCAGTTCTTTTCTCTCTCTCTCTCTCTCTCTTCTGATGGTGCACAATCTTACTGCTTCTCTGACTCAAGTACACAAAACTTCTTGATTTAGGGATGCCGGGAGCAAATTGTTCTATGGGAAGAGGAAAACTTCAGGCAGGGAAGTGATTGAGAAACTGGATGGTAATTTCCAAGATGTGGTGCCAGTGAAAAAGGGTAGGGATGAGTGCTGTCCGTCGTCCATGCACAGAACTCTCAGGTTCACCAGTGAGGAGACCATGGCCTCTCAACACTAATCTTAGAGTGGCTTAATTTCCAGTAGGATGCCCAGAAGATGATTTTTTTTGACTGCATGACTCCTGCTGACTAAGAGCTGTGTCACACCATTAAAACCTCTTTCACTTTTCCTTCTTGTAACTTGCTAGAATGATAACTGGGAAACTCCCACAGGCCCCCAAAATTTTGCTTGATGGTTGGCTCCCATTAGGGTAATGTATGGTGTTTGCTTGTTGGTTCACTCACCGTAACAGGAAAGCAGAACTCATCTTGGTCAGGATATGGTGGCATGGTCCTCTGTACCTCTGTGGCTTGGGTTGATGTGTGTGAAGAAGGAGACTTACCGAGGCAGGGCTTGGGAAAGAGGAGCAGATCTCCTGATTAGCCCAGGCAGGAGCGAAGCAGAAGTCCTTCACTTGCTGCAGGCTCAGGTTAACTGGTGCCACAGCAACTCAGACCGCCCTGTAAGCCTTGTTGAAGTGCCCAGGCAGCAGAGGAGAAAGGGGCAGTGACAGTCAGGAGGACATGACTGCAGTGCAGGTGGTGGGGCTGCATTAGCAGCAGGGCTCCTTGGGTAGTATGGCTGAGGAAGGGACAGAGACTGCATCCCAGAAGGGCTATTCCTGGGTAGGGCAAGCTCTTCCTTCCCTTCCTATACTCACGGTGCTCCCTCCTGGCCTCCCAGGGCATGCTCACTGTACTGCAATGGGCCTCATGAGTGATGCAGTGTGACACCACAGTGGCTGCAGCTGTGTCCTGAGAAAAGGCATGTGGATATTTCTGTACATAACATAGGGGCCATGGATGGAGACAAGGAACAAGGGCTACCTAGGAGCCAAGCAGGGAGGGGAGCACCACCCAAGCAGGGCTGTCCTCCAAAATTATGACATTTGCTCCCCGTTCGGCCACGCACAGGCACGTACGCACACCCCCGCCAGCTCCACCACGCACATGCCACAGTAGTCCTCACGGCTACCATACAGGTGCTCTCCTTTCCCACACTCTCCATCACACATGCAGCCAGACAGGCACTCATCCCCTTGCTCCTGGCCTGGCTCTGTCTGTAACCCACACAGCTACTGGTGACCTCCTGAGGAAACCAGGAGAAAGTGTGTGCGTGCCTGTGCCTGTGCCTATAGGAGCACATGTGTGTGCCCGGAAAGGGAGGAGGAGGCAAAGAGCAGGAACCTGCCTCCTCAGTGCCACCATCACCTCCCCTAGTCATTCAGCTTTCCCAGCTGGAGCCAAGATTCATCCTCTAGACCTTAAGAATGAAGGTCAGTCCCTTCTTCTTGCTACACGGTGGGGTGGTTAGAACTCTCCTCATTAACAGTGTTATATACATATAAATATATATATATATCTATATCTTTATATATATTTTTCCCCAGCACTGTAGACATGAGCTGAACTTCTCTTTAACGAAACGAGAAAATGGCCATTTAATTTTTTGCCATTGGTTTGTTTTTGAAACTAGCTCTGTGAAAGAAAATTTTAAAAGCGCAAGTGTGTGTGTAAAAGAACCGATCAAAAAAACTAAACAACCCAACAAATGAATGAACAAAACCCAGTGATGGAAAAAAAAAAAAAAGCTTTTTATTTTTTCTTTTCTCAATGTATTTAACTTCTGTTATCTCATTTCTGTTTCTTTACATGTATGAATGCTCTGCTCTTCTGTGATCTTAAAAAAAAATACAAAAAATACAAAAATTAAATAAACGTGAAAAGGAGGTAATGTTTCCTGATTTCCCCTCCCTTCCTTGCGTATTCTGGCTTGCCTCTTCTCTGATCATGTCTAGTGATGACTTCCCAACCCACCTAGGGAATGCGGGCCAGGCTGCCCCTTCCTTCACCTTTCTTGGAGGGGCAAGGTGGTACAGGGCTGCAAGAGAGGCAGGGGCCAGTGCTTCAGATGGAGGGTCCTGGGTCACCCCCAGCAGACTGGCCCCTACAGAGCAGTATGGGGATGAAGGGAGCAGGCTGGCTGTAAATAGGTGTGAGTTGGGTCTGCCAGGGAGAGTGGGAGAGGGAGGGGAGGGGAGGAGCCACGGGTGAAAAGTGCAGTGCCCAGCCCTGAAGTCAGCACTTGCCTTTAGTTCCGGCAAAAAATCTATTTTTTTTTGTTTTGTTTTTAATTAAATAGCATGTTTATATGTGTGTGTGCAGGCAGAGGCTAGGATCAGGGCTGCAGTCCCAGTAGGGGAAGAACAAGGAAGCTGATGGAAGGGATGGGCTGAGGCTGAGCTGCATAGGCAAGCATAGGACAGAACCAAAATATAGAGCATGATGGTGGAGATGGTGGAGACAGAAGAGGATGCTGGTGGGGAAGGAGGTGGGAAATAACTGGCCAAGAAAACAGCAGAACACAGAACTGGAGAGATGAGATTTTATATCAAGGAGGGAGTGGGGAAACAAGGGAATGGAGAGGGTCTGGGGCTTGAAGTGAGGGCAACCAGGACAAGGGGAAGAAGGGCAGAAGTCTAGTACCACAGGCACAAGCAGGCATGAAGGAAACAGGTTAGAAGAAAGGGAGCAGGAAGGAAGGGGCAGCAGAGTAGCCAAGGCAAGTTTTCAAAGACACGCCGCCAAAGGGATGAAGAAACCAAGAACTGTGATCCAGAAAATCTGCTGAAAGGAGAAAGGAACACCTGGGCTTTTTAAATTTGAGGGTTGGAGAGTCCAGGTCATTTACAGCCAGATAACTCCAATGGTAGCGTCTCTCCAGAACGTAAGTGCCATCTAGCTGTCACAGCCTGGCATCACTGTCCTTGTCCCAGTGGGAGAACCTGTATGTCCTGGTGGGTCCTGGGGATGCAGCTAATGTGCCACTGCACACATAGCAGTGCAGCAGGGCTGGGGCAGCCCAGGGGTAGAGCCCAGCAGGTAACAGTGCAGTGTGTGTCTACACCCAACACCAGAGCAGCAGCACAAGGCTGCATGTGGCTGGGCTCAGCTGGGGCAGCAGGAGAGCCTGACTGCAGCTCTGCAGCAGAGGGAGGTGGTCTTGTCCTTGCACACTGCTGGAGCATGAAAAAACAGGGCTCCTTATTTCTGGGTCTGCTCTGCCCAGCACCTGTGTGATACCTTCACTGCCTCTGTGTCACCTTCTACCTTCTTCTCTTGCCTATTTACAGTTCACTGGGGTAAAGACTCAAGACCTACATACAGAATAGGGGTATATTCTATGAAAAGTTTTATATAATTTTGTTTCTAGAACATAACACATAGGATGATGAAAGCCTGATTTTCAGTAGAGTACAGGCTTCTTTCTTAAGTTGCATAAATTAAGTAAAACCCAAGCTGGCACTGAGCACTAGGGACAAGCAGGATGGTGAACATGAATGTGACTAGCCCTTACCATACCTTTACTGTTTGAGATGGAAGAGAAGCGATGGGTTCTGAACCCTCCTCCGTCACCATCATTCTCTTCCCTGGTGCTGGGAGAGTCAAGGAGCAGAGCATGGAGAAACACCGGCACAGCTGCTGGAAGGAGTCCCGGGGAGGGGTGAGTATCACTGTGCTGTATGGATATTAAAGTCAGCATTTAGGTGGAAACAGGCCAGGTTTGTGATGCTGTACATGAATGATACGAGCACTGCCAGGGCTCCACCTCAGTGTCTGCTCTGAACTCACCTGGAAAAGCTGTCCTTGCCTTTTCATCTCCACCACCTTAAAGCTGAGGCTAAAAAGAAGGCGGGATAAACCCTGTCAAGCACAACCTCTCTTTTCATTAACATTTTAAATGGTTGTTTTTAATGGTACATTTAACTAACACTAACTTATCCATGGGAAGAGAATTTGGCTGTTAACACTGGCATCTGCTTAACAAACTGAAGCTTTGCATTTGGTGAGGCGTGAGTGTAACACCAATAGTATTGCTTGCTAACAGCAGACTCATTAACATTAATTTCTGCTTTTACTATCTTGAAGAGCTTTTTGTATCTGTAACAGCAGTTATTAGATGTACCCCGTTCTTACTGAAAAAGGTACTTAGGAAATTGTTAGCAGTGATGAAGACCTACCGGTAAATGAGAATCTAAATTCTTAGCACTTACCATAACTCAAAACTTCCAGAAGAGTAAGAAAAGCAATGAGATGGACTTTTCTCACTGGAGAACTATGTTCAAACACAACTAAACTGCAGTTGGATATTTGTTAGGGGTTACGGTGCTCAAAGGCTAGAGGAAAATGCGTGTCCGTAAAAATAACTTGCAATTCAGCACAGACTTTCTATCCAAAGCAGGCATTGTCAGAATGGGCAAAGAACTGGGTTTAGAGAGATAAGATCTCCCCAAGGCTCCTTTCTTTCAGGCTAAGCAAACCCAGCTCCCTCAGCTGCTCCTTGGATGGCTTACCCTCTAGACCCTTCACCAGCTGCGTTGCCCTTCTCTGGACTCACTCCAGCACCTATTGTCCTTCTCACACTGAGAGGCCCAAAACTGAACACAGGATTCAAGGGGCCTCCTCACCAGTACCAAGTATAGACAATCACTGGCCTAGTCCTGCTGGCTACACCATTGCTGATCCATTGGCCTTCTTGGCCACCTGGGCACACTCTGGCTCATGTTCAGCTGCTGTCAACCAGCACCTTCAGGTCCTTCTCTGCCAGGCAGCTTTCCAGTCACTCTTCCCCAGGCCTGTAGCACTACGTGGGGTTGTTGTGAACTAAGCGCAGGACTCAGCACTTTGCCTTATGAATCTCACACTGTTGGCTTTAGCTCATCAATCCAGCCTGTCCCTCTGCAGAGCCTTCCTACCCTCCAGCAGATCAACACTTCCAGCCTTACTGCCATATTCAGACTTATTGAGGGTGCACTCAATCCCCTCTTCCAGATAGCTGATAAAGATATTAAACAAAACTGGTCCCAGTACTGAGCCTTGGGGAACCCCACTAGTGACTGGCCACAAACTGGATGTGGCACGTTCCCTCTCTGGGTCCAACCATCCAACCAGTTTTTAACTCAGCCAAGAATGCACCTGTCCAACCCATGATCTGACAGGTTTTCCAGGAAGATGCTGTGGGAGACAGTATTGAAAGCTTTGCTGAATTCCAGGTAGGCAACATTCACAGCCTTTCCCTCATCCACTAGGCAGGTCACCTGCTCATAAAAAGGGGACCAGGCAGGTCAAGCAAATATAAATCAGGATGGAAATGTCACAACTCATCATTAAACACAGACCCAAGCAAACCAAAAGCACTGAGGGCATTTTTCAGTGGTTGTGACATGGGATATCTCTGAGACCCAGAAACTGCAGTGGTTTCCAGAGCCGGTAATCCAACACCTTGTAACTGGTCTGTCATCTGGGTTATGAACTCTGTCCACATGGCAGGTGTGGTGTCTGTAAAAGCTTGAAAACATGTTGGAGAGTATGAGTCTTACACAGTGCTTTCTGGTGATTAATACTTTTGTAGTGTATGGTTTGTAGAATATTTACTGCTTTCTTTTCATGAGTGCTGCTTTCCAGTTTAGCTTAAAAATGGTGCAATGACCAGGGAATTAGAGGAACAAATGTTTGAACCAATATCACAAAGAGGAAGGTGTTAATTGAAATGCATAATAAAGTTGTCATACGTTCGAATAACCTTGGTGATAAATCTGATTTTAGGTCTTTTAAAATATTACAGATAATGAAAAACATTGACCAGGAATAACACTACTCTGCCAGATGAAAGCTCTTCCAAAATTGTTACAGAGCTGGAGGGCAGCAAGACTTTAGGCTTGGTTTGGAAATCACACTTTGGCATTGATCTGCTGCTGCCCCATCCTTGGGTGCTGATTTTCTTATCCAGCTCTCTGCCTGGGACTTGCAGGTTGCAGTCCCTGATACCTATGGTCACAGGCTGCAGTACTGAAAGTGGGAGAGTTTGTGGAAGTCATTGGCTGAAGTAGACGGTCCCATCTTCTTCAAGCTCAACAGATGGATCTGGATTTTCCATCTCTTGGAGCCCAGCCTCTAAGGCTATTTCTTTAGCTTGCAACTCAGTTTGCAACCCAGTCCTCCCAGATGGAGAAATCACCCCAGGATCTGAGCCCCTTGACGGTGCCACACAGACAGAAGGTCAGTGGGGATGCACAAGACACTGGACACAAGTGCAGGAACCCAGCAGAATTTCAGTCCCTCACAGTTCATCTGTATTCCAGTCCTGGCCCTGCATTCCACACTACATGGTCACATACAGCTCTGATATTTGTGCAGGCTTGTTTCCTCTAGATACCTGAGTTGAGTACGGTTATATTTTGCCCTGATATTCGTATGTTCCCTCCCACCACTGAGGCCATGCACTTTGTCTGGCATTGAAATTTTCATGGGGAAGAAGGGTCTAATTCCCACTGCAGGCAAGTAGCAGAGTCAGGACCCAAAGATGCCATTATGAGAGAAGTTATTTTGCTTTCAGGTCAATAGTTATGGCAGCACAGAAAGCAAGGACCTTGCACCAAAGAGTCTGCAGGGGTACTCCTTGCCACTCATCCCACCTTGCATAACAGAACTAAGACACCCTTCCCTTCCTTCCCAGAATCAGAGCTTGAGGGTTGGTTGTCTGTCTGCCTAGTGAAGGAAGGGGTGGGCTCACCACATCTTTCTGTGACTGATACTGTACCCAACCCAAGATCTTCCTGCCACCACAGAACCTTGCACACCTTCAGCACAGCCCCCTGCCACTGATCAAAGCTCTTGTCCATGGCAAAGCTGTGCAGAGGTTCATTGCTGGAAGCATCTGCTAGTGCCAGCCCCAGCTACACCTCTGGTACCTCAGGGTGGCACGTGGCCTCCCTCACTGTAGCTGAGGCAGAGCCAGGGGCAGTGCTGCTGTTTCCACCCACAGCACATGGTGGAGATGAACACGGTGTCATGCTCTTGAAGCATCCTGCTCTTCCTGTTCGTGATGTGGTGCTTCTCTGCAAGGTTTTAGTGGGGCAGCTGTTGGCACAGTAGAGCTGCTGACAGGCATCAGGGCAAGCCTCCCACGCTGCAGGATGGGGTTCCAGCTGACATGGCCCTGGTACCCATCAGCATAAGCTGTTCTGTGGGCTCTGTTGGAGGGACAGATTGTATACTGGAGCCCAGTCAGGCCTTTCACTGCCAAGGGATCTGGCAGCAAGTGGCTGCAGGAGGGATGGGTGAGAAAGTGAGGCCTTGGGCTTCTGTCTACTTGAGGATCATTGAGTGGGACACCTCTCTAGGGAAAGACACTTCTTGGTGTGTTTGGGGACCAGAGGGCTCTGGAGAAGACATGGGGACTTGTGCAGCTGGCTGAGCACCTCTTTGTAAGGACCTGGCAGCTGAGAGCCAGCTCCTGACTCCAAGCAAACCTGGAATCAGCATGACGGCAAGGACCACGAGCTCAGGGGGCATTTTCAATGGTGTCCAAAGTCTTCCTTCTCTGCCTTTGTTACCCTCATTAGCTAATTGAAATGGAAATAAAGATATCAAACACCTCTGGGAAGGGGCTGTAACACTTGCAGATAACAGTTTTCATCTGCTCTAAAGCACCTCCCTGGCCCCTGCCTCAGAGAACTACCCCAGGCAGAGATGTGTCCTTGGGCAACAGAGGGATGAGGCATCCTGAGGCAGCCAGATCAGACTAACAGCAGCTGATTGCTGCTGAGTGATAGCAGCATTAACAAACCAAGAGGTACTAGGGAGAGTGACTGAAGAAAGGAAAAAAAGGCACTGGAGGCACTTTGTGCCTCTAATGATGGCTGCCATGCGGCAAATGAGGGAAAATTAGCAGCAGACAGACAAATGGAAACTCATTTCAAGAGGCACTGAATGAGACAAAATTGCAATGAGAAGCTCGGGAGATTGACTCCATTGCAGTGAAACTTTATTTCCCAAGGAATCCAGTGCTCTTGCACACTCCCTTGCTCACTGTCTGTACTCTGGGAGTTCTCCCTTCATGCCCTTTAGTGATCCCCCTTCGTCTCATATAAATACTAGAGCTGAGAAAACATTTATTCAGAGCAGGAGGGTGAATTTGCTTTAATGCTATCCTCACTTCCACCTTTTTTAATTCATGTCTGCAACAGTTTTTTACTGTATCGAAGGTGAACAGGAGTAGGAACTCATCACTACTCTGGAGGTCAAAACCTGATGTTATCCTCAGCATCATGCAGCAGTCTGATACACTGGGATGGCCTGATCAAGGCTAAAGTGAGGTTTTGGACTGGGACACGAGGAGAGAGGCTGTGTACTATGGGTTTTGCTTGTATACCAGAGGGAATATTCCCCTTCCTCAGTTGGTCAGAAAATTTAAATTAATGAATTGCTGAATTCTATTCATCTCCAAAACACTGGCAATGCCATTGAATTCTCCTGATTTGTGTCGATGACATGATTGTTTTTTAGTCATGTACCCTCTTGCCTTAAGAGACATAAGTTTGTCAAGGGTGGGAAGAGATGCACATCATGGGAAGGGAAGCTGTTCACTGCTCTGGGCATCCCTCTGTACCTGGTGGTACTTCAGGGTCACCTGTGTCTGAGGAACAAAGCTTGACAGCCCAGCCTGGGTCTGTGCACGGGGGCAGTCAAAGCAATGCAGTAATTTAGGGAGTGGAAAGTCTAAGCCTGGGACTCTCACTGTGGCAGCAGCTTCTGTCCAATGCTTACAAACAGTGGGGATTCATACCAGAGGTAAACTATTACCTGCCTGAAGTCCTTATTGACACCTCCTGAGTCAACCGTGCCCGACCTGACTCATTGCACTGGATTAAGCTTCACTTTAAAAGGATTGCACCAGCTTGGTGCGAGAGGTTACTCGGTGATGAATGAGGCACAAGTGGGGTTTTTTTTGCCATATGTGCTCATTATGATTGTCTGTGGATAATCCCAAGAGGAACAGTAAAATGACACTATTTATGCGCACCAACGACTCTGCTATCTGAAAAGACTGCTGTGATTATAGTACAATTTTGGTTCTAGGCACAGACACCTTCTTTAAGGGCCAGATGCCCACGTGGTGAAAATCAGCATTGATATGCCAACACCCATGTGTCTGCTGTGCTGGCCAGTGAGCTCCTCTTCCATGGCGGAGTTATCAGACGTAGAACCTGTGAAACAGAAGGGATTCACCTGTGTCATACGGTGGTGGGACTCTGTGTTTGACACTTGCCACAGAGGCAAAAGACAGGTATAATACGTGGCATCTACTCTGGAGGCTTGAAGTCATGCTGTTCCATAATGGCAGTCTCACCCTAGAAATTTATTTTGTGGGACAACCCATTTAGCTGAGCTGCCCTTTGTTCAGCAGCTCTCAAGAAAGACTGCCTGAGCTGTGAGTGTTCTGTGCACACCCTGTGTTTGCTAAAGAACCCCTGATGCGGGGCTCACTGGTCCCTCTGATTCTGGTTGCACATCTGCATCCCTCCAGTGCCACCAAATGGTCATGGGCAAACCCATCAGAGGCATTGGCAGTGGCTGAGTCTCACCTAGGAGCTGCAGCGTGCTGGCAGGTACCAGACTGCTCTACTAGCTTCCTTGTAATGAGCAAATTAGCTAAATCAAAACCAGTCTCCAGACACTTCATGAACAGATGAAAAAAGATTTGATGGGTGCTCAACTCCCCTGTTTTCTATTGTTACTCTCTTGCTTCTCTGTTATTCGAATCTCTTTTCCACCTTTATTGGGTTAGGTAGTTAATTTCCTTGCAGGGTTAGTGTTTATCTCTTCCATTTCTGTTTCTTATGCATGAGTTTGTTGAGCAAGCACAAGCCATTTGGCCCACATTGATTATTTATGAAGGTGAGAACCTTTTATCTCACTGCTCAGTAACTCAACAGTGGTGTAGAAAGAGGCTGTCTGCAAGAAGCTGCACATCTTGCAGGAGCTGGGAGACAAGGGAAGGAGGTTGAGGCATTTCAGTATCTGATAGGAAGGGAGTAGAGAAGGGAGACAAATCAGGCTGAACTCACTGTAAAGGGTGATTTATCTATAATGCCATCAGAAAATAGGGGAAAAATTATAGCCTTGGGATTTGATAGCATTTTGCATTCACCTTGCGAACATCCTAAGAATATATCAGTAAAGAGTGAGACCCACCATTAAAAATCCCAAAAAGAAGAGATGAAAATTTCAGGAAAAGGGGCAAGGAGAACATGGCATCCACGCTTGTGCACTGGCAGATGCTCCACAGTTGCCTGGGTGCTGGCTGTACAGCCTGACTCTGCAAGTGAAGGCAGAGCCAAAAGGAACAAAAGATTTCCAGTTCGAGACAGGCTTAGTGGGAGAGGCATTGCAACCCTCCAGTGAGACCGCATACCGTGATTTCTGCGAAACCAGGCAAGTCACGCACTTGTAATGGGTCACTGGGACCTGGTCAGATGGAAATAGAAAATGAGTTTCCCTCCTCAGCCCCCGCCCTTTCGTAGCCCAGTTTTGTATTGTCTCTCTTTTCCGTTGCCTGCTGCTCACATTGCACTCCACGAGTCCAGAAGACGGGAGAAGAAATACATCTGACCAAGCGTTCACAAAGGCTTTTGCAGAGGGTCACCCGTATGAAATAACACACTGTTGAGAGGATCCATTCTCAGGACCCAACATGCAAATAAAAGGCTGGCAGCCTGGAAAGGTGTTGTCACTTTCCTGTAAGTATGCAGGAAGGCAAATTCATTGCGTATTGGAACCTGCTCTAGAGCAAAACAAATAGATCAACACTAAAGGACAGGAGCTGAACTGTTTCATGAATGGAGATGCTATTAGAGTGCACTGCAAACAGGATAATGGAATATCAGCTCAAATTTCATGTTACTGTTACTACTAAATCAAAATCCTACACAGAGTTTAATATAGTTCTCCTAAAAATTTCCTGTCACTTCTGCTCTTCCCTTCATCCAGCGACAGCTGAACGTGTCAGATTCCAATCTGTCCCATGGTTTATGAGAAAAAAATGTTTTATGGAAAAAATATCTTATGGGAACATAACTTTGAATGCTGCTCCAGCATCACTGCATTTCAGAGAGAAAATGTTGCAGGAGATGCCTTTCAGATGACCAGCCAGAATACAGTATGGTTAATGTGAGGAAAGGAGGGCACTCTGCCCCCTTCTTTAGCTGTCTGTTGTCAGAATGTGCCATGGTATTCCCTGGTGGGATGAAAATGGGACAAGGGCAGGGCATATCTGGGAGGCATCTGCAGTCACCAAAGGAAGCATACACATGTATCATGGGTCTTGAGCTGTGTTTAGCAAAGCACAGGTCCCAAGGATCTCTGCCATCATTTATGGCTTTCTGCACCACAAGCAGGGCAGCAGGGAAAACTGCTGAGGGAGGCTGATGACTCTGTGGTGGGGATGCAGTGCCTCTACCCCAGCATGAGGCACAGAGCCAGCTATGAAAGGAGAAGGTACAGCTCTCGGGGTCCCTCTCAACTGAGCCAATACCCAAATGTATGCACCATGAGTAGGTTCTGCTTTTCACCCAGCCACTGAGCAAGGCTTTCTGTGAGGCTGGCTGAACAAAAGGCAAATCTAATTTTCTCCTCCAGCAACCTCAGCAGCATCAGAAAGCAGGGCTGATCTGTTTTGAACAGCACAGGGATGCTTTGCTGTGGCTGCCATGCAGGCTGTGAGGTTCTCTCGCTGCCCCATCTCCAAAACCTGCAGTGCTATGGGATGCTGCTGTCCACCCCCAGTCACTTATTCAGTAGTGCTTTGCCTTCCTTACGTCAAGGCCTCCTCAAGTCCTCATTTTCTTTTCCTATCACACCAGCTACTGTGTCACCATGTGACAAAGGCTGCCCAGTGCAGGTGGCCATCACTGTACTGCTGGTTGAATGACAGTAGCATTTAAATCTGGATAGTAACAGAAATGTGAGGGGTGACTGACTGTGCTCACGTGCAGTGCCACAGCTCTGTGCACAGCTCAGCTGGCGCAGAGCAGCTAAGCGAGCTAAAAAGGTGCTTCTAGTTTAAAATTTAGTTTTACAAGCTTAATATAGATGAACTAAAAGAAACTCTTAACATACATGTGCAGACTTTTCTGTGACTACAACAAGCATATTCATAACCACAAGGAAAGGATGTGCTATTTGGGGAAAGACAGAGGCAGCAGCACATTGAACGGGTACGTGCTCTCCCAAGGCATTTCACTTAGCAGAGTATTCACCTACAGAGAGGGCCCCAAGAAGCCTTTTCCCTGATGAGTGTTTTGCTTACACAGGCATTCCCCAGAGATCATCCCTGGAGACAATTTTAGCCTGAGAAGACAGCTGTCTTCATGGCATGTATTTAACAAGGCTTAAAGGTATGTGATATTCCCATCCCATTCCCTGCAAAATAAATACTTCGGAGCAGAGTAGTTACTGATCTGATCTGCCTGAAATCCTGAGAGGAGCTCAGTTGTGTTCTCTGCCACAGCCTCTACCCGTGCCCCTGGGCAAGTAGCAAAGTCCTGCTGCCCAATCAGGAGGTAGATATTGCGAAATGTCTGGAGGGTCTAAACCTTCACAGCCCTGTGTTGTCATAATCATCCTTTGCATGGTGCTCCGGGGTGTTGTGAGGATAACATTGATAAGAGGACTGACAGCTCCTGGGTGCAGTGTGATAGAAATGCTGTGATGATAAGGATGGCAGATTTCTGAGGTCTGGAGGCTTCACAGCAATGTGAGACAGTCCTTAAGTCTTGGCATTGCTAACACCAAACTTGAATAGCTAGAGCTGACCAGCTACTTGGGTACCTAAATGCTGCAGGAGCACCTTATTTACTTGTAATGGCAACTAACAGACAAGTGTCTGTGTGAACAAATGCCTGTTTATAAAAAGAGTCTTAAATAGCTAATAAATTGGCATATGGAAGACTTGGCAAAATATTTTCTGGCCATTTTAGAATTTTCCTATACAAACAGAGAAGATTCACACCTCCTTTGTGTAAAAATGCCTGGATGGAGAAGTGAACCTTTTGTGTTTGGGAACTTACCCATTGCTTCAGATCAAAATGCTGCTTTGGTTATGTCTCTGTTTCAGGGCATATTTGACACCAGGATCTCTATTTTAAATGGAGACTTTTTGGCATGTGATGACAAGAACAGTAGACACAGGTTCTGCCAACCCCTGATTCTGAGTTCTGGGATCCCCAAGTTCCACAAAAAAGCACTAAGAAAAGGAAGTCAGCTACAGTTGTCTGAGGAGTCCAGACCTTGTCATGCTAAAAGACTGTAACTACAGAATGATGAGGGGAAGCCTGAATCTTTCTTCCATGTGTGCTTAGCACTTCTGTGAGAAGTGCTAAGAATCATCCGAGAGGTTACATGAGGGATTGTTTGCTGTGGGGCTGATAGAAAGTCCACTGACTGAAAGTGAAAACAAGACTATGATCTTTGCAGGTGTGCATGGTCTCAGTCTAGAAAATCCTTCAGGAAAGTTGTGTTGAGCTATGAATGGTGCTATTTCTTACGGGCAACGCACTTTGTGTCCTCAGAAAGTGCTTTCTTTTCTTTCCTCAGCAGTGAGTTCTCTGACTGTCGCAGAGTAACCAGGAAGTGCCCATCTGCTGAGCACCTGGATGTGCCAGGGTGCAACCAATGGAAAGAAAAACTCCATAGTCTCACACTTCTTGGTCCTTAGATTCTTGATTTGTGCCTTTTCTACAGGGAGAGTTAATTACCAGACTATGTTTAATCCTCTGATCTGGCTTGTTTAAAACTGGGATCATTCGTTTCTCCATCATGCATGGATAGAGTGCTGCAAAAGGCAGAGACAGCCAAGTCTCACCCTGAGACACTCTCTGTGTCTGCTCACGCACTGCCACTGCCTTACAAACCTCTCTCTTCCTTTCTGGAAATAAATAAATAACCAGACAGCACAGCAGCTCAGATGTAAGGGCTTGAGCTCTTGATCAGGAGCTGTGTTTGGCAGTAGAGGAAAAACATGCAGACTCATTCATAGAGATGCTGCGTGGAGCTGCTGAGGAAGAGCCAGTGGGTGTATGATGAATGCTTAGTAATTAAACTGATTCTGGGCATGCTGATTATCACTTCAGAGAGATGTGGAACATCCTGTAAATACTTGCATAAACATCTGATTCCCAGGACACACGCGAGCATGAGCACGCGCGCGCGTGTGTGTTTGTGTGTATGGGAGGGAAGGGAAGCAGCCTGATAAGTGTTTTGAGAGTAAGAATAAATAGGTGCTGTTGCATCTGTGACTTTGCTTTGTTTTTTAATCCAGCAGGGAGGAACCACATCAATCTGTACACTTCTAATCCTGCTTTCAGTTTCTGTCATCCAGAATGAACAACTCACTAGCATGAAGATTTTGCTCTTCTTGTTCATCAGAGTAATAATGCAGAGAGAAGCCAAGTGAACTCCCTTGTTGAGAAACTCATACCCAGAAGGTGGAGAATTATTATTCAAAATCCAGAGGTTAGAGAGAGGTTCTTCACTCAGAGTGTGGTCATGCACTGGAACAGGCTCCCCAGGGAAGTGGTCACAGCAACAAGTCTGACAGAGTTCAAGAAGTGTTTGGATGATACTCTCACGCATGTGGTGTGATTCTTGGGGATTGGACCTGTGCAGGGCTAGGAACTGGACTCAATAATCCTTGTGGGTCCCTTCCAACTTGGCATATTCTGTGATTCTGTGATTTCTTGTACTTTTTGCTGCGATATCACTGGTTGAGGACCACACTGTCCTCCTAGAGCACTATCCAGGCCCTACTGTAGTCCATGGAGTCCTTGATAAAACTTTATTTAGGACTTTCAGCTACAAGCCTTAGGTGTGTGACTGCTACACAGTCACGCAGAAGGTTTGACTCTGGAGCAGAGAGACTTGTATTTCTCTCCACCCCCAAAATCATAGAATCATAGAATGGCTCAGGATGGAAGGGACTTTAAAGATCGCCTAGTTCCAACCCCCATGCCCTGGGCAGGGACAGCTTTCATTAGAATCTTTGTTCTAGACTTTGGTGGGGCCATATCAGTTAGTTAGACTTCTAAAGGTCTGATTTAGCGGGAATCCAACAGGTTTGGAAAATGGTCCGATGTCCCACCTGCCCTGATCCTTTGGGACATTTCATACAGCAGACACTATTTATTACACCCTTTCTCCACACTTCCCAGCCAAATCCTTGCTGTGTCAAGTACTGCAGACAGGGCAGCCAAAATCCAACATGCTTCTGTACTGTCTCATTGAAGCTCTGGACTTCCCCTGTATCCTAGCACAGCATTAGTGCTGAGGCAAAGAGGAAACTAATTGCCTTCAGGCATTTTTGTCAGCCTATGCAATTCTTACAGAGCTCCTGGCCTTGCAAATTATGAAGATGGGCAGGGAGACAGACGAGGGTGTATCTGTGTGACAGGGGTGGGGGCAGCAGCTCCACACAGCACTGTCTGCTTAATTGGTTTCCTTCTTTCCCACTGTATTAATCACCTCCTTGTGCATGCTGCCCAGGGCTCATTTCAAGTCATTTTGCAGACCTACTAAGAGGGACAGGGAGCAGCCCAGGGACGGATTGCTTCCCAGCAGTCCCTGGTCAAAGGCACAGGTCCCTTTGTCTGTCTCCCTGGCTCCACAGCAGCCTACTTTCCACCCTGTCCCTCTTCGATGCTTGCTAATGGAGAATGAGGTGAGCATGAAATGGACTGCTAAAACCTATGAATATTTCAGAAGAAAAAGTCAAGGGACTCCATTAAATCCTCCTCAGTCTCTGCAAATGGAGCTGGGGGGTGGGTGTGCTGGTTAATAAGAAACTCCAGCACTGTGTGAGCGCATGATGCTTTCCAAAGTCTCGCTTTTGCAGTGTCCCCATTGAGTCACCCAGCCCTGCTGCCATTCTCTCCTTCCCCAGGCAAGCCCAAACAACTCTGCTGTCAGCCATGTCTCCTGCTACCTCAGCCTACCCTTACATACCTACCTGATATTCACCATCCAGTTTAATCCAGTTGTCCTCTTCCCACTATCAAAGATTCCCTTTGAGCTGACCAGCATCCCAAGGGCCTACAGCATCCCATCAGCTACCAGTACAGTTTACCAGCACACTATTTACCAACCTCCCTCCCAGCTCACCTGCCATCTTCCCTCAGCCGTTTTCCAAGCCCCCATCCTCATCACAGCCTCCTCAAGACGGCTGCTACCCACCCCCGTCAGCTAACAGCCAGAGCGGCGGCAGCTTTCAGAGCAACAGACAGAGCCTGACAGCCCCATATGTTTCAACAGAGACAGTTCCTCCCTCTAATGGGCCCAGAGGAGTGCAGCTTTCAAAGGATTCAGCGTGGAAGTGACAGGCTGGAAAGTCTTATTAATGGTCTCTCGGCCAGCCCTCCCCAGCCACCAGCATCCTGCCGCAGCCCAGGCACTGGTGCTGCATGGCAGTTAGTAAGCTGAACCCTTCCCTTGGATGTGAGATGGGTTGGTGATGCCCATGGGGTGTTTGTTTTTTTCTAGAGACCAGTTATCATGTGAGGTTTTTCAAGACCACGCACCTTGCACCACACCCTGTTCTTCCAGCCCCAGCTCCCAGACATGCCATGTGGGGTGTCTGGCACCATGCTTGGCTGTCAGGCCCAGAGAGGAACCTGAGGGAGACAGCCCCTAGGTGTGTAGGTCTCCTCTCTCTTTGCCCCCCTGGGAAGTGGTGAGGTCAAGGAAGCCAAAGTGCCAGCACACAGAAACTGCTCACCTCTTCTCCAGGTGCTGGCGTTTACCTAGGAACTGTCTTTTGGTCTCTGACTTCTAGAGAAGGTAAACTGTCATCACTTCCAGGGCTGTTCCTCATAGATGTCTTCTCCGTGGTTTCCAGGAACGTTGGTCCTCCACATCCAAAGGCACAAGTGTCCCTCCTGTTAGACACCAGCACCCCCTTAGGCCACCACTAAATGTGGCAGTTTCTTAGCTTTCACTGTGCTTTTCCTAAATTGCTCAAGTCTGCCTCAAAATGAAAGGGATCCATGAAGGAAAGGCTGAGGCCATGGGCAAACACAGCGAAGAAGACTTTACCCCACAGCATCCACAGTGAAATCATCTCCACACCTTGAAATGAGCTGCTGCACAGACAGGTGTTGAATGAGGCTCATTGAAACTTAAGCTGC
Organism: Empidonax traillii; assembly: GCF_003031625.1. Taxonomy (NCBI): domain Eukaryota; kingdom Metazoa; phylum Chordata; class Aves; order Passeriformes; family Tyrannidae; genus Empidonax; species Empidonax traillii. The sequence continues at coordinate 1,274,656 of NW_020955239.1, read as the reverse complement.
AGACTGACTAGACACAGATAAATGGCCAAGAATGGACAAACACAGTGTAGAGGGGGAACCCTCTCCATTAGACCTCTCCTCCAATGAGAGAACCTGTTTTACCTTCTCTTGGTTGGGGTCCTGAGGACGGCCACAAAACCCTTCAGAACCCAACTGTCTCAAGACAAAAAAAAAGCAGAGAGACCTCACTACCATTTTTCAGTTCACCCCAATTAACCCTTCCTTGTTATGCAACCAGTGATGACCTGTACCACCCTTCCTCTCTTGCACCACTGAAATGAACCCCATCTTTCTCTTGGCTATGCATCCACACATTGCTCCCAAAGTGCTAATTACATTTTACTCATAACTTGCTTAATCAACATAATTAAATTAAGCTGTGCCTTTTTTCCCCGTACCCAGATTGTACTTTGAGTTGTAGGCTGGAGCATTTGCAGAGGCTCAAGTACCCCAAGCCTGTTTCTGCAGCTCTTGCAGTCTGTCTTGTACGAACTTCCACATCTCTACCAAACCTGCCTCTCAGCTACAGTCAGTGCTGTTCCTCTGAGAGAGTTGGACTGTTGCTTCCTTGTCTCTCTTATTGTTCATGTTTACCATTCCATGCCAAGCTACATGAAAATTATTTCCTCTTTAATATAGAAAAATGTCGCTACATAGAGAAAAATTGTTTCATTTTTAATAAACAAAAGTGATCTTAGGTACAGAAGTGCATAAATTCTCTTTTGGCTTTTTCTGATCATCTTCAACAAGGGAGCATTCCCTGACAGACTGGATGCCAGCTCCACATACGATGGTATAACAGGGCAAAGTGTGGCAGATTGGGACTTTGCAAATGTAACAGAGTGCTTCATATTTCCTGCTGGGTAAAGGAAAGCAGACTTAGAAATCTGAGTGACTGAGAAACACTGATCTTTTGCCTGTGACCTCAGTAAAGCAGTGAAGGTGGCAAGTCTGCCATGAAGCTGTTGGCATTCTCAAAAAACAGAAGTTTCTGTTGCTGTTTCCCCACAGAGAGGAAGTCTCCCCCAGCCCAGTCTCTCCCCTATGACAGGGGACCACTACAGGAACAGGTAACATGTTGCTCGCTCATATCTCATAAGCTGGGGAAAGGCTGTCAGTGTGGTCTATGAATGTGAAAAAATATCTAAAGGGAGTTCACCTAGTCAGAGAGGCAACTGCGGGGGGTTGAACACCCAAGGTGAGTCATGTGTCATTTTTTACAGTTCAAGCAGAAAGTTTATTCCTGTCTCACAGTGGCAAGAGCATGACACTGGAAATCAGGCAAAATGAGCTTTGTGTGCCTGGCTAGAAAGTCTCTGGTGGAGATTTACATTAGGCTGAGTGTTTCAGCTCACACATGTTCTGTGGGACAACTGTTCAGCCTCTTGACCTTCCCCTCTGTTGTGCAGCAGATAAAAGAGTGCAGGAAAACCTTTCTACCTCAAGACAACCATTTACTCGTAGAGAGGTCCTTGACTGCCCCTTTACAGGTGTTTTACCCCACAGAAGCAAAGTCAATCTTCCAGGGTTGAGCCCTGCAATCTAGTGATGAGACTAATTGAAACCACTTGATTTTGAATGCTAAATATTTGTTTGCACACAAGCTGGAGTCCACGCCTTTTTTGGAGAAGCCATGAGGCAACTGATGATTACATGCAAGAATACAGACATCTAATTGTGTCATTTGTAAATTGGCACTTTGTCCAGAACCCATGTGAGGTGCTGAGGTCTGCTCTGTTTCCCAGGCAGTTCCTTGGAGCCTCATCAGGAATTTTCCTGGGCCCTTGCTAAGCCAGCTGCTGTATTTCAGAGATGAGTTGCAAGTGATTTCTAAATAGCAGTTGCGAAGCTTCCTGGGATGAATGGATGTGATAAAAATGCTTGATTTCAGCTCTGCTCTTGAGCTGCTGACAGATACAGCACAGCATTAAGTCAGCATAGCATGGCTTGGGAAGCAATTCCTGCTCTGTTCATATTTCATTGCACTTGGCACAAAGCTGATACTGAGGGAAATAACTTGGTGGGACTTCTTATGTGTTGAAATATATATTTCTATCTCAAAAATTTCTCTAGTTTCCAAGTCAACTATTGAAGATTTAAATCCAGTGAGGAATTTGGTGCCTTTAGGTACACTTTCACAAGGTTGCCTCACTTCTTTACACTGAGGGTGGCAGAGCACTGGAACAGGCAGCCCAGGGAGATCGTGGAGTCTCCCTGTCTGGAGACATTCAAAGCCCTCCTGGATGAGATCCTGTGTCAGCTGCTCTAGTTTACCCTGCCTTGGCAGGCAGGGTGGACTAGATGATCCCCAGAGGTCCCTTCCAATCATAAGAATTCTGTTATTTTGAAGTTGTCTAAAAATAAAATAAAAAATAAATTACTCCATTTTGTACTCATTTTTCCTTAAACATTACTGGATAGTGACCCACATTCCCATTTCTACACCCAAGCAGATTCCCTGACTTGGAACATCGCAGGCCCAGGTATGCTTGTGGACATTTTGCAGCTCCCTGGTGCCAAAGAACAGCTTTTCTCAGTTCAGCCTGATTTTTATGCAGTGCCCAGGTAGCCACAGGCCAACCTTTCCAGGGTCAAGAGCCTCTGCAGGGATGTCTATGTCATTTTACATAAATACTCAAAACTTTGCATGGGAGACCACAACTTCCATCAGGCCTATATCCTCTACCTCAGTGGATATTGAGTACAGTAAAAACTTACTAGGCCTTTCACGTCACCATTTCGTCTTAACATAGCTTTTTACCCAGACAGAATGAGTAGAAAGCATTTCTTTCCACAGTAGTAGGGCTTGACTGAGAAGGTTAAGGGAGACTGGAATGAGATTTTTTTGTAAAAGCACCAAAATCCTACGCAAGGGAGAAATTTCTATTCCAGGAGCAAATAATTGCACACAACTACACGTATCTATAAGTGAGAGACTTTATTTGAACCAATTTTTCAAATACAGACATCTGTATTATTCTCACTTCTCGGGAATGTTTTCTGCTCATTTTTGAAGCTTGCAACCTTAGGACAATATTCAGGACATATGTGTACATTAGATCTCTGCAGATGGACACATTCATAATGCACAAGTACAATGAGTGAGAGACTCTTTCCAGATCCTCACACAAGAGCATCGGAAATGGGCCGCTCTAATCGTCAAGTTCTGCTCTTATTAACTTCCAGACACGTCACAGTTCTTGATACTCTCTAGGCTGTAGCCACCTTCTTCAGGCCCCGATTTACTACTGTGTTACTTCAGCTGTATGCCAGTGTAACTCCTCAAAATAGGGCTTAGGTGATGCACAGGGATGTGTTTTATTCATTGGGAACAGGCATGAGCAGAAAAACCAAGCTATTGAGTGAACGGTTCACCTGGGATTTTCTTTTGTGAGAGTAGTCTAGGTCTCAGGCTGGGATTTATTTTTTGGAAGTGGCCAGTGGTTCTGGGTGTGTAATACATGACCAGTGGTTCTGGATGTGTAATACATGAATCTTGATGTTCAGAGCATACAGGGGACCTGTGGCTTGGACCCCAGTGAGGTGTCTCTCAAGTTGGGCACTCCAGACGTGAGCCACTGGGGTCACTAGCCTGTTCTGCAAATCTCAACCTTCACCTCTTCTTTCAAATATTGCTCAACAGAGGAATGTAGTAATAAAGCATTGTAGGTAAGAATGCAGGCTCGCACATGACCTGAGATCAACACCCTGAAAAATGGATAGAGGGTAGCGCTTTCAGGACCACCTAAATGACTCATGATCTTCAGCTCCACTTCGGGAAACGACTGGAGAATTTCAGGCCTGAGACCCCCAAATGCGCTGCAGAGAGGAGTTTGGACATCCTTCAGCATCTGGGCCTTAGGAACTTGCATCTCTTTGAAAGCCAGTGAAATGTGTGCTCTCAAGTGCCCATGTCACTTAGGTTATTCTGAAAACTGTACCCTATATACATATAGGTAGATAAGGGGCAGACTTTCACAGGCACAAGTGGCAGTTAGACATGTAACTCCCATTGATTTCTTTTTCCCCCTCGGGGACCTGGAAATTACCCCCCCGAGGAGTTGAATCCTCCTCTCGCATTATTTTCACACCAGATTAACACCACTGGTTCCAGTGGAGCGACTCCTGAGTTACCCCGGTGTGAGCGAGAGGAGAACCAGTCCTGAGGTGCTCTAAATATCCAGTGAAAGTGCTAATGTGGCAATGCAGAAAAGCAGGGAATCTGAGCACAGGCCTGGAAGAGGACCCCCAATGCCACTTCTGGCATCACTGAGCTTCAGGTGACCACCGAGCGGACTTCTTAGCCAAGAGTGACCACAAAAACATTCCTTCAAAGCCTTCCCTCCACCTCTGCAAACCACAACCACTCCATTTCCTTCCTAGGACACCTGTGACAAACACCAGACAAAAAGTCTCAAGTACTAGTTTGCTGTTTGGAAACCACAGGAAAAAAGAAATAACTCTTGTAAGGAAGTTGGCTATGAACTCCCTCTTCCTTTTCTTTCTTCTTTCCTTTTTTTCCTAAACTCCTCTTTTTCAGTCATGGCCATTTCTTTCACCTAGAGTAACACATTTCCCAGGCTATGGTGTTTATGTGGTCACCACAGGTGAGTTTCTTCTAGCTAAGGCCTCTCATGGGGCTGCGTTAGGGTTTAGGGTTGGAAAACACTGGGTCTGAAGGGATCTCAGCAGAATGCCCTTCCCCTCCCTTTGGAATGTGGCTCACTGGGAAGCTCCTTGGCTGATGCAACTATTGCAAGGGTTGTGGGGTTATATATGCTATCAGTGCAGATTGTCAAGATGCCACAAGCATTGCAAAGCAGACCAAATCCATGCGAACAATCTACTGCATTGACGAGGATGGGGGGGGTTATGTTGGAATTTTTTTCACTTTTCCAAGGCTTAGTCCAGTGAAATGTGGTAGTGAAATGTCAAGAGCTGGCCTACAGCTGGTATGAGCATTCGGTGTAGCTGTGGGTCACTAGCGTGTCTTACTACAGAGGCATGGAAAAAGCCCCTCTTGGACCCTGAATTTCCACAGCACTGCACGGTGAGGTCAGGCACAATATTCCCAGTGTGAGTCACTCTGACATGCCCTTCCCTTTCCATACTTAAAGTAACAACCACAGACACCTCCAGGCAAAGCTATATCCTCTTCAGGGAGAGAGAATGAGATATATATTCCCTGGGGAATTACTGTTGGTTGTCACCAGGACTAGTAGAAAAGCTTCAACTACTCTGCTGATTACTCTTTGCTCCACTCTTTACTTCTGGGACCTCCTGCCTCTTCTGCTGCTCTCAGCTCGCTTGGTATTTTGCTAGAAAAATTGTTCCTCAAATACCCTTGTTCTCCTTCCAGTTTCCGTCCCATGCTACATCCTTTATACTGTTTCCTTTTAGCCTTTGAAAATCTGGCTGAGGAGGCAACTCAAGGAAATTCAAATGCTTTTCTCTGCTCTCTTCCTGTACCCTGAAGACAGCCCAGCTTCCTATACAAATCTTGTGTATTACACATTAAACCACTGCCTGCTAAAGGCAGGGTTTGTCTCTGTGTTCTCTCTCACGCTCTCTTTGCCCTGACTCTCTGGCAGGATCAGGACACGGTACAATAAGAAAGATAGGGGGGTGCTTGGTTACAGCTAGAAATTTTAATCTGGAACCAAGGGAGAGGAATTAGTGTTTAAATTATTTAGGTTTGCAGTTGGTAACCACATACCCCGTTTTCTTTGTGGGAGGGGAAAAACCAAAACACAAAACCCAACCCTTTGTTCTCTAAGCAACATGGCAAAGTTATGTTCTTACGAACGGTGACAAAACACGCGCGATGCCCCAACCATCGGCCGAGGGGGAGGCAACATGCGAAATACAAAGATAAAACATCCCTGGGGAGAGAAAGTTTTTTCAATTTTTGAGGAGGGAGGAAGGCCTATGTCCAGGAAGACACATGAGGCAGTTTTCATTTCCTTGTAAAGTTAAAAATAGTAATAGCAAACTGTAGGCAAAATGAAAAATTTGGAGTCTGAAGTCAGAAGAGCAGGAAGACCACATGGTCTTTGAGGAAACAGGCAAGACAGTCCTTAAGAAAACTCTTGTAAATGGTCATGACAGGAAATAAGGCCAAACAAAAACTGTGCTCTCTCCTTCCTGCCTCCTCCCAAACACCTCTCCCACAAATCCTGAGAGCTGAACCTCAGTTCTCTCAACTCGGTGCTAGAGACACGGGGTTTCTGCAACGTCTGAGCTGGGCTGGGCACCCTGTGCGCTACGAACAGCAAACATACTCTACACCTCTCCTCCCTATGCCTCAGCCCCCCGTGTCCATCAGAGCGCTCTCTCTCCCCAGACACCATCCACACCCCTGCTGCTGTCGCAGCAGAAAACGGGCGGGGTGGTGAGACCTGACATACGGTCCAAGCAATGCCTGATGTCTGCGCTACATTTGCTGAATTGAGGTCAGGCTGGAAGGTGTCTCAGGGTTTACCACCCATCATGACATGGGAATATTAGCATATATATCATTTATGAAGTATGACACAATACCTATCTGTCAGTCAGCCCATCTTTCTACTTATTTAGTCTGTCTAATCTACTTTAGCTAGCTACGTTTCACTATCTCTATCAATCGTCTATTGCTCCATATTATCTAATTTCTTCCTGTCTCTCTCTCATCTTTTTCACTCTAATCTTTCTTTCTCTAGCTATACTCCCCTCTCTCTCCCTATCATCCATCTATCCACTCAGAAATCTTTTCCCCCCCTCCTCTCTCTAATCCCTGTTTTTAAAACTCTCTGTCCAATCTCTCTCCCACTCTCTCTTTCCCTCTCCTTTAAAAAATATTCCCTGTCTCTCTCTCTCTCTTATTTCTACACAATGCCAGGAAGCACATGGAAATGAATCCTGAAGTGTTTTGGTGGCACTTCCAGTGAGCAGTCTACGTTCAAAGCGATCATTTCTGAGGAGACACTGTTCATCTTTTCTCCCTGTTTCCAACAAAGAGATGGAGGAGAACTAATGGGTGTGGCAGGGAGGGCCAGCCAGCCCTCTGAAGGCCATGGGGCTGCCACCCCAACAGGCATCAGTCACCAAGGGACTTTGGAGCTGTCACCATAACCATCTTTTTGGTGTTACTACTGTGAGGGCAATTTAATCATGGCACTTCAGCATCATACAGTAACACTGCAGGGTACGCTGGCTGTCACTGCCAATGCAGCCAGGAAATCGTGCAAGAGCTGATGGGAAAGCACATGATCATAATCAGGGCAGTGACAGAGCAATAACAGCCAATAACGGGGCTTTTATGAAAGCCTAGTTATTACTAAATATGTTTTAACTGTTCACTCTCACAGCTCATAAACAGAACAGCAGACCCCAATGGCTGTGCAGGCTTAGGGTTTGGCATCTGTCAGTTCTCAACTGGGACAGGCTGTGTCTAGCAAACATGCAGTTTATGGCACCAGGGAACATCACACACCCTGTGAAAAGTGGTGGTGGAAATTTAGGAGGCGGTTCTCTGCTCTGGCCATAAATGACAGCTAAAAGCTTTGGCTCTTGTTAGAGCCGGGTGAACCATCCTGGGGTTCGTTAGGGAGCAGGAATAGATATTTCTCAAAGTGCCGTTGACTGACTCTTACACCACCAGACCTCATCCTGCTCACATGCTATTTATTCAATGCATTGGCCCAATTTATTTTGCCAAATAAAACATTTTTGGAAGGCCACACTATGCTACTCAGTGACTTTTCCAACTCTAGCCCAAAGGGGGGAGTGTCATCCTGCTGCCAGGGGAAGCTCAGGCCCCAGGACCCTGTCCCCTCATGGCCCTTGGTGCACCCCTTGGCAGGGGTGAGACCTTCAGCATGGATCAAAGCAGGTCCCTTTGCAGGCTCATCTCTCCAAGGTCACCATAGTTCTCCAAATCAGGGCCTAGAGATCTCCTAGAAAGCAACTTATTATGTTCTTTCCTAACACTGATTTTGCTACTTTCATTATTTATGTTAGTCAGTACTAAAATCTCGCTCAAAATCCAAGCCTGCTCCCCTTAAAAATCCCCTCAGCAGTGCCAGGGAGAGCAGTTGGTCACTGACTGGTGGCCAAGGAGCACAGCTTGGCCACGTAAGAAGTGGCCAACTGAAGACCACAGGCCAGCAGGATGTACAGCAGCATAGAAATGCGACACGGTGGTATTAATGATCATTATTCTCATTTATTAGAATTATTGTTCAGTTTGAAAAAGGAGCCTGGAGCCAAGCATTACGCTAATTGGCACATTTTTTAGTTGTTGTTGTTGTTTTAGTTCTGAAAACAAACTGGCGTTTAGTATTCTTTTTCCTTTGTTTGTTTGTTCTGTTGGGTCTTTTTTTTTTTTTGGTGTGGTTTTTTTTTTTTTTCTTTCGTTCATTCCATCACATTGAAAAAGGAAGAAAAGAATTTTTTTTTCCCTCTTTTGTTTTAACTCACTCGGTAAGTCTGGACTCCTCGGATGAACGTAACATTGCACACACACACACTTGGAGAAGAGAGAGAGGAGAGAGAGAGAGAGAGAGCGCGCTCGCAGTGGGCAGACAGACACACGCACGCGCCAGGTCAAAGAACTCTGATACAGTGCAAGAATTTTCCCAAAATGATTGGATCATCATTACCAAAAACTCGCCATAACAACACCAAGAAACAAAGAAATGTTTAAGCCACACTGTTTGACTGGGATTTTTCCTGCTTTTTTTTTTTTCTTTAAATGTTTGCCACACAGAGAGAAAAAGGGTTTAAGTGGGAGTGGGAGAGGGACAGACAGGCTCACAGATGTGAGCAGGAAGGGGGGAGATCAAGATTGGGGTGGGAAGGAAGGATAGAGGATAGGGGGAGGGAGGGAGGGGCAATGGGGAGTCATTTCTTAATGTTCAGGCATTTTCTTGGTCCGCCTTGCTCTCTTCTTCTTTCACCTCTTCCTGCTGGGCACTTTCAGTAGGTTTGGTTTCTTCTACAGCATCTGGTGGGGAAAGAGATGGTCCAGGGTTAGTCAGCCATGATCTAGAGCATCCTGCATGTGTACACAGCCACTGCATAATGGACTGCGTGGCTTCAGTCTTCTCTCTCCCCAAAGTGACCCAGGTCTCAAAGTCCCTGGCATTTCTGCGGCACGGAAAGAACATACCAGGGTCCAGCACAGCAGGCAAGAGTGTAGCTCTCACAAAACACCTTTGGCCAGAGAGCATGTGCAACTGGAAGGAGCTGCCTTGCTTGCTGCTGATGTGCCAGACAAACACTATTCATGTCATCAGATGCACTTATTAGGCTCTTGGCTTACCAACTGGATCACACACGTTTTTATGGAACCCACTGACTGCACCAGCTACTGCTGAACCGTTGTCCCTTAATTACAGCCAAGACTTGAAGAGGTCACAAAGAAAAAACTCTATACACACTTGAAGCCTGCAAGACCCAGAGGGAAAAATTTTGTAACCTGTAACTCAGACTTCTGTCACACTGAATGAAGATCTAGAGAAATGTCTCCAGCCTTCAAGAATTGGAGCCTTCATCCGGGAGGTTGCCACATCTCTCCACTTTTCTGGGCTCTCCTTTCAAAAGCAAAGCTGCCCCAGGGGGAAGCAGTGAGTGTAACTGGAGGCTGGGTCTGCCTGTCAATCAGACACCTTGTTCTGGCACACCATTCACACAAGAAGTTGAAACTGATGCTACGAACAATCCTACAAAGAACTAGAGAGAGGATCAGAACCCAAGGGAAAGAGAGGCAGCCAAGAAGAACAAGGCAAATGAAAGGAGTGCCCCTCAAGCTGGAATGATCTCACTGTTGGGTTCATTTAGCCTGAGAATCCACCTCCTTCATTGCAGAAGGAGGGATTTAATTGTCTCTGAGTTTCTACTGACCAGCCCTCACTATTTTTAGATCAGAGAACATGCTAACATGTTCTCTGGCCTCTCTCAGAAACAGTCTGTGCACTGTGTGGATTGCTTTTACAGCACAAGGTGATGGTTGACCCAGGGCTGCAGGGCTGTAAGGTAGAATAAAGCAAAAGGGTCTCAGTGCTCTGTAGTGACTGGTCTGCTGCATCGCCATCCCTCCCCACTTCTCAATGACTCCCCCTCCCACACACACATACACACAGCCCATGGAGAGGTCAAACAGCATCACTCTAGACTTGGCATAAAGAACAGGGAAAAGAAATCAGTGCTGATGGGCTGGGTTGTGTGGGACAGACCCCATGTCATTGGTATGACACAAACCTCAGTTGATGGCACTTGAAATACCTCTGTAACATCACTGTATCTCCAGTGGTCATTCAGAGAGGACTGTGGGGTCCCTGGATAGTTCCTGGCTTCTCTGATGGGCTATCAGATTACACTGTACCAGCAAATTAAATGAGCCAGGGACTGCTCCCCAGCCCCAAGGCCAGCTGGCACCACACAGCTTATGTCCATAATGCTAAACTCTCTTATCCTCCAGAACAGGGTGGCTGTGTCTGGGACCTGTCTGGGGCAAAGCTAGTTGGCGTATGCAAAAATCACAGCATGACCTGTGCTGTCAGATTAACAATATGGATGTTCACTTGCCAGTGTTTGGTTTGTGAGGATTAGCATCCTCATACCCATGTTTAGCTTCAGCAAGAATGCTAATTGGGATGTGAAACTTTCCTTACTGACACCATTTGTGCATATTGGCCTGGTCCATTTGATGCCATCAGATGGCAGACTTGTATTTGCTTCCAGCACTGGCAGTAGGTGCATTCCTGCTTCCCACTCCCCTTCTGCTCTTTAGCCTAGCTTTTCAATATGTTCTTAGGCACCACTTCCTTATGAATCACCTCTAAGACGTGTGTAACTTCCCATCCTGAATCATCTTCATTAAAGACTCTACTTCTGGACCTTCATATAATTTTATCTTGGTAAACTATGACTGTTGATTTTCCAAAAGGTAAAAAGTTCTGTGGGAACATCTCCATGGCCTAAGCCACTGCACCTGCAAAACCTCTTTCAGCAAAAACATCTGTGGACTTTCCTTCCCTCGATACTGAATAACTGAACAAGATCCTATTCAGTGACTCCATCTATATCTGGTACAGCTACCACCACAGACCAAAGACAAAATAGGCTACTGATTAAAACAGGATGCAAATATCACTGTAAGGCAAAGCAGGTCAGCTTGGGTTGATTTTTAATTTTTATTTTTTTTAAATTTTCCTGAATTACTTGATCACTGGGAGAGAGGGGAGTCCTTTTAATCCTGCTCTTCTCCAAGACATTCACAGAGGAGACGTTGAATTATGAAGCTAAGAGTAGAGTCTCAATGCACAACCATCTACCCTTAAATTTGAGCCAAAAGACTAGCCAGCAGCAAAGCCTAGTTTCTTATAAAGCTCTGAGAGACAAATCCTAGTACAGTAGAATTTCTGGGTTTTTTCAACAGGTAGATGCAAGATGAGTGAAAGAACAGCAAAGAACAGGTAATGTGGCTTCAGGAACACAAGCCCTGACACTCTATTTCATTGTGTTTAAAACTTTCTGTGTCTTCCTACTGAAAAGATGCGCAGGTTTAAGCCAGCAGTGCCACAGCCTCCTCAGCACAGCACAGCAGACTGGCCTGTAACGCAGTAAGCACAGGGACAGACAGACACTGGGAGGTCCTGCACACCTGCTGTGCTGCCGAGTGCCTTGGCCGAGACGTACGAACCGTTGAGCCACACGGATGCCCCTGTTGCATCAGCAGCTGAAAGTGGGGTCCAGCTCCTACACCAGTAAGCTCCTGACAGTTGTCCTGGAGGGATGGGCAGGAAATCTGGTTGCACTCAAAGCGGGGGAGCTGGCAACCTCGGTGCTGTGGGGTAGATCACAGTGTTTCTGTGCTGTTCTTGCTTGATAAGCAAGCAGGTTGAAACACATTTTCCTGACATGTCTTGTTCCCTGTTAGCTCACCACAGTGGCAAATCTAATTTCCAGGGAGTGCCTGTGGCGCCTAGAGATCCCTGGCTGGCAGAGGAACTGCACGAAGGTGCCTCACTGTCCCCATTACTCTTCTCTGGGGAGCAGACAGCGATAGGCAGATGACTCTTTGCTGAAGCAACCCAGAAACTGCACTGATTTCTGCTGTGCATGAAAGAGCCTGGACTGACTCTGATTGACTTCCTGAGCAGCAGGAATGATTTAAAGTCTCTTCACCCCATATTCAAGTCAAGAGAGAGGAATCATACAAACCAAATGATGGTCTGTGGATACCACAAGTATAAATAATAAGTCTAGCTTTTTGAGTAGGACTTACCACACAAAATTCAGTGAATCGCTCTCCCTATTTTTTCTTGTGTGTTGTTGAAGCAATAAGGGGAAATGTTCTATGTACTGCTACACCCTGCTAAGCTATGTCTTATTTCCCTAGCAGCTTTAGCAGCATTTTATTGATTTTTGGGATGGGGGAAAAGAAACAACCTGGTGTTATTATATAGTAATGAACTTTAGCAAGAAGCAGTATCATGAAGGATAAAGAATTTAGCACAAAAAATAAATTTCAAGCTCTGGCACTACTAAACCACATCAGAAAGAAGAGGATTTGCTCTGTGCAGTGGGAGCAATGCACCACAACCCCACTGACATCAGGGCAAGCTAATAGCAGTTTTTGATTCACAACGAGCAGTGAGACCGTTTATCTGACTCACCAGTTTGTTTGATGCAGGCAATTTCTCCAGTGTGTTCTCTGGGGTTTTCTACAGCCTAGTTCTCAGAGTCCCAGTAAAGGAGGGCAAGGTATTCCTGGGGAGATTAGTAGATAGCTATCCTGGGGATTCCATACATGAGAGAGAATATTTCTTACTTTGTTTTTTATTCAATACTAGTCTTTATCATCCACTATTTTGAACTCTGGGCTGTTGCACCTGTGGGTTTGTAGTGAACAGGTACCATTATATAGACAGAACTGCACAGCCTTGGCATCTTACATTCACTTTGTTGCAAAGGTGACCAAAAAAGCAGACGAGAATTCAGGCTGTCCCCTGATAGAGGAACAAAAGTATTTCACCCTGGGTAGCCAAACTTTCACCTGTCTAAAGCTGCCTCCCTCCTGAACGTGCCAGCATTGTGAGACTCTCCTCCCACAAGATCAGAGTCCCCTGTGTCCTTGCAAGGGAACAAAACAACAGTCAGTTATTTCCTCAGCTGAGTCTCGATTTGGGCAACATCAGTATGCTCATGGTGAGACCATGAAATGAGAAAATTGAGGTCAAAGGGGACAGACATATCACCTAACTGCAGACATCTACATAGAGACATCTCCAGCTGATCTTCTCACTCTCTCCTTCCTTTCTAATTAGTGGAAATAAACATCACATTTCTAGGACTCTGTTAACCTGTCCTGTTTAGATACCTACTTTAGGACAAGAGGAGTTGCAGCCTTGGAACATCTACATCTGTAACTAGCCAAAATGGAAACATCCACATTTGTCCTAGAGCATTCCAGCCACAGAGCAAAAGGAAAGATACAAACTCACAAAATGAGAACACAAGATGTGCACACATGGAGGAAACAGAACAGGAGGGGAGGCAGAGCTGTAAAATAAAGAAAAGAAGCATGAGGAGGGGCCAAAAATAAATTCAGTCCTGAAGGATAAAGCAAGAATGGCTAGGTCAAAAAGCTGGGAAAAAAAAAAAAAAACAACCCACAACCCAAACCATCAACAAAACCCAGCTAGTTGGTGCTTGCAATCATCACCCTTACAGTTGTCTTAATGCACACCAGTCACCACTTGCACTGTTCCCGGTTATTCCAGTCCTGTGGACCCACCCCCGTAGACACAGTTTTGAGATTTTAGTTTGCATTTTTTCAGTGTGTGGAAAGCTACGCTGCAGTCCAAATCATCCTGTAGAATGGGATAATTTTGCCAAAGAGACAGGCATCTGTGAGCTGAGCTGCCACCAATCTAACTTCCACCTAGCAAACTAGATGGATCAGCCACGTTGAGAAACGTTTTGGGCAGCCTCAGACAAACCTTAAGCTGTGACTGCAGAATTGTTTAAGGGATAAAGCAGCGTGGTGGGACAGGCTGATATGTGTTTGCTTCCTGGCTGAAGGGCCTGTGTCAGAGAGATGCTTCATACTACAGCTTCAAGTGGCACCTGCTAGGGAACAGCCTTGCCCATGGAAGAGTAATATTATGGAATGAACTATAGATCCTTGCTGAAATAGGGTCTTAGAGGGTTCCTGCTCCTCAGCACTCCATTTATTTCCTGGAAAGGGTGAGAGTCATGTCTGTGAGCCCTGCTGGGGAGCAAACGGCTGGAACATATGCAGCTCTGGTTGCTGTAAAGCTGAAGCAGGCACGCAAGCAGCAGTTTTGCTGGATGGTGGTACTTCCAGCTGCCTTTGCCTACGCTGTGCTCTAATGGTTGAGTGTGCAGGCTCCTCTCCAAGTCCCTCCACTGCCCTACATTAGTGAAATTAGGTTGAGTGGATTTCCGGGTAAAACACTGTCTCTTGGGACCTGCCCAGCTCCCATCTGACTTGCCAAGATTAATTAAATCAGAGCAGACATCAGCTTATGACCATAGTAGCAGCAACCTCTCTGATGATCATTTCTTTTGTGGCTGGTGGTTTGGGTTTTGTTTTCCTTTTTGTCTGTTTCACTGCAGATCTTTAAATTACCACAGCCAATGCCAAGAGAAGACAAATTGCATAACACTCTGGGATTCTAATACAGATGCAGGGATTTTGCTTTTGCTGCTCTCTCTCTCTCTCTGTTTGCATAATTATTGCTGATATTGATTGTGCAGCTAGAACTCTCTTGTGCATTCATGCTAAAGTACTTCCCAGATCTATGCAGACACTGCTCTTTCCCTAGTGTTTTTCATGCTCCTTCCTTTCTCTGTCCTTTGCCAGCTACAGCTTGGGCAGAGATGGATCTGAAAACCTGTTCCTCATCCAGTCTTCACTTTGCTCCCGAATATTAATCTGGGTCTTCCTGTCCTGTTATAATCAGATCTCATCTGCCCCAGAGATGACTCTGCTTAGAGACTTTGTTTTTTGGAGGGTAAGGAGCACTGGAAGGCTCCATTTAAAATCCCTGACCTAAGCCTCTCCTAGTTTTAATGACATTTGGATCCAGATTTGGATCCAGGCTTCACAGCTTGATTCATCTGTCCCAATCCATCTGTCCTTCTAGCCAGCCAGAAGCCTATTCCAGGCAGACGATGGTAGGTCTGAGACTGCTGAAACAAGACACACGTCAGGTTCAGAGCTGTTGCTTACACAGTTCTCTTCCTGATCCATGTTAGCCCATTGCAGTCAGCCCTACGATGCGTCATACGCAGTGCTAAAATCCTACGCCCTCCCCGCTCACTGCTTCTGAAAACTGGCAGACTTACACTGCCCCAGCAAAACACTGGGAAATGAAGAAATTGTATTTCAGGTGAGTGGCTGTGTCTGGTCAAGGGGATTGACTTCTCCCAGACCCCTGGTGAATCCCTCACTTGCCACAGACAGACCCAGGGTGCCACCTGCTTCCTGTGAGCCCTAGGGGTCCTGGTGGGCACATGGCACCTGGAAGATCTGCATACCCTTGTCAAACCCTGCAACAATGTGGTGGGGAGGAATGTCACCAGTGCAAGTAGCTGGCAGGAGGTCCAGGTAAAGAAGCAGGCAAAGCAGACTGTTAAGGTTAAACCAAAAAGGCTAATATGGCCACAATACATGGTAGCTTTAGCCTCCTATTCCTAGACCACCTCATCTTTGTTTCAGAACCATGTATGAATGGCTCACTTGCTCCAGCAGAGAGGAAAATAAACAACTTCTGCAAGTCCCATGGCTGATAACTTTGGTCCAAGCTTGGACAGCTGCCTCTTTTTCTGATCCTGCTAAATCCTCAGAGGACATCCAGCCCCAGTTCTGTCGCCCCAAATGCCTTTGCGCTTTGTCAAGCTGAAGAGACAATGGCTTAGGGATTTCCTCTCCCTCTCATCCCACCTCGTGCCTTTCTTCCTCTAGCACCACCGTGGAAATCCAACCCTGCATTGGCATCCATGTGCACTGTAGATGGAAAGGGAAGGAGTGGTGGGAGAGATGCTCAGGGTGCGCAGCAGTGGGGAGGGGGTGCCAAGGGGAGTCAGGCTCACAGCTCCATTGCAAAGCATCTTTCACAGTGTCTAGACACCAGCTGCTGGGTTGCCACGGAAACTCCCCAAATCTGCCTGACAGGAGGGAGCAGTGAGGTCTCCAGAGAAATGGGAGTGATGGAAGAAGAGGGTGGGGAGAAAAGGGAGGATGTTCCTTGTGAATGCGAAGTGTTAACCCTGTTACAGTTACATTTGCAAATATTTTTCCCTCCTGGAGAATGGGAAAGAAGGGGCTCTCCTTCTTTCATCCACTGCTATTTCCTTCCCATATTCATGGATGCAGCCAGGCCTGGAGGCTGAGAAAAATTACAGTTATACGGCTGACTATTCATCTATTGCTGCCTATTACCAGTACTTTTGTCCCAAACTTCCTATGTACTGTACCTATAACTTGGCAATTTCAATCTAGCTAGGCTTGGAAGAAGTCTACCAGAGTGATTTTGTTTTCAGACAGTGAGATCTCCTTTAACAATGCCACTCTCAGCCATGCTGACAGCTACAAGCAAAGGCAGCTCCAGGGAGGACAGGGCCAGTGTGACTTGTCACAGCACTTCTGTGGGGATGCTTTGTTGCACCAGAAAGTGGTGGGCAAGTGCGAGACTTCATAGCACAGTGGCCAAAGGCAAGGTAAAAGAGCTTTTTGCAGATGAGAGTGCCTTGAAGGCAGATGTTTTGCACTGGTATTGAGTGGCTTCCTACCACACAGAATCAAAGGTGCTGTGACCTCAACAGACTCCTACCAATGTTCCATGGCCTTCACAGCCAGGGACCTTGAAGGGGAGAAATGGGAAGTGCCTTGTGCAGTATTTCCCCAGCCATCAGCTGGAGTCAGAGCTGATCTGATGCACCATCAGTTGCTCAGCTGCCTTGATGAATCAGAAAGGCTCGGTCCAGAAGCAATTCCAAGCTACCAGGCCCTCCATCTCCCACAAAGGTGACCCAGAATCAAAGATGCCTCTGCAGACATCAGACCATAGTTCTTCCTTATCCTCTGCTTGACTTTCCAGCAAGGTAGTAGTGTACTGATCTTTCTAGATACAATATCAAGATTGTATCAGACCTATGTGATAAAACAGTATATAATATCCAGATCATACACTTAGGATGAACCCACACCTTCACGAACATGAAGAGCTATCTCCCTTGTCACCTTCCCAGAATGCTACAGGCAGCCAGCAGTGTAAGTATTTATATGGTCTTCATCACCTCAACAATAGCCTAACTAAAAATCATGGGGGTATTTTATCCTTGTGGCACCCCAGTGAAGAAAGAAAAAGCTTTTGTTTGCATTTTAGAATAAGCAAAGTATGAAGAACTGGGCTGTAGTCACACAAGAGCCAGTGGTGTACCCAGGAGGCTGAGTCACCTTGGCTTTTCATTCCAGCACCTTAACGAGCCATTCTGCACACAGCCACACTTTCACTGGTATGATCCCTTGACCCTGTTATTTATGACATTCCATGAAGTCCTAATTTCAACCCAAAACTGGAGGTGCAGCAGTCTCAGCAATACTCCCCGAGCCATCACAGGAAGGCAATTAGAAGAAAAGCATTCATTTTTTCATCTGAGGAAATCCGAAAAAGAAATTACCCATAAGATGTTCTTTACTCTTCTCCTCACCTGCCCGTGTTGATTTCACACAGGTCCTGGAGACCAGAAAGGGTGCTCTTTTGAATTCCTTAAATATCTTGTGATTCAAACAGCTTGAATAGAGGTTTTAACTTGTTCCAGCTGTGGAATATAACACCTGACAGCTGATCTTGGCATATGTGTTGGAAAACAGGATGTCCCCATCTCATGCAACAGCATTCTTTTGAGTCACCCGTCTTTTCTCCCTTGCTGGGTAAAGTTTTGGATGATGGTTGAGAAGTAGAGGGCATGTGAAGGGACAGAAGAACAAAGTCTTTGTAAGAGACACTCATTTATTCTTTAGCCTCCTTAGAGCAACTGCCCTCTAAGATTATAGGGGGGAAATCAGAGGAAAGATAAGAAGAAATGGAAATACCCTGAGTAGATACAGGCCAATTGAACCTCATTGAAGTGGCTGATAGTGATTTTTCTAAAGCCAGGACCTTCCTAGAAAAGTAATTAATTCAGGGAAGGAAGGTTACAGCATTTGGGGATGCAGGTTTGATTTGGAGAGGCCTAGCAGATGTACAGAGAATAGTACAGCAAGGACAGAAGTTTGAGAGACAGATCAAGTCCTCAGAGGTCTGCCCATCTTACAGCTCTGCTGATCAGCCTGGCAATTGTGATAGGATCAGTAGGGGGATAAAAAGGAATCTGAAACTGTGGCAGACTGCTGGCATTCACGCACTGCTGATCCTGAAATAAAGAGGGTTAAGAAGAGGAAGGAAACATGCAGATAGAGCCTTTAGGTTCTCCATCTACAGCTCCCACCTCCTCACACAGGACCAGCTGTGCAGCTGCTCTCCTTCCCTTCCCTGGCAAGGCTGTCCAGGGAGAAGAAACTACAGGAGGAAATCTTCCGTAATTGCGGCAAAATGGTCTAGAAATTCCTTCAGTGCATCCAGAATTAATGCACTGCTCCTCCTCTCGTACTCCTCCCCCTTCAGCTGTCGGTGGCAGGAAAACAAATTGCTGCAGCCCTTACTACAAACCACGCTCCCGCCCCCCTTCCCCCAGCCCAAAAGACATGTGCCATTCATAAGCTGCCTGACTGCTGGTCTCCATTATTAAAGCCTAGAAGACTGATAAATTGGGGATTCATGGAGCCTGCAAGCCTCCAACAACCACATTGCCATGGAAACCAGAGGCAGCCTCCATCTCCAGCAGAAATGATATTGATCTAGCTGAAGGCAGGGAATTACAATCAAGGAGAGGACATAAAATGTCTCTTTTTTTTCCCTTTGCCATCCTCCCATTTTGTGTTTAAATGAAGGAGAAATTTCATTTAGAGATCATTAGTTTGTTTCTGTCCATCATCATACACCAAGGCTATGTAAATTGGATTCTGAAATTAATTAAGTGCCTGTTGTCAGGCCTTCCACAGCCATCTTCTTGATAACTGTCTACAGCAGTTGCAACATCAACAACACCGGCATTTTGCATCAAAGATATTACTAATATTTCTCAAAAGCACAGCTGGTGTGCACACCCTTAGAATTCCAATGTGTTTTATGCAGAATGGGCACTGAAACACTGACACCACTTTCTAGAAGGCAGTCCGGGCTTCATTCTGTACCCAGTGAAGCTCCTGGGCCTTTGGCTTTTCATTTCAACTGGAGGAGATTTGAGAGCCCAGACACAGGGAGACGCATTTTGAACTAGGAGCACTTGTGGGGAAATCCCCACTTCGAGACAACACAAAGTGGTATTACTGGTGCAGAACAGCCCTCACATCTTCTAGAAATCCCCTGTCTGGGACTGCTTAATCACAGCCCTCGAGAGACAGAAAGATCAGGGGTGACAACACCTGTCCTGCAAAACTGGATGGGCAGCTCGACACTTTCCCCAGATCATCCTGCAAAGGCCAGATCCTCCTCAGTTTTTAGCCTCATCCCTTGGGTACCCATGAGAAAGCTTAAGGATTGGGAGGTAAAGAGTCACAGTTTGACTGCAGATGGGAGGTTGGTCTGTGTAATCACCCCTTATGCCCCAAGAAATCTCTGTGACCAGAGGTGTGGTGATGCTTGCTCAGTAAGTGGTTAGCTCTAGGGGAAAGGAGGTGTAGGGCAGCCCTGAGCCTTGCACTGGCCATTTTCAGGGAGCCAAGCTGCACAGAATGAGGGAAGCAAGGAGATGCCTGTAAAAACATTAATGAATGCTCTCATTGCCAGCACCAGTCTTCCCTGTGAAGGTGGCCGCAACTAGCATCAATAATTATGATTTTAAACAAAATCTGGCAAGTTTGGAGGTTTGTTTTTTTGGTTTGGGGGATTTTGTTTGTTTGTTTGTTTGGGGGTTGGGGTTTTTTTTTTGTGTTTGTTTATTTGGTTGGGGGTTTTTGGTGGTTTGTTTTGTTTTGTTTGGTTTTAACCAGTTTTTAGAGCCATTTCTCCCATTCTGAGAGGGACTTCTCATTCTTTGAATTCTCCGAGCGCTGCGCCAAGCAAACTAATGTGACTGTCCCACAGTAGCCATCTCGGTTTAATTGGCTTTTCACAATAACAACTCAATCAGGCAGTTGATGAATTCGGCCTTGACATGAGGGCATTCAGTGGGACAGCTGCAAATGCTGGGGAGACCTCCTAGGGGTACAGATAGGCAGCCCAATGCCCTGTGCAGAGCCAGCTGTGCCATGGCCAGCTTGCATCTCCTCTATGGAGCAGAAAGTGTATCTGGATTGTCAACAGCAAAGTTGAAGCTCCTCAGTACTGTCCACTATGGCAGAAGAAGTACCCATTCAGGTGGCTAAGATCGCTCTTAGCTAAGCTACTCTACAAGAACACGGCTTTTCTCCCTCATCAAAGGGCGTTCCAGCACTGCTTTGGCTGTCCCTTGCCATCACTTCCAGCCCGAGGTAGCCCTGACTCACTGTAGGGCCAGGCAGCAGCTACTCCTTCATTATCTCTTTGCTTAGCCAAGTCTGCCATGAAGCCCAGCTCTGCACAGGTCCACGGAGGCTGTGAGTTACCACAGCTCCCACTTGCAGAGTTTCCAAATTTTTGGCCAAGGTGGAACAGCCCATACTTTAGGCTTGGGCACCATCATTTTGACAATTGCAGTTAGAAGAAGAAGAGGGCCTTGTACGATGCATGAACTCATCAGGCCTGAGCTGCTCTGAAATTGCTCTGAAACTGCACTGAGGCATAGGAAGTGGCACCCCACCATTTCGTGCTCATAATGTCTCCCCTGGTCCTCCAGCTAATTTTATTTGGTGCCAGGGTCTTGGCTTGGGTCTTGCCTGCTGGTCACAGAGCAATGTTGTGAGATATCCACATGAATGAACATGTCTCTCTTACTCTTCCTCTCCTGATGGAGCTGTTCCACTTCCATAAGTCATGAAATATTCATTGGGCCAGAGGAAAACATGGACTCTGTAGACTAGTGGTGAAGGCACTCATCTGGAATAGGGGAGACCAAACTCCACATCCTGGCTCCAGCAAATAATAAATAATTTATACAAAGTGGAATAGCTCCAGCAGGAGGGATCAGGGGAAGCTTTGTCCAGCAGCCCAATGGATTTTAGCTTCTTAGTGTAAGGCATGTCTCCACCTTGTCTTCTGTCACATTCAGGGAGTACCTGACCCTCACATGCTAGACACTTCAAAAGCAGGTAAAGGTTTCTCTTACTGCTTTACTCTACAAATCCCATAAGTCCTGGTACTGATATAACATGTTTGCATTTGAAAAATTAAAGGGTTCTTCAATGAAAAAAAGAGTTTCACAGAAAAATTCCAGTCCAGCAGGACTCAGCCACTGCAACTAGGCTTTACTCTCACTGTTTGGGAGAACCACTGGTATGTATTTTTCTAGAAATGGGGACAAGAAGTAGTTGTATGGTACATTAGTTAGGAGTGTCTGGAATTTTCTCCTTCTCTGATGTAAAAATCCATTACTACATCCATCTTTCTCACAGTCATTTGTCTTCAGCCATGAAGACATTTTCTACCTTGAGGGGCAAAGACATGTTTTCTTTCTCATTTTGTGTCTCTATTGAGTGCAGTGAACAGTGGTGGTTTAGTGTCCCTTGAGACCACAGTCTGCTGCTCAGCAGCAGCGCTGTGCATTTCTTCCCCCTGCCTTCCTGGTGAGCCTCAGGTGTGTTTGGGAGAGGTTGTGTCATGGGCAAGAGGTCAAGTTCAGTCCCTGTGCCTGGCACCATGTTTGGCCACACTGGTAAGTCTCCCAGCGAAGGCATGGCAGCAGTGCTGGAATGGCTTTGTGGCAACATACCTTCAACCCCAAAGGTAAGCCCAAAGGCATGTGCCAAAACTGTTGCAAACTACTGAGGCATCTTCCAAACACCCACCAGTCTCCCTTCTTGCAAACCTGCAGCACCCTGAATGTCCATGCTGAACATAGGAGCTGTTCCATGGGAAAGGTTCAGGATTGAGCAGGTGTGGCACAGAGTTGCAAGATCTAGGTGACACTCCTGCCTGCTCAGTTTTGGCAATAAAGAAGTTACTTCCTTCCATCATCTGGATCTCTGGTGTACCAGTTGAATGATGGACTGAGAATGTAGACAAAGGGCCAGACAGAATTGCTGCTCCTATAAATTATAGCAGCCTTACTGAAGGTAAACTCACAGCAACCCCCTGATCAGACCCTGTGAACGTGGGGGATTTCCATCTCTTCTGACAACAAGGGAAAGCAGAAGACCAATATAACAACATTGCACTGAGTCCCTTCCACAGGAAGAAACATACCTGACACCATTTGTGAGCAGATCTATGATTAAGACCACAGACTCCTTCAACTCACACATCTTTCTGAAGTGCAGTGAGGCAGGCTCCATCCCAGAGGTTGATCTCCTCTGGCATATCCCTGGTTTCAGCGCTGATAACTGAAGATTACTCTGAATTGCTTATGACACTGATGCTGAAACAACAGGTGAAATCCTAGCCTTAGGTAAGTAGGGTAGGTAACACAAGATGTCTAAGCTG
Organism: Empidonax traillii; assembly: GCF_003031625.1. NCBI lineage: Eukaryota > Metazoa > Chordata > Aves > Passeriformes > Tyrannidae > Empidonax > Empidonax traillii. Next base: position 1,251,983 of record NW_020955239.1, on the reverse strand, counting down.
GAATACACATCCTTTCATTTCTAAGCCCACACTCAGTAAGGAAATGGAGTCCTATAATCATTTGAAAACTACAAATTTTGGACTTATGGACCTAGTTACGGACCTAGTCCACACAAGCCTGCATTCACATCTCTCTCTTAGAGGCTTTTGTCATTTCCAAATCAATGTGTGCCTCCAGCTTAAAAAGTACTTTTTAAAAGTACTTGCTGCCACCCCAACTTTAAATTACTTTTACCTTATTCCAGCTTCCATCTTTTCAAATGGTTATCAAGTAAGGTCCTTGAAATATTTTTTCACAGCTGCTAAGACAGTTTTGTCAAAATCCAGGAAATTCTCTTCATAATGGTCACAGCTCTTGCTGATGCTCTCCTGTCCCTTTCCCTATACTTGCAATGCACTGTCAGCTATGGTTTTGTAGCACTGCACCACTTTAGCACTGAGATTTGGATGCTCTTCCAAATGTCAGAGAGATTTTCTTCTTCATTAAGCCCTGTAGGTTACAGGTAATATCCGGTTATCATTAATAGCATTTCCAATTACAGTGTTTTGCTGAAGGAAGATGGAGAGGTTGAATAGTGTCTTCCACCTTCTGCTTTCTTTCATAATTAAAAGAGGACTCATTTACTGTTGCCTCAAGGTACAGCTGGAAAGTGTGTCGTTCTTTGAATGGTAGATAATTGGGACCTTATGACCTTTATCTGAGACATATTTGCATGAAGCATTGAGTCTCACTTTTCCGGTCATTAGGGGAAGAACATTTTCCTTTACATCTCTGGACACTGTCCAGCTTTCCACAGTTCTTTTCCTGACTACTCTCAGCACTGCAAAGGGCAGGTGTCCAACAGGGACTCCTGACTGCCAGGACCTCAGCTGAGATTTTCCGTTCTGTTCCAGTGTCCCATGCTGACACTGATGTAACTAAGTACACAGAAAGAAAAAAGAAACATTTCCACAGATCACATTCACATTTGGTGATGATAGAGCTAAGGCTCTTTACATGGTACAGGCCATTAGAGCTAAAGGACATGTAAAAGGAGCCTTTAGTAGGGAATACAGAACTAGGAAGAAAGTTGCAATTCTAGTAACCCGCAAAACCAGGCTGGACTCTCCTTCAGAGAACAGCTAAGCACATGATAACAGTACTCTCCATCATTTGGATTTCCCACACACCTTATTTTAAAGTATCTATCTCCTCTATTTTCTGCCTGAAAGACATTTCACACAAACAGAAAAGAAAGCTAGGGAATGAGGAAGCCCTTCTTTAAGTCAAGCTTGAAGAATGAATGTAGTGTTGAGAAATAACTTATGTCTAGAGACCTGTTCAAATTGAGCTGTAATATGGTCTTTCACAGGTCTATTGGGTGTTCAGAACTGGAGGTGGAAACTGTTCCATGGAGCTGATGCCAGTAGCTTGACTTGTAAGCCTTCTGTCACTGCTTACATTTTCCTTGGCTCTCTTGGCCATTCCCCAGTCTCACAGATTATCATACGGCTGAACAAAACATTTCAGCAGCGTCTTTACAAAGAGGAGAACTCCCAAGCCATTGCAGTCATCGATGCTCATTGGGTAGCTATCTTCAAAAGGCAAAGATGTTGCTGTGCATAACAACTGGGATGAGAAGGAAAAAGAATGAAATATTGCTTTTCTGGAAAGAAGTGTGTAGAAGTACACCCTTTTCTGGACTAATGTGAACAGTATCTGTCACTCCATCTCCTAAAGAAGATACACAGATTTAAAGGGAGTGCAGAGAAAAGCAATAAAAATCCTAAAAAGCATGGGAATAATTTCATATAAAAAAGCAACTGAAAACACTGCTTTTGTTTTCTTCATGAAAGAGATGAATAGCAAGAGTGATTCTACTATGCCCTCTGTGCATAAATACATACCATATGATGCTATATACAATAATCAATGACATAAAGTAGGGCTATCAGAAGCTTTAGCTCTTTCTGTGACGTGGCATAAGTACAGAAAGATATTTAAGGCAGTTGTGGCCAATTTGCCACAGAACTTTATGGGCACTGTACAGTTGGTTTGACTTGAGGAAGCTGCTGACACTTATTCAATCAGATACTTTATCTATATATATACCTATCTATATTTATATCTATATCTATCTACCTATATATATATATATATGTGCCATATAATGCTGCAGTTATATTAGCATCAAAAGAGATAACACTTCATGCTTTACCTGTTCAACCAAATCCTAGACAGCAGAGGACAGTGATGAGCCCTAGTAGTAGAGAGGCAGTTTAACCCAGATCATCCCATGGCAGTAATTTTGGCTAGCTACTGTGAGAAGTACAATAAATGGATGTTAGGTCTGACCTGGCTTGGCAACTTCTGTGTTTCTCTACCAGTTATTTGCATGGATCCTTGTGAGTACAACCTCACCTTGCCAGAGTCCATGGAATTTCCACAGAGGTTGGAAGTGATCACTGCACTGGCATTGATAATCCAGTATTAATGCACCTATTATACAGCTCTTGAGGAATGTTTAACTAATCTGATTGTGCCGACCTGGTGAACTTTCCAAATCCTTTTCCTCTGCACTTGGCAGCCACCTGTACCACAGAGTCAGTACTGCTACTTTTAAAGTTCTGCTTCTTGGAGCTGTAAATCCCAGCTGATACTCTGCAAGCTTATATCTATCTGAAAAGTTCAGCCTATTTGATCCTAGTGTAAAGAGATGACACTGGCAGTAGTGCAGAGCACTTCTGGCAGATACAGCAAACAGTTGCCACCTGAATTGCATTGTCTGTCTAGACTATTCACTGGTCGGCTATTTGAGCCTTTCCCAGGAGAAATTTTGGTTATCATTTATGGCAGAAAGCATTCCTCCCATGTGGAGATTTCAGAGCATTTTCTGAAGATGATCTGTGTGCAGATGCAGCGAGCCTCCGTGAAAAACACTGTAATGAGAGAGTGATTTTGAGCAAAATCTAGGTGGAGTTTAACCACTGGTCTTGTATGTAGAGCACCACGTGTTAGCATGAGTGACTACCATACAACATGAGCACATACATGACATTAGAATGCACTACCCTAAACAATATCATCTGTATGTATGGCTCACAGGAGCTCCTTCCTGTGGAGACGCATAGGAGTGCAATGCTCTCAGCAAACCCTGGTATATCATCTAGAAAGTTCAATATTGTATAGGCTTGAGGCTGATACCTTTGTTCTGCTGGAAGAATACCATAAAGATGTGACAAACAGTTAGGCTGACCAACCCTCTCCATGAACACGAACTTTGTGCAGCATGCCATGATCAGTGAGGTTGGGCTTGTCTGATACTGCAATAGCTGCTGTCCCCATCATCAGAAGGGATGAAAGACTGCTGTCATCCTTTCTGTAATTTGCACCCTTCTCCAAATAAGCCTTGAGTCAAAAAGCCTTGAGTGTCCATGCATTTCTTACTGAGGTCCCAAGAGTGGTTAACCTTCTTTCCTCAAGAGGCTTATCCAGAGTCAGCCCACACCTTTTCATCAGTACATATGCTTAGAGTCACCAAAGATTTTACTAAAAGAGGTGAAGTTCTGCTTCACCACAAGCCCACTAGTACAGTTCCCATCTATACGGGGCAAGCTGCATTTCATTAGGAAGCAGCAGACCTGAAGCACATGAGACAAGAGACAGTATTTCACTCCAACAGTGGAGGAAATCCTGCACATGTAGTATGCTGTGTGTAGGAAAATTCTGACATTCCACTTTTCTAACCCTGCCCCTCACATGGCTATTTTCACCAAGGCAAACCTGGCTGTGAAATACCTACACAATGCTTATAGCCATGTAGACACAATGCAAAGATTAAAAATTTCAGAGCAACTGAGGACTAGACGTACACTTCATACTCCAGCATGTGCCAAGTTATCTAAATTGTATTTATATTTTTACTTTGTTGCTGGAGTAGTACTGCAGACAAGAAAGTGCTGGCATCCTCGCTTTGAGTTGTTTTCTCTGGGGCAGTCATGGGAAGACTACTGTATTTGCATTGCTTTCCTTGGCTGCCTGGTGCAGTAGCAGAGATAAGCTTCCGTGAAACAGGAATGGCAGTGAGGTTGTTCTGCCTCATGCCAGCTACCCATGGGACAAGACTGAAATTCCAAGTCATACAACTGCAATCCTCTTGCTTAGGCTGTACCTTCTAGCTGGTACAAGACAATAGACAGTGTCTCTTCACAAATCTTTATACAGCCAGTTCTCCCTAAGTGCAGCAAGTATTGTCCTTCCATCAGTATGGTGACTGAACTGAAAACAAAGAACTAATTCAGTTCTAAACCATGAAAAAGGATCCACAGGGACTTGCTCCCTTTGAGGAAATGATTGTGCCTCCCAGCGCTCCTTGCTTGCAGGATACAGGGCCTTGGGGGAATTGCTGGTCCACTTACACGCAAAGCAATTGTCACCTGGCTGATTTTTCATTTCAGCTGTGAAGCTTCTCCACTGTAAAGCTATTTCATCAACCAGGAAAAAGCATTCTTCTTCATTTCCCAACAAAGGAAGATCCATTTATTTCCTTAGGCACAATTTACTCTTTCACGTTCCTGGGCTTTGTTGTATTCTTACCTGACAAAATGAGAGTGCTTTTGATGTAAGAGCCAGCCAAATTTGGAAGTGAAACTAGAAAACTTGTGAAAGTACAAAGAGAATCTAACGTTGTGTGACATTCACCTCGTCTCCTCCCCGCAAAGTACATAGTAGCCCATCTTCTTCCATAGTCTGCTGTGCTGGATGCTGATCTCACTTCAAAGCTGCACTGACATAGACTCTTTACAGTAACTTTGATGGAAACTCTCTGGATTTAAGCCAATGAAACCTAGATTAGAATAAGTCTCACCTCCTCATCCATATGTAATGTATACACTCCCCCCACCACATGTGAATTTTATCCTGTTGAGTAGTTTGGCATATAAGCAAGCCTCTCTAGGAGTAATACCAACACAAAGAGGCAAAGGTTGGATCATAACAAGAAAACCCATAAACCTAAGTCTTGACAAAGAAGTTCAAATGAGAAGACAACTTTTTGCCATGCTAGTCATCCACAAAAACCAGGGAAGAGGTTTAAGAGATTGTCCTTCTTGTATCAATCCTTCATTGCCGCTGAACAAAGTCCACTGACTCATTTCTTGCCTTACCCAGGTTGGAATCCATCTCTTTTTTCCATCTACTTTTTGGTACATTGAGGATTGCTTAGAAACTGCCCTACCATACAACTGGGAATTCCTGTGGTTCCAGACTAACTAATACTGGATACAAGACAGTTTCCTGAAGTCATTTCCTAAGCCATTACCAACAGATAGAGTACATGGAACTGAATAACAAGGAGAACTGAACCCTGTCAAGGGAACTACTTACTGGTACAAAGAACCACTCCATCTCTCCCCCACTTCAGAAACATTAAATACTAAGCATTAAAAACTGTGCTCCTGTCTTTATCAGGCTAGTTATTCCTTTCCCTGTTTCCTGTCTTTCTTTCATCCTGCCCTTGGACAAAGGCAAAAATCTCATCTGGATATAAATTAAATGCCCTTGCCTTTTGCTCATGCTTGCACTGGGGAAGGTATCCACAGATAAGACGATACAGCCATTGTAGTAAAATTCAAGGCAGATGAACATCACTGCACAGAAGTAGCACGGTCGGCGCGCCTCACGGTAGTAGCAGCCAAGCATGCCATGGCAACCAGCCAACTGATGACATTGGCTAGGAGCCAATTTGATTTATTTTTGGCAGACTGACACTCCGCACTACTGTGCCAGTCTTCGATCACAGAAATGATAAGAGATGACCTTTGAAAGCCAAGGGGACTGATGAAGCTGAAAGAGGATCTGTCCCCAGGTCAGAGGAGTGCTGGAGTGGCAGAAGTTTGGTAGCCCTCCCTCTTTCATTGATGACCATCACAGCCATGCCAGCAACCACCAGTGCTGCATTAGCTGAGGGATGTCTGAGAGAAAGGTCGAGACATGGCAAATTTCTTTAAGTCTATGGAAAGAGTAAGTATAAAAAGAGAAACAGAAAGGTTTAAAGAGATGAGGGAGTAACAGGATGAAGATAGTAAAAAAGAAAACACAGGCTTTCTGTAAAGAAATATTTCCTGTCTGTGGGTACTTTTGTAATGTGATGATGTTCTTTAGAGGAATATTCTTTAAGGAAGTAGCAGCTTCTTGCTATTGTGGACATTGTGCTGTAGAGTGTATTGCAGAGCACAGCCATGCATCCTCAGAGAGATGGACAAGAAGACCTATTTAATCTTTTTTGCTTTTCTTTCTTGAATTACTCTGGGGACACTTAGCCAGCTGTTCACGTTTGTGACTGGAAGGCTGATATCATACTGGAATAGGAATTCAGGAGAAAAAAATCTATATTCATTAACATTTTAAAGAGGCTATCAGCTTGACTCTGGCCACATACCTTTCATGTTTGCTTTCAGCAAACATTGCTAAGCTTGAGTATTACTGCATGCATACTGAATAAGTATAAATAGATGCAGATACTGGTCTTTAACACTCAACCACTGAAAACTCATTTTTAAATATATATTTGATTGTAGATTTCCCAGCTTATTCTGTTGGATAGATATTTACATAGGTAATAGTATCATGTGCAAATGCATATTAAATCATACATTTAAATGGCCACTTCAAATAATGTGGCCATGAATGGTTGGCCACTTCAAATGATGTTAAAGCCAACAAGAGCATGGGGAAGATATCTGCAAATGATTCAGAATACTGCATAGAAATAAACCATTCTTTGATGAGTGGCAACTCAAAACCGGTAAAATTAAGCAAATGAAGTAGCCTGCAACTATAATTTTTCTACCTCTATCCATTAGAGCAGATTAATCTTAATAAAAATGGAATGCTAACTCAAAGCAGAATCATTTCTGTTTAGGAATAAGACATCCCAAGCCTTAAATAAAAGGTAATTAACATTCATTATCCTGTGTACAGAGAACCCCAAAACACTGATTCACTCTGTCCTGGTTTTGCCGTTGATGTTTATACCTTTGGCAAGTGTAACACCAACACAAGTACAGCATGCAGCATTCCAAATTATATTTCAGAAATGACAGGACATTTATGTTTCCACTCAACTTATCACATAAAATAAGAACAAAGGGCTGGAGACCTGGAGAACAAAAAGCCAAGAGGGACAATGCAATTTCAAGGCTTATTTCTAGGAACTTATAAATGAGCAAAGGTAAAACCAGCAACCCTTTGTAGCTGTATATAATCAGTTTAGACTCACGTTCTTGATAGCTGCTCCCCTTGCCCGTACCTTAAATCATAAATGTTTTGCATGAGTTCCTCTCCCAGTACCTAATCTGTCCTTTTGGATACCTACTCTTTTCTATCTCTCCACTTTGTTGAGCAGGAATACAGTAGCCTGAAGCTCGGGGTTAGCTATGAAGCTTGGAAGTCTAATTAGAGAGTGGGAGTTATAATTTGTGGAGGAAAAGTAGTCGACAAAATTAAATTAGGGAGAAACATCAATAAGTACAAGACTGGACTCTGAGGCTCTCTAATATTTACATAAGGCTGTTTATGAATATGAAGGTGCTATGCTACATTTTTATCCAAAAATCTATTGAATGCAGAATGCCCTGTACAACTGAGTGTCTCATAAATGGGGAGGCCAGTTTTACTTGGCAGTGGCTCTTAACTGAGTTTCATGTGGTGCCTACCTTCAATGTTACGGGGGGGTTTTTTGTTTATATTATTTTTCTTTGACAAAATAAGGAAGGTAAAGAACAAGAAAGAAAAATATTCTCAGTTATTTGATTCATTTTCTGCCCAATTCAGGATTACAATTCAAAACCAACTCTTCTTTATGGTTTGTAACAATATACCTCTGTCAAAAGTGCCCACTTTTGCCTCTTGAAACTTTTCAGCCCTTTGTAGGGAAAAGAGTTGAAAACACCTCCTAGAGTGATTCTTGGCATTCAACCTTCTCTTCTGTCCTCACTCACTGAGATGTCAGGGTCTTTAATCTTCCCTTTCCCCATCTGATCCTATTACAATATAAAACCAGCTGGCATGACTAAAAGCTTCATGCAAGCATGGCTGTTATGGGATTCTCCAAGTAGAGAGGCTCGAAGTATTGGTGTGGATGAAACTGTAAGCCCTACTAATAAAACAGTGTTACTGACTAGAAGGTGGATGTACTAAGAGTCTCACCCATTCACAAGAAGATGAAAGAAAGAACTCTTTTGACTCCTTCTTGACCATTCCACCAGCAAGGCTAAATGGTCTCCTTCAGTATGAGAGAGATGTTCTCTTGTGAGATTTTCAGCTCAAATTAGAAGCCTCCAATGAGCTGGTATGAGCTCAGGCTGTTTTGATACCCCACTGGAGTGGTCTGTGCTAGTGTGACTGAGAAAGTTCATCACTATTTTTAGGATATGCAGAGCTTGGGGAGCTCTCTCCGGTTCCTCCAAGCCTCCCATCTGGCTGACACTCTCCTCCCACCATGAAAAAAAAGGGCTGGATGGCACCTCCATCCAAGGGAACAGGAACTTTGACAGGAGGTGCAGTATTTCTAAAAGCTGACAGGAAGCAATGAAGAGGGTGTTAAGCAAGAAAATTAATCTCCCCCCACCCCTAAAACCCAGCAAGGGAATTCCCTTGTTAACTCTTAGCCTAATCCCTGCACCAGCTCCTGCTGGCCAACTTCGTATCCCCAACAGACCAAGGGAGGTATCCATTTCTGGAGAGGCCCATTCCCCAGCGAGGCATTCACTCACCTGTCTTCTCTTCGGTTTGGCTGCTCTCCACTGTCTCCATTTGGGGTTGCGCTGTTGCCTTGGCAGTAGCATCCTCTGCGGCAGGGGTGGTGGTGGCAGTGGTGTCAGCAGCAGGCACGTCGGCTTGTTTAGGCTCCTCTTTGTCTTGGGCTTCGTCAGCCTTCAAGGACGGCGAGTTATCAGTGGAAGCTTTAGTGGCACTTTCCCTTTCGGGGGCAGCGGCAGCAGTGGGCTTTTCCTCTGAGGAGGCAGCAGGAGTGGCAGCCTGTGGGGCTGGCTGCTCTGAGCCCGTGTCAGCGGCTCCATCCCCTTTTTTCTCCTCTGCTGGCGCGCTGCTGTCTTTGCTGCCCTCCTCCAGCTGGGCACTGTCAGCAGCTGCTTCTGTGGCAGTGGGAGCCTCACTTTCTTTGTTCTCGGCCGCTCCACCAGCAGGGCCTTCCTCCTTCTTGTCGGCAGCATCAGTCTCAGATGCTGGGGCATCTCCCTTCTTCTCCCCCTTGAGCTTTTTCCTTGTTATGTGTCCACGGAAGCTGGCCTGGATTTTGGTGGCTGCCTTATGAGCTTTATCTTCTGGTTTGATGCCATCTTGTTCAATCTTTTGGTCTCCGTCCTCATTTTTTTCAACCTTTGAAGAAGAACAAGGGAGGAAGGCAGAGGAGAAAAAGGGAAATAAGATTTCTTCAGATGTATCACTGATTTTATTGGGAATGTCCCACCTTCCCCTCCTGCTAACCAGTGACAAGTTTCAAAGCAGCCTTTCCATTTAGTATGGATTTGGAGCCAGGTGGCTCTGATTTCATTCTAAGGCTGGACAGACTCAGGTCTCCAGCCAAACCTCCAGCTGGAGGTTTGTAAAAGGAATTTAAAGCACCTCATCATCTCCGTCAGCAATGCTGAGAGCATCTTGGTTGTGTGGAAAGGCTTGCACCAGATGGGTTGTCTCTATTCTCATGATTTGTTTTCCCATCCATTTTGAAATACACCGATTTCTTCCCCTACTCATTTTCAGAACACTCTCCCAAGGGGGATTTTCACAGTCCTTCCAAATCCACCTTTGCCTTCTGTGTTTCTTTTTAATGACACCTTGTTTCACAGGTGTGTGACTCTAATGACACAAAGTCCTTTGTCTTTTATAGCTTTTTGGCTGAGGATTGCCAACAGAGAATAGTATAGCTGCCCTCCCCACTGCAGTTATGTGCTGTCAGACACACATGGATATTCACAGGATATACTCCTCATAAACACCCTGCCTGCAAGCACTCCAAGCACTTTGCCTTTGCTCTCCACTCATGGTTTCACTGAAGGATTAATAGGTAGATTAATATCAGTCTTTCCAATTTCAGTAGACTATTATTATTTCTCTGACTATTGGGTGAAATTCAGCCTTGTAACAAAGAACAGGCATTCCCCATGTTTTTCAGACTTTAATCGTGCATTAGAGTTTTAAATGGGACCAAAACAGAGCCTGTGCCTTATGCTGGTCTGCTGGAGAGAGATAATGCTCAGCTTATAAACCTCCACTGAATCTACAGGACATACCATTCTTCACCCCAATAATTTAGCAGCCCTTGGGTAAGTAACAGCTCAGCTGCATATTGATAAAAGGACACTGTTCTATTAAAATTCCCATTGGGAAGCGTTCAAAAGACCTACGTGGAAGCAGAGCCACTGGCCTCTTTGCTGTCTGCACCTCTTTTCCAACACTGGCTCAGGTCAGAAAACAAAGAAAACAAGCTGGCTGAGAAAGATAGAAGCATTTACTCTGCATGGGAAGAGGGAACCACTGTTTTGGCCACTGCAACCAAGACGTGCCATCTGGGGAAAGGCTCCAGACCAGAAGAGCACAGAGAAGGGATAGCCTATAAATACATTCAATAAAAGTGAGGCAGGAGGAAGGGAGAAGAAGCCACTGCAACATGCACATATGTCACTGCAAACACCATGCCTCTGGAGAGGAGGAGAGAGGACTGGCCACACTGGCAGCAATCCCTGGGAAACAGACTGGAAAAGGTCATTTTCACAGCACAAGGCAGGGTCAGGCACACATGTGTGAGCATGCCAGAGATGGTACCCACTACCTCCCTCTGGGTCCCTAGTGAGCACAGGATCCTCCATGCCACTGGTGCCCATCATTCCTGGAGTGGGTGTGGTGGCCAGGGAATGAGCAGTCCCAAATTATCAAGGAAAAGAGCTGCCCCAAAGATGCAGAGGGTCTGTACACAGCAGGAAGTCTGGGAGTGAGACTAGGTGCCAGGATGCTTCTGCAGTGGGTGTAAGCCTGTGAAAGAACATGTAACAGATCAATATACCTAATTCTGCACAAGGAGTTTTCGTGCTCCTGACCATGGCCAGGGGCAAAATGGTTGTTGAACCAATCACAGGGGCCCATCTGAGCATTATGTCTACCCTTCCCCAAGTGCATTCAGTGACACTGTATGGAAAGTGGTCTTTCATGTTTGTCTCAGCTTGTCAGAGAGCAGGTGAAGGTTATGTGCAAATACGATGCAGACACTAGCATGCTGTAACCATTCATGTATTCATATTTTTTCTTGCATAGCTGACTCAACACTGTGTTATTCAGCATCTGGGGTAAACTTTTCAGACTACTTCAGCACAAGGGGGTTGGAAACAAACTGTAAGTACCTTTAAACTATTCAAGTGCAGAGCTCACACAGGGTCATCCATCCTGTTCCTTATACAAGTTTGCAGCTTGCAGTAAGTCCTGTGTTGCTGTGGCAACCTTACCTAATACCTGAACTAGCTGGTTTAAGATCTTGAGTCTCCTGGCATTACACTGTAGCCACAGCAACGTGAAGATAGATTAGGCACTCCTTTATAGCACTGTATAACACTTAGATGCCCTAGGTTTGACTGTGTCTCCCTAAGGACTGTGGCTACTCTCAGCACACAAGACTGGGAGGCTGGAAAGACAATTTAGACATAACTGCAAGACCCTGAAATTCCAGTCTCCATGCCTGATTCCTGCAAAACCATGAGTGAATATGACAACATTGGTACTCCCTAGACAAAGATGAAAACTATTGACTGAAGGGAGATGTCTCTTGCCACTTGAAGGGAGATCTCTCTTGCCACTGGCCTTGTTGCTCTCAGGTCCCACATACCTCTTGCACCAGCCAGGACAGCTATTATGAATTGTGATCTGCTGCATGTCGGACTGACTCCAGAGGAGTTATCCTGTTACCTGCAGCCCTGTGAACATTTATCTGCTTCCCACTGCTAGCAGGAGACCATGGGGGCAGCAAAGGAGCAGTGCTTACAGAGAGCTGTGACTGCCAGAGAGTCCTTGACCTGGCAGGGAATGGGAGAGCACTTCTGCCCAGAGAGGTCAGACCAAAACTTCTCACCTGCACCTACAGCACAACAGTTGAAAGGCTCCTTTGCTATTCCAGTTACACCACTGTCCTCTTATTCCACATTGTTTGAGTCCTTGCCAGATCCCAAGTTTTGCAACTGCAAAATGTATTTCCAACATTATGCTTTCATCATAATTTCAGACACGAAAGATAAGAAATATGAGACTAGGGCAGAGGTGGAGTTTAAGAGCATGGATGAAAGAAATGTACTAATAGTTTGTGCAAATTGGGTCCTCAGGAATCCCATTTCTATTCAATTCTTCCACACAAAAGCATCCCAGTCATCAAAAATTACTTTTTTTCTGGCCTGCAGCTGGGATAGGACAGGTTATCCATACAATATGTGTATCATGTTGTATAACAATGGGTTGGGTGAGAAACAGGTTGTTCAGCGGAAAACTTCTGCTTGCACAAAAGAAAAACCAAGGGCTTTTTATCTGTGGATTATGTGCACAGCAGATAAACCTTAATTAAGGAAGCGCTCAAAAATAACCTGTGCACAGCAAAGCTCATGGAAAGCAATTTGTCTTTCTTGGAAAGCTAAAAGGGTGAGTCAGCCCTGCAAGGATGAATTCAAAAGCATGTCAGTAGAAAATAAGAAATCTGTCCGTTTTATCTATCACCCATGCGTATATTACATCTTGGTTGTAGCATTGTGGCTAGAATAAAGTGACTATTATTACTAGTGTTTGTATGGAATCTAGAGTTCCCAGCTAGGAACCAGGTCTGGCAAGGATAGGTTTCACATATTAGTATTCCATCACATCTTTGTGTAAAGTAAACTCATACTAATACTTAATATCGACATAATCGTGACATTGTAAGAGTACATGAAGTGTATTGCTGTTTTACACAAAACAAATGTCCTCTGTTTCAGTTAGTGTGAAACAAATCATAGATCCTGTAATGGCAGAAGGACTGGAAATCACTGAGGTTGGTGAATACAGAACTAAATGGATACCTAAAGGGACACAAATAGTCAAATGTCCGTTTTTTCCTTCACACCTTCTTTACATACCCACTGAAGACACCGTGCAAAGCTTTGCTTTTATGAAACACACTGTTAAGCTTTTATGTCTCAATCTACCCAGCCCACGGCATTTTTCTAGTCCTAGAGCGATGATCCTCTCACCACCTCCATCTGCTTGTCTGCCACACCTCCAGGTTTCTAGGACATCCCTTCCCAGGCAGACTGTTCCCGTAAGTGAGATTTTCCTTGCTATCACATAGCTGAGAGAGTGGAAGATAAGAAATTAATGTTTAAGACACAGGTAGGGTAGAGGTTAGTTTTTAGGTACCAGGAAAGTAGAAATTTCCTGGAGCCATGACCACAAGAAGACTTCTAATCTCTGGCCATCTTTTCACCTTCTGTCTCCAAACTCACAGCTTACAGGGCGGTCAGATTATGGCAAAGAATTAAGAAAGTGTTACTATAATGTCCAGACCCTTTTAAATGTCCCACATGCTGGTATTTTAGGAAAGGAGAAATGGAGAAACTAGGTGTTTTCCAGATGTTCCATGCGGCTTGCAGCCACATATAGGCAAAGAGAGAAGGGGACCGAGTGCTTTGGTCCTTGATCGACATTTGTCCACTTGCCTCTCGTGGTGTACCTCATTGCCTGGCCTTGGAAAAATAAACATATTGTTTTGTATTTTGAATGCTGGGATGGAGAGACCGAAAAGAATTTACTGTTCCATTAAAAGGTTCTTGAATGTTATACGGCCTCCTTTGCCCCTCTCTATAGCTCTCCTTTACCTGATGTTTCTCTGCCCTCCAATGTACAGCATGTATCCACTTCCTTAGTGTTCATCCTAGAATCTGGCTGCTATACCATCAGCCATCACCCTGGTATCCCTCTCTTTTCTGTCCTTAGTTAGGAACTCCTCTTAAACATGACACTGAATCCCAAAGCCCTTCAATACACATTGTTATCTCCCAGCATTCTGAAACCTGTGTGCTTCTGAAACCTATAAGCCCAGATTTAGCACTTACACATCTTTCACCAGAGAAAACATCAGTACTGGCCAAAGCCTGGACAGCAATTGGACCATTGACAGTTACCAATAATTCACTTCACAACCCAAGGGAAATATGATATCCAATTATCAAGAAAACAAACAAACAGTGTTCTCCATATGCAAAGATATAGGGGCCCAAAGTCATTCCTTTCTCATGACACTGACAGTAAGATATGTGTGGAAATTTTTCCTTCAGTTACTTAGGTGAACTAGTGCTGAATCAACTAATCACCTGTGCTATTTGTGGGGTTAAGGTGCATCTCAGCCCATGCACTATTCCTGACTGGAGTACAATGTATGTTCACACTGATGTTATTCAAGGTCATTTGGGCCCAGACTCACAAAGAAGTTTAGGTGCCCAACTCCCGTTGATTTGACAGGATTGAGTCACCTCAGAACCTTTTGTGGGCCTGGCTCTACATGACCTGATTTGTCTCAGAGATAGCATTTAAGGAGA
>NW_020955239.1:1211738-1236374 GCF_003031625.1 Empidonax traillii | reverse complement strand
AGTTCCTTTTTTTTCCCAGGATGACTATGGTGATAGTGGTTTAAACACCCTTGAGAAAGAAAAGGTTAATTCATCCCTCTGAAAACCTACGCAAGATTGTTCCCCAGGGTATAACTTGCAGGATTTCAGCCCTCCAGTTTCAAATCCTCCAACAGTGGAGTTTCCACCCTGTTCTCTACAAGATCCTCTCACATTGGAAATTTCCCCTATATTTTATGGAATAAGATAATGCTGGCCAGGCAGAGGGATGGATGTTATTCACTCATGTACAGAGGCTGAGAAGATAATCTAATCCACTTAGATATTGCCAGTGTGCCTTCTCAACAAATTCATTATACTCCCCTCACCCATTTTGTGATTCTCCATTCTGTTTGTCACTCTGTTTCTGTCAAGTTAATGGTTCATCCTGGTGTCATCTACTACCTTGAAGCTGCTACAGGGTGTGTGTATATTCTGGGGTATGAGGGCAGTGAGGGCACAAAGTTGTTGTGGACTGTGTTGAAGGTCTTGGTTGTTTGGCACAATCAACATCTGTGTTCTTCTTTGAGCTTGGATCCTGGTGCAAACCATACTGTCAGTTGTGCCAGTCTCCTTTTGGAGGTAAATACATGTGTCCCTCCAGAAGAAGCCAGACAACAGGCATTCAGATCAAGGAAGCAAACTCTAGAAAGGAAGCAGGAAGGCATCCAAGCTAACAGCATAAATCTGCTCCCAATATAGCTCGCATTGAAGAAATTCAGCAAAAAGATCAGATTAAGATTTTCCTTGAAATATGCTTTGATTAGAGAAGTCCATTTGAATGTGCGATTTCTGATGCAGATGTGCTTAGACAGAAATGCAACCTTGAATGTCACTGGACTGAAGTGAAATTTTATCTAAGCTTGAATTACGTGGTTTGTTTGGGTCAGTTTGGGAAAGAAAGGTTGCTGCTATGTGGATTATATTGAAGTAGTACCTTCATACTCTGAATCTCACAGTCTGCTGAACATGAGCAGCCAATTAAACCCAAAATTATCAATCTCTCTCCCTCCTCACCTTTTCTCTCTCACTCTTTTTTTTTTTTTGCCTTGCTAGCTTAGTTTTGGACTCCACAAAAATTTTCAGGGAATTGTTATTAACCTCTGGTGGCTTTTTGTCTCATGAGAGTGTTTTGTCTCATGAGAACTGGAAACATCTGCTTTTGATCTAGCTGCAGCCAAGGGACAGAGGCTAATTTACTGCTCAGACTTGCTTCCCTGAGATCCAGGTCAGACATCTGCTGAGACTCCTCAGAGTCCAGGCTTATGAAGGGTCTCCAGATCACTTGCACAAGAAGCAGCAGCTCGTATCCTGCTCCAACCCCATTCCCTCCGTGGGAACACAGGGCATCCTTTCTTCCAGGCATGTCAACCACACCACTCAGCTTGATATTGTCTACAAACATGCTGATGGTGCACTTGATCCCACTGTCTGTGTCACCCAGGAAGACATTAAATAGCACTGGTCCCCATATGGGCTCCTAAAGGACACCACTTGTCATCAGTGTCTGCTGGAACTCCAAGTTGTTGACCCTCCAGGTGCAACTGTCCAACCAATATCTCACCCATCAAAGAGTCCACCCATGAAATCTATGTCTCCAGTTTAGAGAGAAGGATGTCATCAGGGACTGTGTTAAAGGCCTTACAGAAGTCCAGACAGATGACATCTGTGATGACATTCATGGCCCTTCCCTTGTTCACTGTGCAGTCACTCCATGATACAAAACCACTAAATTAGATTGGCTGGACTTGCCCTTGGTGATGTCATGCTCGCCACCCTGTCCTTCATGTGCCTTTACTTGTAGCTCTGTGGCGCTCTACTAAATGGGAAAGGTGATGCTTACTCTGCCCTTGAAACCTGAAGTTTTGCTGTGGTGCTGCAGGGGAGGCAAGGTGCTCTCATGAATATCCTGCTCAATTATCACAGACCATCCCATCAGCCATGTTCGTGTCAACAAAGGCTTCAGTGAGGAAAGCACTTTGACTCTGCACCAGTCTTCTCCATCTTTTCACTTCTGCTCCATAGGGCGTCCGGACACTGATGTTCTACAGGACCTTTCACCCACCACTGCTTTATATCTAGCACCTGCACAAAGAAGAAAAGGCGTTTCTCCTCCTGAACTGTAACTACTGCTGGGATAAAACCCTGTGGCTGCTACCTGTTCCCTCTGTGACATACAGCACTTAAACTTCAGAAGGGACCAGGGTGTATATTCCACCTGAAATTATAAGGTGAACTGAAGAAGGTAGCAGCCAGGATTCTTGATTGGGATCTGGCAAGGCCAGTAAGTACTGCCTTTCTTACTGTTCTGTTAACCTCCTGGTAAGACCTTTGTCTTTTGTTTTTCCAATCTCCTGAAAGAGAGCCTAAACCCATGCACAACCTTAAGCCAACAGCTCCCCCATTCCCCAAGGAGCACCACACATCCTTTCAAATCATCAGAGCTGCCCCCAGCAAAACCCAGGTAAACACCATTGCAGGTTTATGGAATTTGATAAACTGGCTCTAAAACAGCTCCACCTAAGACATCCTCTCTCATGACCTCTTCATCTTTTGTTCCAGATAGACTAGTCCCACATCCCCACTGCAGCTGAACTCTGTGTGTACCAGGATCTTGTATCTGCAAAGAGCAGGAATCCATAGAAAAGGCTTCTACCTGTTGATATAGACTCTTATCTCCTCACTGGGACAGCTGTCTTCTTCTCAGCTTCTGGTTCTGATGGACTCAACAGGTCTCAGTGGTACAGCCTCTCCTTACCAGCCAGCATTGTCTCTACTGGCTTTGCTTCTTGCTCCATGGGATTTTCTGACCCTGCTACCATCAGGCCCAGCTTCACTAGGCCAAGGAGTCACCCTTGCTGCTGGAGGCAGAGAATTAGGGTGTTGAGTACTGGTTCTGATCTTCATGGAAGCTCAGTTTATTGATCTGTGTTGCCAATCTTCATGCCCATCTGGGCTTAGCTGACCCAGAGATTGCCCTCATGCATCCACATGTACTTTTTCCTCTGGCTTGCTCTGGACATTCTCTCCAATCACCTTTACTTTAGTGGTATCACTGGTGCTGATGTTTGCTCCACAGACTTTCTACAAGGTGGCTGATAGACTGTAATGACAGCACGTGTATGAATTCCCCACAAGCAGTGGGTAAGATGTGGATGTTAACAAACAGTTGTACTGAGATCTTATTGGAAGTCCAAATGCAATGTCAGATAATGAAAATGGAGTGCAATTTCATTGATTTCAATAACATTTTAATAGGGATGGATTTTACAAAACCTCTGTGGTCTGAGGCTCCATACAACTTGCAAGGGGATACAATGTTAAGTTCCAGAAGAACTATGAACCTAATTGAATTTGTATTTATAGTGTTGCAGGAGCCTCAAATGCATGCTGTGTAGCTAAGCAAAACATTGTGAAATACTTAAGCTGTATTCTTATTTATTTCCTCCTGTCAGTGCAGGATGAGAACATCCTCAAATATATGTTACGTGTCTGCCGGAACCTGAAAGGTCTTCGGAGGGGACCTGTATGACACAGCTTCTTTTACTCAAGAACCTGGGCTTGAGCGCCTGAGAACATGCCCAGTGTCTGTAACCTCAGTGCTTTCCACGGTCTGTAAAGCTGATGAATCAGGCCTGTGATTGCAGCTGTCACTCCTGAGTGGCACAGTGCCGAAGACATGATGCTGTGCCATACCCCTGTCCTATCCTTCAGGTAGTGTTGTCACCAGAGTACAGGCATGGTTTTGATTGGAAAGATCCTTTGGGGCCACAGGCAGCTGAACACAGACCCAGTAGCCCCAGGGCTTAATCACTTCTAGAGACTGGCACAGAGCTATGGGAAAGCACATGTGGCTTTGAGCCATTTTGTTTCCTACTTTGCTCCTTTACTGCATTCAACCCTACAGAAAAAGAGGGAGGGGAGAGGCAAGCCTGCAGAGCAGGCTGCAAAAGACCCTTTGTGGACCCTGTTAAGTTAGTTCTATAAAGACCCCCAGCCAAAGGGAACATGTTGAATAGCTGTGCTAGGGTAAAACTGCCACAAGTGTTTGGATCTGCCATTTGAAAGGGCTAGTATATCACAGCCACATTTAAATAGTCACCCAGATCTTCTCCTAATCTTCCTGCTGCAGGACAGCTGTTTTTTCTTTCAATTTTTTCACTCCTTGGGATTTCCATCTTAAAGTTGTCATTAAAAAAAGGTTTCAATAAGCTTTAAACATCTTGATCCTAAAGTTTTCTGTCTTTTTTCCATTTCTTAATCAGGAAGCATGTCAGTATCCTCAAAGCACTGCACATTGTGATGTGTCTTCCCTAGGCATACAGTTTAGATCTGTTCTGTACATCCAGGCACCCCTGGAGATGTACCTATGGCAGAGAAGTCAAGGGAAAAAGAACCCCCTGATAAGGACAAGGCTGGGCGGGCAAGGTGTGCAGAGTTCCTTCCACTTTTTTTTCTGATCTGCGGCAGGTGTGATATGGAAATCGAGTTTTCATCTTGAGAAGGACTTATGAGTTGCTGGAAGAGGAACCTTCTTCCCTCAGATTCCTATGCAAAGCCGGACAGAAAGCACTGGGAAGTTTGCACAGACTATCTAACACCAGAAAATGGGCAGTGTTTTCTCTTCTCTTAGTAAGAGGAATTCACACTGCGCAGCTTTGTCACAGACTGAGGAGGAAATAACTGGAAATCTCCAGGATCCTCTAG
Source organism: Empidonax traillii (assembly GCF_003031625.1). Taxonomy (NCBI): domain Eukaryota; kingdom Metazoa; phylum Chordata; class Aves; order Passeriformes; family Tyrannidae; genus Empidonax; species Empidonax traillii. The sequence continues at coordinate 1,231,649 of NW_020955239.1, read as the reverse complement.
GCCCTCCCTGTACAGTGCAACAGGGCTGCTTTTGTTCATCTTTAACCCACACTGCAAGAGCATTTTTACCAGTCTTTGGACATTTCCCACAAAGCTAATTCTCTGAGTTTCTCTGGCAGTTTATTCCTTTGGTGAACCAAAGAATTCCTCCCAGAGTTTTGGCCAGCCTCCTCAATCTTGTCTGTGCCAAGATCAGCTTGTTTCTGCTTTCTTAGTAACACTCCTTCATATATCAATAGCTCTCACCTGTCATACCATCCTTCTTTGTCAGATCACTTTTCCTAGTCCTCTTAAGCCCTACTCAGAGATCTTACTTTGGTTACTGAATTTACATTTGTTCTACTGAGAAATTACTAAAATGTCTCTCCAGCTTTAATGAATAATGTAATGAAACACTATACTTACTAAAATAGTAATTAGCAATACAGCTAAAAATAAATCTATGTGTGGATCAGACTCCCAAAGGCAGCAGAAAAAGCTGCAGCCATGAAAATAGGTGGAGCTGCAAATAGCTAAGTACTCAGGGGAAAAAAAAAAAAAAAAGGAAGAAAAAAAAAGCGTAGGGAAACTTATGAATGGCCAAGTGTCCTATAGATAGTTAGCAATCCACACAGATTTTTAAACATTGCCCTGAGTGTGACTGCTCCATTTCCTGCAGCCTCTCCCAAATGCTGTTCAGCATATTTAAGAATTTTCTGGGGATGCCAAGAAGCTGGAACAGCTAGGACAGGTAAGATGAAGTGGGAGAATGTCAAAAACTCTCCAGAGATTCTCCAAGAGTTTCCATCAGGGCTCCTATTGGCCTAATGGTGAATTCCCAGATGAAGGAAGATGCTGGCTGTAAGAAGAACCAAATGCATAAGGATTTATAATGTTGACAACCATTATTATTTCTACATCCTTGGGAGAGATCTCCCAAGAGATGTAGAGAGAAATCAACACACTCTGTGTTGAACACAGGAAAGGGCGCAGGGAGCACACAGGTTTATGGAGGAAAAACGATTCAGATACTACAGGAGCCAGCTTGCTTTCCCCTGTCACCAACAAAAATATAGTGCCATTTTTTGATAGAAAGGCATAATTCCTGCTTCTTCAGGAAGCCTCAGGACAAAGCTGGCTCTTACCAGTCCAATTTATTAACCCAGTAACATTAAAAATACTAAGTCCTTCATAAAACACATCACTGAAGTCAAGCAAATTGTAGATTTGCCCAAATGACACAAAGATTATGGTATGCAAAATGTCTGCCACATTATTATGTGGCCACATTACGTAATTAATTCCACTCTACTTTTCAGATGAACTGGTCCCTCAGTCATGAAAATAGACACCAATCATGCAAAGTCCATCACAGTGAATTATTATCTATCTAAAATTTTCAAAGGACTATGATGATTTATTTCTTTTAATTTTTTTACTAATTCTTTCTTTTGCCTCCTTCTCAGCCAGAAAGAGGAAATCATATTGTACAACTGTCACAAACTGCATGTCACAAACATTCACACACACACACACATTTATATATAAACATAGTGGAGTAAGTGAGTGATTTGCAAGAAATTCACTGCCTGAAGTGAGTTTGCATAATGAATTCACTAAACCCTACTGAAATTAAATCAGAAATGAACCCTAGATAGAATATTTTCAAACCGATTAAATTCAACAAGCCTCATTTCATCCCTTCCAGGAAGAATGAGTTAAAAATGTACAAATGCTTTCTGTACTCCCTCAAAGAGGACACTAAGGTCTTGGGATCTGCATTATCCGTAGTGTAATCGGGGAATACTCATGCAGAATTGCACCTATTGAGTCTTTCAGGTGACTAAAATTCTGATCCCAGTGCAAAGCAGAGAAAAAAGTTTCCACACGTATTTTGCTTTGGTTGCAGAAGCAATTATTTTGAAGCCTGAAGAAAATATAACACATTCCCCCAAGATGCCTGCTTTACAGATTGTACTCTCACAGAACTTTACTATGAATTATTAACATTTTAGTATACATTCCTACTCTTTAGCTCTAGTGGTTCCATATAAAGTTGATTGAAAGAAGAATTAAAGGGCCATGTTTTAAGTAATGAATGGTGTGATCTTGACAAATGCCTACTTGCCTTAATCCTATTGAAACCAGTGCGAATTAGGCACCAAGGCTCTCTCAAAATCCTGCTAGGCTACTGCCTATATAAATCTTACTTGTTAGGACAGTTCTGCAAATTTCCTAATACCACCCTGCCACTGTTTGGAACAAGACTCGTAAATATCTGCTGGAAGATTGCAAAGTAAAACAAAGTAGCTTATAGAAGACTTAAAGCCTTAGTAGGAAATCTGGATATTTGAAGCTTAGGAAACTCAGGGGTATAAAGAGATTACACTAAAATCTTGGTCCCAGTTTTTGCAGTTGGAAGTTGGAAAGTTAAAATGAAGGAGGAAGAGACTTGGCAAAAGAGAATAGAGGATCTCAGGGTTAGGGCAGCCGACAGATGGCTGCCCTATGGCATTGCCCCACCTTTGCTGCTGAATTCCTCTGTTATTCTGCCCATACTTTTCATGGGTTGATTCCTAGTGACAAGTTCTGCATCTCTGAGTATCTGACTTCAGACAACTGGAGTCTGATTTGAATCAGTGTTGAGCACTCAGAGCTGCAGCTGACAGCAATAGGAGATGTTTTCAGATATGTGCAATTGAAAAAAAAAAACCAACAACAACCAAAAACCTAACAATAAAAGTCAGATCCTCTGTTTCTGAAATTTAGGAGATAAAACTAGGGATCCCTGCTGACCAAACTCTCCGTGCCTCAGCTGTTCATCTTCAAAAACAGGGTGAAAATACTCAGTTGCGTCGTATGTGTGTTGCAAAGATTTACTAAGTAATGTTAGGGATGTGCTCAGAATCACAAGACAGCCCAGGAGAAAATTAGTATTTCTGATTTCAGAGCAGAGTTTCAATACTATTAAGTAAAGTTGTGGGGTCACACGCTGACTTATTATGAGAAAATACAATATTGAATAACTGCTCATTAAGTGAGCACTGTCTATTCTGTGACCTGAATGTGAGTAGGAATACCTGAAAAGAAAAATAAGATGTATTACTGATATTAGAAGTGTACTGGAATGCATTCACAGGAGGAGAGCATACTGAGGTTGCATGGGCAACTGCATTCCCAGTGTTGTCTAATTCTCGTTATACTTGATTTAGCATTCTTAATAACTTTCTTCTAACAGAGTTTCTCCATAGTCTTTATCACACATTTATAAGCTTATGTTGCAGCTGAAGCCTAAATCTATTTTCACTCTTAGTAATGTGGGATAATTCAACTTTTACCAGATTTCACTTTCTAAAATGTAATTAACTAAATCATAGGAGCTCAAACCTGTTGGCTTCATATGCATCTTATAAAAGAAAAAAAAAAAAGAAAAAAAGAAAAGAAAACAAATAAAACAACTTCCAATGTCCAGGAGGTGTCAAACACTCTACTCAGTGCCTTAGGTGAGATGAGGGATTTTTCAACAAACAACACCCTGGCAGAAAAGAGCAACTCTGGGGTGCCAACATCCAGTGTGGAGTGGGATGAGACCAGGTGTCCATCTGAGTCTCAGAGCTTGGAGGAAGCTGTTGGCCTCAGAAGCCCCTAAGAGCTTCCTCTCGCAGGGAGATACTGACAAAAAAGAAGTCCTAACATCAGCAGTGTGCTGTAAGTAATACAACATATCTCCGTAGCCTCAAGCTGCACCAGGGGAGGTTTAGGTCTGACATGGGGAGGTATTTCTTCACAGAAGGAGTTGTCATGCATTGGAATGGGCTATCCAGAGAGGTGGTGGAGTCACCATCCATGGAGGTATTCAAGAATGGACATGGCACTTAGTGCTGTGGTTTAGTTGGCAAGGTGGTGATCAGTCAAAGATTGGTCTTGATGATTTTGGAGGTCTTTTGCAACGTAAATGATTCTGTGATTCCATTGTGGGAGTCATACTTCAATCACTCCGTATCTGCCCCTGGCTTAAAAGCCACAAGCTGGTCATTCTTGATTTAGGGGAGGCAGGATTATCAGCGGAAAATGAAACCTTTTCCTTAGCAAAAAAAAAATTAATAGAAAATACATCTTATCTGGCAATTTAATGAGTGCACAACTGCTGCATCAGGGAATAGCCCCCTAAAGATTTAATCATTTAATATGTACAAAAAGCTACTGAACAGAGAATTACTTTGCTCAAAAGATCAGTTATAGCATTGCCTAGTTTTCAGCAACTCCATGGCTACCCTGGAACATCAGAGCTGGAATAGCAGGGGTGCTGCAGGGCAGAAGCACAGGGTGTTGATAAAAGTGGAGCAAAGTAATGGCAGAAATCCTGTTCAGCTCTTTCCTGTGCTCTGTATAACTGAGCGCTATTTCACTGCCACTGGCAGCAAACTGACCTCCTGTTTAAAACACGGTACTTGAAACTTGTGTTTTTTAAAAAGTATGTCTATCTCCAATTCTGATTAGCTTCTCCAGGCATTTCTGTGCTGCTCAGTTTTTGGAAATGGATATCCAAACAGCAGAATCGCTCTCTATGGTACCTTTCAGAGGTACTCAGCATACTCTGTTGTCTGCTGCACCAGACAGCAGGAAGTGCTTAGAGGCAAGTACCCAAGAGAGAAGTTGAAAAATTACAGGTTGGGGATATCAGCACCAATTATACCATACTGTGTGAAGCTGAGAGGCAATGAATCATATGTGAAAGATGGAACTGAATGGATGTAAGGAGACAGCCCAACAAGGAGCACATTTTCCCTCTGCAGGGATAGGTCAGAACCATGGAAGAGAAAGAATTAAAGCAAGCCCTGCCAGTGTGGCCACTCACTGCCCTTCATGAGATGGGAAGGCTGACCAGAGCCTGGGAAGGCCCCTTGAATTCTGGAGGAGATGCTTACAAGTTGCAGCATTATCTGCTGTGGTCAGTGTTTCTCCTTCTATAGGGAGAAGAAGCCAGTGAAGCCACATGATCACAGATACTTCCAACAAAACTATCTCCTGACCTAGTCCAGTCCCTTTTCTGCCTCCTTGCTCATGTCTATGCTGTGGCAGTGTATACTTCTTCTGTGGCCAAGCCAGAAGCTAGAGTGGTTGCAGGGTTAGGCTGAAACCCCATCTGATTTACCAGTAGTAGGGACTATAAAATCTCCACCATCTCACAAATGCTAACACAAGACCTAAATTTCCACTGCTTCTTGGCAAACATGCATCAAGTTTGGCCCACAGAGACAACCCCACATTCACTTGGCAGTAAGTTCTCTTTCTTCCCTACACTGATAGCCTCTCGACTTCCATTCTTAACTGGCAGAGAGATAGTGTCCTTCCTCCACACCTGCCAACATGACCTTCTCTTTTGGCCACCTATACCACCTCCATGATATATGTCTTTGGATCACTCTTTCTTGCCTATCAATTCTGATTCAGTCCAGGCAGCCAGAGGTTTAACTCCAGAGGAGCAAGAGTAAGGTCTCTTAAGCTGCCACAGAGGGCAATACCAGCAGAAGGTCCTCAAAATAGGAGGCAGAATATGCTTATGAGGCATGGGCTTCAAACCATAACCACTGACTAGATTTGGTGTCTTTACAGTGTCTGGCCATCCTGGCACATCTCAGGACAACAGACACAGGCACAACTCTTCTTCCATGCTTACAGAGGGCCAGAGAATTGCTTTTTATTTTTTCCCCAAGACATATGAATTTCTGTACTGGGATTTCTGTATTTCCATTTCAATCTCCTGCTAAGAAAAACCCTCCCTTGAGCAAGTCAGGCTGTTTTGTGCACCCACCCCTGGGAGAGGTAAACGTTCTTCTGGAGATAATTCAGGGACACAGAGGCTTAGGAGGCAACACATCATTTCATCAGCAACCAGCATATGTAGCTATGGTGGGAAAAATTCCTGATCTGTGCCGGGCCAGAAAATTGTGTTCCACCTTATACACCAGAGATCTGAGAGAGGAAATATAGATATTCATGGCCTCCACAAAATCAACAGCATATTCAGACTACGGAGAAACCCCAGGAAGGCTCTCATGAATAAAAGTGTATGACAGTGTACCACCAAGGTTCTTGCCCCTGCTCAGGCTCCCTGTTAATCCCAGTTTGAAGGCCCTGACCTATTTCTTAAGCCCATCCTGGTGTTGTTGCTTCATCTTATGATCCACACAGATCTGTTACAAGATCCTCGAGGGCAGTAACCAAGAATCTGAACTTCATGAGAACAGCACAAGCTCAGGATACAACACCTGTGATACCATGGACCCACTTGCTTTCTCAACTTTCCATGTCAGCCCTTCCTTAGGAGATCCTCCCATGGAGTCCTGTAGGCAGATACATGTCCCACCCCACAGACACAAATATAAAACAATTGGCAAATAAAGCTTTCAAACAAATGCTTTCAAGCTATTCAACCTTTTCAAACTATGTCTTCCAGGTAAGGAGAAGGGAGGGAAAGAAGAGAGGAACAAACACATTCTTTTTATGTTATTTCTAGATTAATTCATGCAAGGCATATGAATACTAGTTTAAAAGCTGTTGGTTTTATGTGGAGAAATCAGGCAGAATGACTTCAGCAGATTATTCCACTTTCTTCTGGGTCTCAGTTTCCTCACATTCAAATTAAGTAATAACAAGAGTATTCCAAGCTTGATTTGTTAAGGATTTAAGCTGACATCTTCCTACACCAGTGAAAAGTGTAGTACTAGTTTCAGTGATAACACATTTGGCCCATTCTTTCCCAATTATTTTGCAACGCATCATTCACAGGCACAAGTAAAAAGTAGTGTGACTCATGTATTACATAAAAAGACTGTCTTACAAGCATCTCTCTGGGCATATGTTAAAGGTGGAAGCAGAAAATGTAAAATGGAGACTGTCTCTGAAACATCACTTTGACTTCCTTGAGCATATGCCTTTTAATAGTTTTTACCCTATCTTTTTTTTTCTTGGAAGTCTCTCCCACCCCAACTACTACAAAGGACAGACAGAGCTCACTGAGTGGGTAACGATTCAGTATTTTCCTGTTATCCTAATTTCAAGCATGGCAAAGAGCCTTATTTGCCACACATCCTTCAAACCCATCCCTGAATGCAGAATACTGATTTCCTCATGGCCTTTTTCAGTGGTGCTATTTTGCTGTAATATCTCAGTGCTTCACGAGCCTTAATGGATGTTCTCCCAGGGGGATAGGCGGGGTTGTTATCTCTATTTTACAGACATTAAAATCAGACACAAAGAGGCTAAGGTCAAATTGGCCAGAGCACCCACTAATTTTGGGTCCCTAATTTGTGATGCCTTGGGTTAGTATTTCCCCAGGTCTGTGCGTGCTGACAACAGACCTCCATACAATACTGGCTCCGCACTTCTGCAAGTCAGACCCCAGGTGGCTCAAACTGAGAACCCAGAAAATGAGAACACACCAATTAGTGGCCACCCAGGGAAAACCTCATTTATATGGCCTTTTCATATCACATAGGAACTTGTGACAAAAGGCAGGAAAAAGCCCAATTCTTCAGGGCAGTATTCAATCACCAAAATATGAGACCATTCTTCTGTTTTTGAACAGCCCCCTGACCAATTCAATAAGTAACCTTCATCCCTGGCAGTAAATGAAACAGAAGACCTATAGGAAACAGCTTCGTTTATGGCAAAACCTCATTCAGTCCCTAAGTATATTCCATTTTGTGAACTGAATGAGACAGGGATCCTACTAAAAAAAAAAAAAAAAAAAAAAAAAAAAAAAAAATCAAAAAAAAACCCCAACAAACACCAAAACCAAACAGTATTTGATCTCATAATTAAGAACCACATTTTTATGTCTATTCATGTGAGAAGAGAAATTAAAGATGGACAGGCAACCCTTTTAATTAATTCTCTCTATTCTAAGTGTTTGACTTTGAAAACTAAATGTATGCTTAACAAAGGTGTTTAATCTCTTTATTTTAAAAACGTAAACTAAAAAGGAAGGAAATAGGAAATGTCATCATCTGAAATCATAACATTCTCCTTTTTTATGTTATAAAGGCACAACTGTTACCTAGTAAACGGTTGCAAAACTCTTTGTGCTTTCAAAGCTTTATTCCTCTAATCTCAACAGATACAGACGAATAACAAATTAAAAAACAACAGTGTCTATTTGAAGAAGACCCCTACCAAGAAAATTCTCGTCCAAACAGGAAAAGCTCAGCAAAATTTGATGTAGTTGAAAAGCCTGCCTTTGACTTCTACAATTTATCTCAACTCCCAGAAGTTGGGTAATCCTGACTGTAGGCAGGGTGTCTTGTTCCCCCTCTTGTGTTTCAAAAAAGGCTTGGGAATAACCAAAGGATATCTTCCTGAGTGTTGTGTGGACTCAGCACATGATAATGGAAGATACTACAGATCAGCTTTAGTTCTTCTATATTCTCATGCAGCAATAGCTCTTCTGCAGCATGGGCATACATCCGGTGAAGGTGAATATTATATCTCAGTATGTTTTGTTCCTTATTCCCAGAAACTGCTAGGACACATCATAAAGGCAGCAGAGAGGATTAAGCACTGAAGGTGACTGCTAGTAGGAATACAGCACTCCGGTTGGGAATTTCTGAGTGACTGCCATACAAATGCTTTAAGACAATTCATGTCAGGCAAGTAGAAGAAGTCACCAACTGATAAATCCCTTGTAATAATTCTCTCATGAAGATGATGAAAAGGGAGCCTCAGTGTGGATTTCCAGCAGATGTCTGGGTTCAAAAGATGGACATTGAAGCTAAGTCTAGGAAGAAGGTGACACGTCTTGCAGAAACCATAGTCTTTACAAGAAACATAGACTGAACCAGAAAATATGGGTAAAACTAGGCAACTAAGTACCATAATACACCAAGTAAATGCATTTTGAACCTACCTAAAACAAATGATGAAGATAGAGTGGCATCTAAACTGTCTGGGTTTAGGCATCTTGCTCCGATTATGGGGGGGATATCTTCTAGTTTGGATTCCAAGTCCTGAATCCCTGCCCTGAAAGAGACAACTATAGTTCCTCTCTAACAAAATGCAGTAGACGGGTATTTATTCAGTATCTCAGTGAACAGGCGAGCTCCCCTAAATTAAGGGAGATGTTGATTCAATTCTCTACTGTACCTGAAAAAATCTCAAGTCTTACCTTCCTTCTACAAAAGACTGTTTAGAGCAAGCTACTCCCAGCTATTCCTGCTTAAGTTCTTAGGTTTTTTTCATGGAAGAGTTAAATAAGCATGAGGCCAGACACAGAGCACACCGAAGTAAACATTGCTTTTAGCCTACTGGTTAAGTACTCTTCTGCAAGAAGACAGGTTGGGTCCAGTTTCTGCTTCAATGACTATTTGATACTAATCATATGAAATAGTGTTGAAAGAGCACAAGGAAACATTTAGTCCATCCTCTGGTCCAGAGGTGCCTCCTACAGCCTTTCAGTCATTGGAGCTGCCATAGTTTTCTCCATATATTCCAGTGCATCACAGTCCTTTTGGATTCTTTCTAAAGTCTAGCCTGAGTCACTATGATATACCATTAAAGACCACTGCTACTAGTTTTACCCACCATGAAGAGGAAGAGCAGATTATTCCTATTTTCTTGCACTCTCCAGACTAGCATCTGAACCTCTCTCAGCCTTATTCCTTTTAGGTTAAACAGCCTAATTGTTTCAGTCTTTCCTCACAAAGTGTCTTTCCCTTGACCTCAAGCGATTCTCACTACCCCAGTCTGCACACTCTCTCACTGGACCACTTTCTTAGAGTGCAGTAAGAGACTAAGGCAGGACATTTCAGCTGAGTCTTACATGTGCACATCAAAGCTGAAGGCTATATTAGATGTGTCTTACAGTCTGTACTCCCCTTTGCACAAGCTGGTAAGATGGTGTTTCCCTTCCTGGCAATAGAATGATGTTCTAGATTACCACTGAACTTTTGGTCCTCTAGAGACCCCGTCTCCCCTCCTGAAGGACAGCCTAGCTGACTTGTGGTATCCCACAGACAGCTGGCTGCAATTTAATAATCATTCCCATGGGGAGCACTTTACATTCGCTCTGATGCTGTTCAAACCAGGTCTCTGGTTTAGCAAGCTTGTCTTAAATTACAGCAATTTCCACCAGCCCATACCTGCCTTATGCCATCTGCAGATTTTATAAAATACTTCCTCTAGACAGTCATCAAGGATAAAATTATAATATAAAGTACAATGTATTTAATGAAAATGTGAAGCACTAACAGGCCACAGCTCAAGCTTGTGGCAACCTGCTCAATAGAGTCTTCCGTTTCGACAGGAAATCAGTCAGCATTGCTCATTGAGTAGGATTACCTACACTAGTTCTGCATCCCTGCTGTAGTATTTTCCTTTGGAACACGTTTCTTTTCTTCATTTGTGATAAAAGCCTGTGAGATAATGTCAAAATCCTTACAAATGACAAGGTATGACAACTACTTCCTCTGTATCCACAAGGCTTGTTATAGAAGAAAGCTAAATTAGTTTGACATGATCTATTCTTGACAGATCCGTGCTGGCTCCTAATAATCTCCTTTATTTGATTATTTCCACCATTTTTTTTTCTCCAGGAATGAACTCAAATTGCTTATCTTCTGCTCATTTTCAGCCTTCTGACACCTCATCCAGCCCTCATGTGTCTTCAAAGCACTCAAAGCTCATGGTTCAGAGATCGCTTCCATCAGCTTTGTAAATAAGCTAGGATGATTTGAAAGAACCATCTTACATCAGTACATCCTGACTTGTTCTGCCCTTTTCATAGATCCTCATCTTCCTCCTTTGTGGCTCCAGTAACTGTTACAGCCATCAACTTGGCAGCTGATCATGTTACTGGAGATATGCAAAATGGGCATAAAATGCTTTGGCCTTATTGACAATACATGATGTAAAGCTTCAACCAAAGCTCGTCCCTTGTGTCCATGAGTATCATAAACACAAAGGCAGAGAGTCAGGATGATATTCTTTCACTCTTCTGCTCTGGCTCAATTAATATTTTATTTGTCTATGTATTGAGCTTATTGTGGTTTATAAAATTAAGGACCATCTAGGTGTGCCAGTAAGCAGCCTTTTAATGTTTTGGGGACTTTACAGTTGTAAGTGGTGCCAAAGGCACCTCCGCAGTCTGAAATGAAGGAAGCTCTAAAGTCCTACAGCTTATGATGGACACCTCTAAGAAGGTAGTTCAACTTACAACAGTGGCTTATTTCTCAGTTCAGAACAATGGTGAAACACTGTGATATATTTCCAACTCCTCTTGACAGCCACGCACTGATTAAAAAGTAATGAAATTCTACAAGATGAGACTTTGTCTCGTGGCATCTCTTCCTGAATTGTGGAATCATACCACTCAAAGGAAAAAAACAAAGAACATAAAGAAGGAAGATTTACTAAAAGTTGCTATGAGCCACTAGGGATCATTTTTCACAAATTTGTCAATTCTTTTGTGTTCCACAGAGTCTTGTACAGTGGTATCCTAATGGATTGTTCTTTTTGCTGCCTATCTAGCTTTATCAAATAAGAGGGAACTTCAGGTACTGTTTCATGTATTAACTTTGCTAATTATGCTCTAGAAGTTATACAACTTCAGTTTGCTTCATGGAGATTTCAATCAGCTTCAGTTCTTCAGTTATTTTGAGGGGAGATTTTTTTTCCTTGCTCAATTTGTCATTTCCTTAGGATTTAATCTCTTCTAGCTGATATTCTGACTGGAATTTGGGATACAAGGGAAAGGCCATTTGCCAATGCTGTGCTTTAGGTTGCATCCATATCATGCTTCTGACTGCAATTTTAACTGTCAACATTAAACATCAATTTTCTGTTGTGGTTGTCAGTCCTCAAAACTCTATGTAGGGCTTGAAATTCTTCTGTGTCTTCCACTGGAAACACAAAGAGCAGGAAGGGTTAAAACAACTGTTTTTCATCTTTGGTCAGGCAAAGACTCCATTCTGACAGAATCATCTCAGCCTCTGCAACCCAGGTTGTTGCAAGCTGCCAGTCTGACTACTCCAACATAACAAGCTGAGAATTAAAATCTTGACCCTAAGAAAGGTGCCCCCAGTTCTAAGAAACACAGTGAAGTCTCCCTGCTGAGGGTAAACTTCTGGTCCAGTTTCTAAAAGCCCCTTTGCCTCACTTCCCATCTTTTCAGTACTGCCTCGTAGCTGCATTACGTTTCTCAGGCATGCCAAGCAGGTGATGCCCTCCTTGCATTTGCTCAGCAGGTGATTTCCAGTAGTGGATTTCACTCTTCCATGAAACTAAAAGGCTGCAGATTTTACTGTCAGCAAATCAGCAACTGACACTTGTTTCTTTATGTCTACCCTTCCAAACCTAGTTGATTTTTTGGTTAAATTATTTATAAATCCACCACTGAATGCCTTGCTCCTAAAACTCTGAGCAAACAGAACATAGAATGATACAAGGAGAACAATGGTCAATTCAAAATCATTGTGGTTTACGTCCTGCTGATTTCAATTTGAATTAATATAAATGACTGGCATCAGGTGCAAAAGAGCAAAGCATAGTACCATGCTGCCCAACCTACACACCCTTGAGTACTTAACACTGCAGATTTATAAGGTCGTTGGATGCTATTAATAAAATAAATGGATTAGACTCCATTCAATAGTCTGATGAACTGCATGAAAATTGATAATAGTCATAACAATTGTAAGAGTAATCGAAACAGTAAATTATTCTGGACATCACCAATTATTAGAAATCATCCCAATTCATAAAAAAACCCTGAAGTTCCTGGGAGCACAGTATCACATTTAAGAAATTATGAGAAAAATGGAATAAAACTAGCTTCAGATTTAGGTTAAGATCTAAACACACGGCACTGCACCCCTAAATTTCAGGGGTATTCAAAAGTGAGTGGTTCTTTTGGAGCTTTTTAGCTTACAAATTACCATCTCTTACAGAAAGGTTTATCCTCTAGAGAGAGTGCTTAAATATTGTGAGATGTCCTGGCTTTCTATAAATAGAGATATACTGTGATTATGGCTGGAATTAATTCAAGAAACTTCAGATGTAAGATGAATAATGAATGGGACTGACATTTATTGGTTATAATTTAAAACAATATAAGTACATCCTGGCTTCCCTTTTGAGACATCAAAATCAACTGATCCTGGTGTGAGAAAGGCAGGTTCAGGACATCCTGTCTTGGGCCAACAAGACAGCTGGAGCACAGCCTGCCACCCCAACAGTGGTATTAGTAGCCAAGAGACAAGGCCGGAAGAAGTATGAACCACCAAGAAAGCAGAAATACAAGCAGTTTGTACTGCATGCACTGCTCCTATTGCAGCCATACCCCTCCCCAGCAGCTGGGCAACCTTTTACCTGTGCTAACAGCAAGGTGACAGGTGAAGATGCACCACTTTCTATGGGTGCTCATTTGTAGCAGCTGCAGCTGCTGCCCAAGTGGAGGAGAACTGGGAAATCTGCAAAAGCCACTGGAAGCACAAAGAATGAACCCAGTTTTCCTTCTGATGCCAGTGCCAGGAGGGATGAAGGGAATAAGACCCTGGTGGCAGTGGCTGATGCTGCCAGCAGGAGTCCCCAAGAAGCACAGTGTAATGGAGGGCTGGTACCCAGCTGGAGGAGAGCAGGAGCAGCAGGAGGACTGCATGGTCAAGGGAGCAGGGGAAGAGGCAAGGAGCAGAACAGATGGGGAGAGGAGACAATGAATAACAGTGGAGACAGCAGAATCAGTGTAACTCTAAACCTACAAATTCCTTTTGTTATATGAAAAACAAGTCACTAGTTTTGTTACATTAGTCCTCCACCCCATATGCATATTGAAGGTTGGATCATTATGGTGGTGGGGGAGGAGCTAGCACACTGGCGAACAGCAGAGAGAAAACTAAGTTGTAGCCCTACTCTCAGGCTCTGGTCCATAGTCATAAAGCCTGGGTCTGGGAAAAAAAATCAATGGTTTGTGTTAAAGGAACTCAAGGGGCTAATAAACATCCTAGCACTGCAGGAGTGATTGAGGATGGATAAAGCAGTGCTTTGCCTGTCTAAAGCACCTCTCACCTGAGGGCTTCTGAATCCTTTCTTTTTTCTCACCCACTAATTATTTAGTTTCCAAATTAAAGAAGCATCTTGCAGAGATGGCCATTACAGTCAGAGAATCTATGCTTAGTTCAAGCTAGAAAGCAGGTTAATAGCACTGCTAGGAAGAGAAACCAGCTCTCCCTAAACCAATTCCTAAATACTGGCCTGTGGTGCTCACAACCATGAAAAGCCATCGAGTTTTACACACACACTCAGCAGGTGACAGAGAGAGTCCTAAGGAAATATAAACACCTTCTCCACATGAGGCCATCAGAGCTCTGAGGTTACATGTCACCTCCTGGTGTGCTCAGGAGGATCTTGGAATTATAGATTAAATGAATGTGAATGGATGCCAGGCTTTGATTTTGGACTTTGGATGTTAAAGGTATTTCATCTGGATACCTGCTCTGGTACTCCCACAGCAAGATACTCTGGTATTTCTACCAACAAGGTATGTGTACCTTCTACCATGCCTTTTTGGATGACCAGCCTCTTCTTGCCAGCTTGACATTCCTCAGTGTAAGTCTGTTTCCTTATAGCTGAACACTAGGACTTCAGAACTTAGATGCAAACAGGTATAGATTACTGTCAAATCTATCCCTGAGACTTGTCAGATTCACAGCAAACATGGGAATCACACAGTGACTTCCAAAAAGCATCAAGACAGAGAGCTACCATCAAAAGATTTCTCATCCTCAAGTGTCTTTAGTCTGGTACTGCCATCAGAGCTACTGTTCAGTCTGAAATCCAAATAAAGCCCTCCTTGTGTAGGGAGGAAGCCTAAGGTAACAAAAGAGACACAAGTCATTTATGTACAGGAAGAGGGGACAACAGGAGAGTTGTGCAGAAGGAAGGATGTGTGGGCCAGCAGTGCATGGACTGAGCAAACAGTAGCCATTGATGCATCACCAGCTGCAACCATGCAGAGGTCTCAGGTTATGGTGCTTTTTCTTCATATTATCTCATCCAAAAGTAGAAACAATCTTCATGCTGTATCTGCTGTTTTACTTGTTAATATCTCAATCCCTCAGCATATACACACCTACTTGGTAAAGATCAGGCAGAACCCATTTATGCCCCATGTCCTCTGCCATGGACAGCTCATGGAGCAGATAAAAGCCATTATGAGGAGCACGTGCCTCACAGCACAAGGCCAGGGAACCCAAGCAGTATACAGATCCTTGATTTGCATCATGCAAGACCATCAGTTTGCTCTCCTCTTGCCATGGGCAATGGGCCCAGTTCACCTTCCCACCAGCACAAGAAGGCCTTGCAACTTGGCAGCTGCCAGCAGTGGGGAATTCCTGTTCTCTAGGAAATGGGGAGAGGGAAATATAATGTCTGTGCAGGCTGACTACTAGATCCTGGGATGGCACCACAGAATCCATGATACCTAGCCTGAAGTGAGGGTGGACATCAGGTGAAAACTCTTTGTACTTTCTCCTTCTAGTCACTCAAAGCAACATGACTACAGGAGGAATCCCTCATATCACTCATCCCCAAGTGATGCCCACCGTCTCAGCATGGCATGGGCAGAGTCTGGATCTACACCTCATTTTCATATGAGGCAGGACTAGCTCCGAGACAATCCACACAGGCTCAGCATTGGCCCAGGACAAGTCCTGAGACAATACATGCCAGTTCCTTGGGTTGCACATGTGTACCCAGCCTGGCATATCCAGACAGAAGACTCAGTTCAGCCCTCTCAGAAGGGACGCCTCTGCATCCAGTGGGTACTGCCTGTTTTAGCTGGGACTTTCTTTTGGGAGCAAGTGGTGATAGACAATTCAGATCAACAGACAGGCTTCTTTCCCCCTAAGCATTACCACTGTCTCTCTCCCCCTGGAAAATCTGCCTGCAATTAGTTCCCTAGGAAAGGGCTTGTCTGCGCCATTAAGAACAGTTACATTACACTATCTAGGAGAAATCAATGTCTCTAATAGTCAGCAAAGGCAGTGGAGGAGAACAGGGTGATGGGAGGGGTGTTTCTCTGGAGACACCCTTATTGGTAGAAATCCCAGAGGTATTGCCCCAGGAAGAGAAATAGCAGGGACCTGGGGTAATTAAACTTCCATGCAGCAATTGTTTACTGGAAGAAGCACAGAAACCACTCAGTGTCTCTCAGAAAGGCAGAAGCAGTGACTAGGCTCTCCCCAGGTGCAGATAAAGTGGCTCTGCCCTGAAATCAGTGGTCTGTGGTGGTTTACACCACACTGGCATGTGGAGGGAGGAGGGGCATGGATGGACACCTTTCCTTTAAAATGCCCCTTTCCCTCTCTCCACGTTGGTGTTTAATGATAAGACCACGCCTTGCAAGTTTTGAAGCATCTGTATCATGTGGCATAATTACGTTATCCTAAATAAGAACTGAGACATTTTAACATCCTGAGGCAAGAAACCTTAACTCTGCATGCATCTTCCTTGCTCTCTTTTTCTCCATTTCCTCTTTCTCATACACCTCTGCAGTTCCTGGAATGATGAGACACCTCACTGCCTGGCTGTAATTGCAGAACAGTTCCCTAACGCTTTTGCCTTCTCCAATTGCATTAAACTGCATTTTTAGAGGTACAGCCCTGTTTATTCATGCTGCTTGTGTGGAAGGGGAAAGAAATGCAGACTGCCTTTTTTCCCCTCTCCCTCCTTTGATTTGATGGGTGTGGCAGGTCTAAACCTTTGCAGCCACTGGCTCTCCAGCGCTGGGGTGAGGAGGAGAGGGACCGAATGGGAGGGAAGCCATCATATATGGCTGGTGATGAATGAGACTCATCTCACCCACAAGTGGGAAACCTGCTTGCGGGTTATTGTTTAATCACTCATGCAATCCAATACTGAGCACATACCCCCATAACGTCCATCTGTTCTAATATGTGGTGCATGCAACACTTGCATTTGTAGCCACCCATCTCACTGCCCAGCTCTGCGTGTTACTGACTGCATCTCTTGCTGGCAGTAAAGGTTAAGTTCAGCTTTTCAGATATTGCTTTCGGTTGTGCTACCTTTCAGCTGAATATCTTGCGGGCTCAGATTCAGAGCTGCAGTCAACTGTAGGCAGAAATGACAACACTGAGCTATCTACATCTCTCATGGGTGGGCACAGTCAGTCAGATACTTCACTCTTCACACTGGCATCGCACCCACAAGAAAGAATATCTGCAAGGTATGAGTGTGTGAACATATTTGTCTCCGAGGGGTGGGAGGACAGACACACAGAGGCACACCTAGACACAAATGTGAAGAGATTTCTTCCACGCCCTAGCCTGTAATTTCAACATTTTGCTCTTTAGCTGCCAGAAAGGCGGGACACCAGGGGCTTCCCCTGGAAAATAATTTGAGGAGAGCTGTCTTTATTTTTGGAAGGAAACTCCTGCCTCTGTGAAGAACCCATTCCATCTCTTTCTCTTGGTGAAAGGTCTGGGTGGGGACAGAGGAAGAGCACAAGCTGAAAACCGAGGTCTTTTTCTTCTCCAAATTAAAGCTTCCTCTGGTGTATCATCAGCTTTCCTGAGCGAACTGCTATATTGCCAGTTTGGCAATTGTGGTGTGTATTCAGGTACAGGAGCAGCAGCTGGGCTCTGAGCCCAGGAATATCCACTGAATATGCACAGGCAGGCACATTCAGGTTGTAAGACTGCATAAGGATCCAGAAAGCATGTGCGAGTGCCCGGCGTGCCCGTGTGTGTATGTGTGTGTGTAGTACAGATGCAGGCGGTCGGAGAGTGGAGATGGAGCTGCACATGCACGCGCAGAGGGGTGTGTGCCATGCGGTGGATTAATGTACGGAGTGGGAAGAGAGGACGGTATGTGATCACGATACCTGCATGCCATGCATTTCTAAATGTGACTGAATACAAAACGACAGGAGCAAACCCACCCAGATATAAAGAACAGACACATCAGAACATAACTCAGGAGCTTTAATGCCCAACCTGTGATGGTATGGGCAAAATTATATTTTCTGACTCCAGAGCTACCGAGTTTATTTTAAAATCTGCTGTGCACCCCTGCCCACTGCTCTGTCACTTTGCCTCCCTGTCTGCCTTCCTTCTCCTCCTCTGCTCTTTTCATCCCATATTTGCCAGCAGAACGTGCTCTGCTGGCTGTCTGCAACGTGTTTCTTCCCCCCCCCCCCAAGCCTTCACCACCTCCCTCCAGATTTTAGCGAGCATATCACTAATTGCAAAGCATTTGAAAAACCTGCATGAGCAAAAACACAGGGTGACGCAGGGTCTCTTTCTATCCCAATCACTTGCCCCTCCCCATTATTCTACAAATTTTCTCCTTCTCCATCTCCATTCAGAAACACAATTCAACCTGAATTTTCTTTCAGCACTGCTCTGTTCCACAGTAACTGAAGTTACTCACATCAGCATGTTAGGCTATTGCTTCAGAATACTGCAGTGCTACATTGTAAAAGATATAGAAATGTATGCATATTTAAGGAAAGTAACCAGTAGGGTTCTGTGCCTGAGTTGAGTTTTGTGCTCAGAACAAGGACCAAAGCTCCTTGTCACTACCTACAAATCTGTAACCCATAGAAGTTTTGAAAATGCCTTACAAAGATATCTAGGGCCAGTTCCTGACTCAAAGTTCCAAATGCATAAATCCAGCATCCTCCCAAGGAAGTCCAAGAGGTTCAGCAAAAATACACTCTTAAAATAGATTCTTAATCAGGAGCAGGTTTGGGCTTTCACACAAAATAAAAAGGGAAAGGATGAGGGGGAAATGATCTAAGTAGCTTCCCCCCCCCCCCAATTTCATTATCATTTTGCATATAAAAATGTTGACACTGAAAACTAGCCACCACCCAAACCTTCTCATCATCCCAGTTCCTTTATAGCAAAAGCCAGGCGGTACTGGTAAAGAAAAGGAACTGGTTTCCAACAGGTTCACACTGCGAGCTTCTGTTATCCCACCCGAGTTCGGAGCTAACAGAGGCGTGGTCCTCTGTCTCTTTACCAGCTGGTGCACAGTTGTCTAACTGGTTGTACTATGAAGGGTATTGCAAAGAGGGTGTCTTCCACTCTTCAGGCTAATGCTTTTGTTATTAATTAATTGGATTTTTCACTATAGCATAGGTAAAAAAACAAAAACAAAACCAAAAAAGCCACCACAAACTCCTTCAGGTTAATTCTTTCTCAGATTTCTGTAACACAAAAAAATGAATACACCTGTCTTCCGAGCCACCTCACAGCACAGGCACATAAAGCATCTCCCATTCATCAGAGCCAGGAGCAATAGAGAGCGTTCTGACCAGGGATCAAGGCTCGCTGGGCATCCGTTCTTTTTTGGCATAAGATGAAGAATTGCTTCCTTTATCTCCAAGGTAGAGCCAGTTCTCATCACGTTTCCTGCCAACCGCACCCCCACCCCCAATCCACACCCTCAGAACCACAGACAGAAAATCCTAGGCAATATAACTGCCCCCTATTAAAAAATAATAAGAAGAATAGAGGGGAGATTCTGGTAGCTCCCCAAATGTGGATGTAGGCCACCCCCCTTCCCCACATCACCAGCCCCGGAAAGGCAAAACAGTCACGTTGCAGGGTGTGAAAAGAACCTTCAGTCGCAAGATGCTAAAGAATTGCAAAAGAGACGTCTGCTGAAAGCAGCTGAAATTTCCTCCCCCCTACCCCAGCCCCTACCCCAGCCCCTCACACACTCAGGCAGACACGCACCCCACGGACACCCAGCAGCCTGGGAGATTTCTTAACAGAAGGAAATATAAAAATCTTCAGCTCTACCTGTTTTGTTCTTCTCATACAGCACAGCATGATCGTATTGTCCCCTTCCTTCCTTCTTCTTCCTTCCTTCTCCTCTCTCCTTTTCCTCTTCTCTCTCTTATCTCTCCCC
>NW_020955239.1:1187917-1211074 GCF_003031625.1 Empidonax traillii | reverse complement strand
CAAGTCCCTTGCCAGCCTCATGAATAATTAAAATCTTCAATCTGGACCCAATTACCCAACGACTTTCCCACTGTACAGAGGCGACAGGGGAGAGGGGACACTGCGGGCTGCGGAGGGCTGGGGTGTGTCTGGGAGGCACCGGGCGAGGAGGGGGACCGGGCGGGTGGGGAGCCCCCAACCCTACTCCCATCGGAGCAACTGAAGCCCCCAGCCACTGCCAGGAGTGGGATTTTTGCATGATGGAAGCGTGGAGTGGGGTGGGCACAGAGGGGAGAATAGGGAAGGGTGGGTATTGCCATGGCAGGCACTATATGCCATGCACAGGTGACGTACCGTAGGTGGGAGCTGCGAGCTAAATGGGAATTGGAAAATATGTTAAAATGGCTGTTAAAAATCCCTCTCCCCAGTACACTGGCAAACATATATGCACTTGCTGCCTTCTTCCCACATGCAGGCATACACCCTGTGTGGGGATGTCCTGCAGCACCGAACAGGACAACTTTCCCCCTTGTTTCTTCAGTCCATCCCACTGACATTCCACAGGCAGAGAAAATGATACACCTGCAATACTTTTTTTTTTTTCTTCCTACTGAATAGCTTCCAAATCTATAGAAATCGTCCCTTCCCCTTCTGTATAGATCTCAATTAATTTCAGTGTCTAAGTAATTTCTACATCTATTGATCTCTGACTGCAAATTGCCATAAACTATTACGAGGAAGATGTGCGTGTTCACATACATAGCCACCCCCCCTGCACGTGTGGGAAGAGAAGTGTATGGGTTTGCATGCATAGAAGATCATGGCGATGCAGGAGCCTGAGTGAACATTAATGCGCACATGCACTCCCAGGCACACGTCTTGAAAGTTATAACACTGGGTTTTCTTGGAATACGGATGAGCTGGATAGATATATCTGTCATCGTAAAAAAAATATTCCAGTTAAACCAAAGTATGACAATGTTGGATTTTTAGGATTTCATCTATCAAAATTCAAATTTAGCTTATTTCATTTACTGAGTCTGGGAGGCATAGTCAGATGCTGTTCTCTTTTTTAGCACTAATGTCACTACATCAACTTCTCTGCCGCGCCATGGAGTTACTTCTAATTTATTTTTATTATAAAACTGCTGGCAAAAGAGAGAAAAAAAATTGTCTTAGGTTATTATTAAGGTCTTTGCTCTTTCATTACATCTAAATACGTTATTAACACAAATATTCATGCACATGTGCAATTTTATACAAATAAACACATACATATATAGATATACTTTCTGGAATACCCCTCAGTACAGACTCCTACATAATCATATTCAGTTGCTATGATATCACTGCAGTTCCCAGTACACCATTTATTTTAAGAAAAGCAAACAGCATTTCAAAGAAAATCTGGCTAGCTACCTACATCTGTATGTAGTTCAAGGGAAGTGCCTTTTGGGGTCAAGAAGGTATCAGTGTTAGACCTGGTTTTACAGACTAGAAAAGGAAAATAATGATATGGTAATGACATGCAGAGAAGATACTTAACTGGGAAGAGTTGCAAGCACCAGCTGACACAGAAGTAGACCAAGGATTAAGTAACGAAAATCAGATTCAGTTTCAGAAAACGCTTGCAGAGAAAAAGGAGGCAAACTATAAAACCATAAAAGAAGGCAGGTAAGAAGTGGAGCAGTAGAAACCAGTGACCATCAAATCTGAAGAAGGTATCTCTGTAACATATGTCACTGCTGGCAACACTATGCCAAGGCATCGAGAAGCAGGGCAGTGGCATTTTGAATTACGACTGTGGGAGTTCAGAGCCTCTGCCCTGGCCTCAGGAGTTGCTGGGGGCTCATCTCCAGGATGAAGAGATAATGTGACATGAGCTTGTGGGCACCCGCTAACCCACAGGGCTGCTCCCCATTCCCTTGGAAGATGTGACTCCGCTGGTAAACCATGCATCTGAGAGTGTCCCCCTGGTCTTCCTTTGGTGACAATGAAGAACTTTCAGGGTGTGATTCAGATCATCCTAAAGCAGGAGTCTAAACTAGGTCAGACAAATCACGCTTCAGAAGTGTTTTCAAAGCTTATTTTCCTCCCACTGACAAGGCCTTTTTAGGGAACTTCCCCGTGGTAGGGAGCCCTGCTGAGGAAAGCCTTCCCAGCCCCAGTCTTTCCCAGACGCCCACCCAGAGGGGGAGCAGGCTGGCAGCAGAAGAGCAGAAGAGCTGTGTTTGTGCAGTAGGTGAGAATTAAGCCACCTTCCTGTGCTCAATCAGGGCAGTTGCTCATCACCTTAAATCAGTGCCAAAGGCAGAGCCACCTCTCCTCATGCCCAGTCCTATGAGTACTGTGTGCTCTAGCTTATTGCAAACCACTTTTGGCACATAATCAAGCCCTTAATAGGTTCCCCATATACACAGACTTAGTGGTGAGTGGCCAGTCCACTGTAGAGTCACATCTGCATTTCCTCTGAATTAATCTTCTTATGCAGAAGAGCCATAAGCCAAAACCCAAATTTTCAGGGCATGTGAGTTCCTAACATCCCTGTCTTTCGAATCAGGACCCTTTAAGTATATTTAAAAGTTGGACTATAAGTTTTTCAGCAAATTATATGGTTCTGAAAAGCATATCCCAGCATCCCTTACCCTGCCATTTTGGCTGTTTTCACTTCAACCTGCAAGGTAAATTATCTTGTAATATGGAACAAAGAAAGGACAAGTCCATAGCAACGCAAAAGCCAAAGAGAATGAGAAGAAATTAAAGGCACAAACTCCATCCAGGGAATTAATGAACATCTGAAGCAAAAATCAAGGGATGAAGAGCTGGTGAATCTCCATTTCTTTAAGTCACCAAGTCAAGATGGGATGTTTTCATCCAAATCACACTTTTGTCTCTCCACTGCACTGCCATTCAGCACTCCCTTCAGAGTTTCAGGATAACACTGCATCATGCAGTGTAGACATGCCCTGAAAGGCCCCTTTGACCTTGGCTTTTGAATCTACACTACTAAAAGCAAGAGCAGTTTCAAAGAATAACATGAATGGGAGACTAACTAGTGAAGGGGGCTGGAAGGAGGGGGTGAACAATGACCACAGATTTTAAAAGCTTCATCTGTGAGAACTGATTGAATGACAGCTAAGGAGGTGGAGAATTGGGATGCTTTCAAAAGCTGTATGTCTCATGGAGGAAATAATTTGGACTGATATGTAGCCCACTGTTTGGTGTAGGCTGCACGTTGCTTCATTGTGAAGCAGGGTATGTTTCTTATCAAGTAATTATTAAGACAACTCCTTTAATTCAAAGCCATGTCTTTGATTTAAAAGGGTCCAGATCATTTCAAAGTAACAGGATGTATTAGTGGTTGTTACAACATAGGATGGGTGGAGTGAGAGACATAAACCAGTGCTTTTTAAGCCTGTTCAGTTCTGCTGCGAGGTTATCCCAGCAGCTCAAGGTCCTTAGAAGTTGAAAGAAAAAGCATCTTCAGCCCAGCTGCTAATTTAGGTTCAGTAGCAACAGCTCAGATGCACTTTTGGTTTGAAAAAACACATAGTTTCAACCTTCTCCGGGGACTGTCATCAGGTTGATTCCCTGGTCAGACAAAGTTAAATAAAACCAAGAAGAAGAGGATAGTTTGCCTATAAGAGCTGTCCCAACGGTAAGCATGCTAAACTGAAGAGGCGTCTCTGAGAGAAGTACTGTGAAAGTCCCGTTACTAGGGATATTTAAAGCTTCAGTAAAAACAGCTCTGAAATGAGCGACTTGCTTTCATTGGGAGATAGACTGGGTTTTCCCTCCATTCGTATGTTCCACATATAGTGGTAGCCTTGCCTTTTGTTAGCCAACTTTCATGCTGTAAAGGAAAAAAGCCAATTTTATAAAGATGTTTTGGTATCCTCATTTGAATAGGCATTCCTGAAAATCCCATTGTTGGACCACTTGCATTTTTAGTCTCCTCAGTAGCTTTGCAACTCTGGTCTCATTTGGCCTCACTTTCAGTCATCTATGTCTTAATGACACAAAACAGTGTAGTGCAACACTACAAATAAACTCCTTTTCTAAATGATTTAGGCATTGCCATGAATCTTCTGTGAGGAGTGCCCATTTTTCGGTATGAGGATCACTTATGTCAATTTACCTTGGATTTCAGTTAATCCTGAATTATTAATAATAGAAAAGAAGAGCCTAGTTTATTTTGACCTAAGACTGTCCATATGCCACAGACCAAAATAAGAGGCTTTAAACACACGATTTTCAAAAGCCACAATGCCACTTACTCTTGCAGCAAAGGCTTCAGGAAATTCCAGTCCAGGAATGCTCTAATTCATTCCATGTCTTTAATGACTGCTTGGTTGCTCATCCTGCACAATAGTGAGCACACGTGACATTAGCACCTGTTGCCATCATGCTAGTCAAAGAGATATGCACAGGTGCTCTGTATTTATTCCCTGTGATTTCCATTTTTCTTCCTATGCCTGCACAGCTGGGCTAATAGCACTGAAGACACCTGACTTTTCAATAGCAAACATAATAAGAAATGGCCTCTATAATTTCCCTGCTTTCACCATCCTTAGATAAAATGTGTTTTCCGTAAATTGTGTGGCATATACAAACTGGAATATCTGCGTGGGAGCAAGGATAGACAGAATTTTAGCACGCACAAAGAATGGTCTGTACAACCCCCAGGTCAATGTTAATTATTGTTGAGCTTCAGAATCATCAAAAATGAAAACATAACGGCTAAATCCCAGCACAGCTTAGTGCTGAAGACTGTAACTCTTCAATAAAATGAAATCTCATCTGCTTGTCTGTCAAAAACAATAATGTCATCACAGAAAGCAGTCAACCTATCAGCTATTGGTATAGTTATAGTCTGCCATGGGGGAATGTGATACTTTACAAGCCAACCCAAGTATTAGGTAGGATCACCCAGGAAGCCCCTTTTTTATCCTCCAGGGACCCTTCAATGTGCTCTATGGGGTATACACAGCAGTCCCTTCTGCTGTAGCACAGGCTTAGCAAAGAAAGCTTTGAATGAGAACCAGGGTGAACCAGGAGCTCAGTGTGGGCCAATTTACCTTGCTTCTCAGCATGGCTCCATTCTTTATTGCAGGTTCTGCAGTGCCATGATAAGTTGATGTCAGCATCTAGGCTTACACCTTACAGTGACACGTGGGGATGTCTATGCTATTCCATGCTGTGGGGTGTGATGGGACTGGGATGGAGAAAAACGTTACCCACTACACACATGATTGGAGAAGGACAGTCCACCTTCAGTGCTGTTTTACTCTCCTCCTAGCTTCTTCAGTGATATACTGCTTTCCCTTTACACTGCAGTGCTGAATATGGGAGCTGCCCAGTGATACCAGTATAACGACATGACAGTATTATGGTGTGAGCAACAATTTTCTGAGCTTTCTTTGGACCACCTGGCCCTGCTCTGCACCTGCCCACAATGCCTCTCATTCATGCCAGAGTGAGGATGTTGACCTGGCTGCTCCAGCACTGGGAAGGTGGGTGGGCAGGGACAGATTCATCCTCTTTCTGTCCTGTCCCCTCAGCTGATCAGACTCTTTCATCTCTCCAGGAAAGCAACTGAGTTGAGGTGAACTAGACTGCATATGGGAAGGTACATGGAGTACCCTGGACCCAGAAAGGAAATGGATGAGAGAAAAAAAAAAAGCTGAAGACCTTCCTATGCTTTTAATTGACACTTCATTGACAGCTGTGGGGTGAAGTTACTAGGGCTGAAGAGCATCCAAGAGGCCAAATGTGTCCTAGCCTTCAGCCTTTCAGGAAAGGACATTAAAAATTTCTAACCATAGTCATGCTTCACTCACAGGCACATGGTGACCAAGCCATGCGCTAATCGGGATCACAGCAGCAAACTCCAGAAACCACACAGACAATTAAAGGACATAAGAAGTTCTTGTATTGGAGAAGTGATAGGTGATGGAGTAAGCTGACAGGACCTTTTCACTTATCCAGAGCTGTACCTGGGGAGTTAGAGCAGCAAAGACCTGAATTAAATGGGCAGGAAAACTGTAAACAGTCACTTGCCTTTAAGGCTCAAAAAAACTCCTGTTCTTGCCTTGGCTTCATTTAGATTAGACACAAGATACCCCCTGAGAGGAAAGTCCATATCCTGCAGTCTGTCAGGCAGACGTAACATATGCAGAGGTTGTTCCCTTGCAGTGGGATCCTTAACACACAACTCATTGCATCTGATCAAAGTAGAAGAGCTCCCCACTCTGAAATGCAGAGCACAGGGCTTTGGCAAACAATGGGTCTGTATTTCAGTCTCACCATAGGCAAAATTTTGTTAGTTTCCTCTAATTAGAAATCTGCTAGAAGTGGGAGACAGACCCATAGTGATTTTGATCCAATCCAGTATTAAATCTATGTGAATTTCAGTTTGGGACTGAAACACTCTTAAATGCTAAAAATTGCTCCATTTGGCCCACAAAACCATTAGTAGCGGAGAATGGAAATTCATAGTTAAGATTTGGATAGATTATCATCCAGCAGCATCAGAGCTGTGTTTTGTGTGTGTGCATTACAAGAGTTCTGCGTTGTCAGAGCCACACCATGCCCAAACTTCTTAATAGTGCCCTATTATTATACTTTTATTTCTTTTCCAAGACTCCACTGTCAGCCAAAGGAATTCACCCCAGAGGGCAGGAAACACAGATGGAATTTTATTAAGAGTCCAGGACTGTGCAGGCAGGAATCCAAATCTGCTGTCCCGTGCATGGAGACTGCATTACAGCAAAAGGCTCTATTTTAGCTCAGCTCTACAGGATACAGAGCTGTATTTCCGCACTGTGTTTTTCTGGAGGTTTAGAAGTTACTCCAAGCATAAGGATAAATTTTCTGTGTAAATCTCAGAGATTACCTCCTTCCCAAGCAATTCTGATGGCAAGGAGAAAGAGAAACTTTCTGGAGATGGGCAGCCTAATCTCTCCAGGCTGTTACACAGTTCTTACTACCTGACAGAACTGCTTTATACAACAAAGTGCCATATACCATGCACACCTAACACTCTGACATGCTAGAGAAGCCAGTCTTGTTTCCTGCCTGCTGCACCCTTTTCTTTGCCCTACAACCTGCATGAACAATTCAACAATTCACCCAGCTTGTCCCATCCTCCTGGTGTAGTTGCCTCCAGCTGCCAGTCTCCTCTGCCCAGTGGATGAGGCACAACCTGACACAAGTAGAGGCCAGAGAGAGTTCCTTAGCTTGAGGAAAGCAGCAGGAAACAGCAAGGGAGGTGATGAGGATCCACAGTCAAGCACACAGGGAGCTTTATGCATACCCTGGTAATGGCATAGGAGACGTTGCTCCATGGAGGTGGAAAGGTCTCCTTCAACTTGAGGAAAAAGGCATTCATTTACTTCCTCTACATCAGGGAAGACAAGTGTGCTGATCTTAATGGTCTTCTCATGTGTGTTCACCTCAACCAGGTCAAGTTAAAATTTATTTTAATATCTTATACTATAAAATGGGAAGGGTAATTTTTCCTTGTTCCTGTAATTTATTCAGCCAGAGAGGAAGAAAAGAAGTTAATTCTCTTTTTGTTATGAAAGCTAAGCTCAAATATGAACAATGTTCCGTAGTAAATGATGGAGAGTTTGACAATCTTATCTGTATCATATCATCATATATTGAAAGGTTCTATTGTTAAGAGTAGATACAAGAGAATACAATTTCATTTGCTTCGGGAACTGTAATTCTGAGCTTCCTCATTTTAGAGTTCTTTTCAAGTGAGGGATCTATGTTTTCTCAGCACAGTTTTTTGCATGTTACTTCCTTGAGTACTTTCTGAAATGAAAATAAGTCTTTGTAAAGATAGAAAAGCAAATTATAAATGTCCAGCTTTCTCAAAGTTAGTCATAGTTTAAAAACAAGACTGGCATTGCCTGGGCTGCATCAAAAGCAGCGTGGCCAGCAGAATGAGAGAGGTGATTTCGCCCCCCTTCTCCATTCTTGTGAGCTCCCACCTGGAGTACTGCATCCAGCTCTGGGATCCTCAGCACAGGAAGTACACTGACCTGTTGGTACAAGTCCAGAGGAGGGCCACCAAGATGGCTGGAGGGATGGAGCACCTCTCCTGTGAGGAGAGGCTAAGAGACTGGGGATTGTTCAGCCTGCAGAAGAGAAGGCTTCAGGCTGACCTAACTGTGACCTTCCAGTACCTGAAGGGAGCCCACAAGAAAAATGGAGACTATTTACAAGGGCATGGTAGTGACAGGACAAGGGAGAATGGCTTCAAACTGAAAGAGGATGGGTTTCAACTGGATACTAGGAAGAAATTCTTCACTGTGAGGGTGGTGAGGCACTGGAACAGGTTGCCCAAACAAGTGATGGATGCCCCACTCCTGGAAGCATTCAAGGCCAGGTTGGATGATGCTTTGAGTAACCTGGTCTAATGGAAAGTGTCCCTGCCCATGGCAGGGGGGTTGGAATAAGATGATCTTTAAGGTCCCTTCCAGCCCAAACCACTCTATGATTCTATGATTCTGTTCAAGAACAATCCTGAGTTCTGCCTAAAAATTTTTATGCCATTAATTTCCTTCTCAAGGCTAAAAGCTAAAAAGATAAATAAATCCAAGAAAATAAAACATTGAGTCCTCAGGCAACACGAAGCACAAAGAGGTAACAACCTGATACTGTCAGATAATCTCCATGCTACACATGACACGGGCCAGGCCCTCCCCTGCTTGGCTGTTAGACATTAACATGGAATACAGAGCAGCACGGTCATTTTCATTCTTGCATTATGCTCAGTAGTTACCAAGCCATGGCTTGAGGCACGTGACACCCTCAAGGTCTTCCAGCATTTCCTGCAACTACTGGGAATTAATAGGCTAAAACTGAGCCCAGCAGGGAGAGGAAAGTTGCTGAAACACAGAGCCCATTTAGTATTCTTACTTGGAAGCCAGAGAAAGTTATTAATTCTTAGATCTTTGGTGAATACTGCCTCCTTTGTATGTTTCGTCATCCAAGAAATCAAAATGGTCTCTCAAGGGATGCTGAGCTAACATGTCTGACTTAATTTTGATCACATTGTGCCCAAAGAAAATGGGACTTTGCTGCATCTCCCTTTATACCACCTTGTCAAACTCCTGCAGGCCCTTATTAGATCTTCTTCACACACAGTCCAACCTCACTGGCTCAAAATTTGTCTCATTATTTCCCAGGACATCCACAGGTCCCTTCTGTGTAAGTACACTGGTGTCACATTACAGGAAAATTAAAGAATGGGTTTGTAGTTTGAAAAATAAAGTTATGCTCAGCATTAAAGGCCTATTTCTCTGCACAGAAAATATTTGTTTTACCTTACTTGTCTTAAAACTGATCTTCAATCCTATCTTACTGTCACTTCCTCCAACATTCTATTGCACACCATTTTCTGTCTTTCCTGTAGCAGTGAGGTAATCTACATATCAAAGTTGTTTGTTCTGGACATGTCATTTGACCTAATAATGAGAATTTCACAACAGTTCCTACAAAGACATTATTAAAGAGTGTATGAGATGGTAAATCTTTCTGCCCTTCTCTGAAATATTATTAAGTGGATAGAAATTCTACTTGGTAGTCACACTTTAGTTTTTGACCCAGAGGAGCAAAATTGGCCTAGCTGAATAACTTTACTGAATATTTAAAATTCTTTCATTATATCTAGTGCAGTCATGTGTTTCTGTAAAATCTATCCAAGCATTCTGATTAGTTTTGCTGTGGGTTTTTTGTTTGCTTTTGTTTGGGTTTTTTGTTTTGTTTCTTTTGATTCACTGGTAAGTGATCAGATCTGCTGTGAATTCTTTCTTTTTAGGAATCCTTACTCCTTCTTCCTAGGAGTTAAACCGATAGAAGGATCAAAGCCAGAAATCCTCAGACCATCCAAAAGGTGCCTTGATAAACATTAATTTGCAGGTGGTTTTCAAATTTAGATGCAGAACCACCTGCTTTCAGCTTTTCAAATTTCTTTGTAATATCCTAATGAACCCAATTCACTTTTACTATCCTTGACTTTGAGCACATTTTCTTCCCTCCTCAATTGCCCCCATCAAGGACCTAATAGACTCTGCTGCTTTCTTCTGATCCTGGTGTTCAATTACTCCTATGTAAAACTTAAATTAAGTCAACATTATCTCCTGAAACAAATGGACACTCTCACGTACTTCAGGAAACAATTCTTTAACAGGAAGATGTGTAAAGCTGAGCAATAAACAACCCTTTCTCAGTGTATGTATACTTATGCCCTGGCAACAGCATTATCTATTTTTTCTAAGACTTAGTCCTGAGTTCATATTATTTAAAAGCTATATACATTTGCTTCAGTGTTTAAAAAGCAATCACTTATTTCTTTTTTAATTTGAAATAGTTCCATATCCGCTTTTCACTGCAGTGATATATTTACTGCTCCTGACATCCTTTGGGACCTTGATAAATTTACTTCAGTTTCTCAATTACCACATTCCTAAAGAAGAAAAAAAAACCCTCACTCATCTTTATTTAAGTCTCTTTGAAATACATCATAGTTCATCTTTTTATTAGTCACTGACAAACATATCCATACTTAAGGTAATTAATATTACTGTATGTGATGAAGATGCTTTTTGAAATGTCTCAGATCTGATCCTTCTGAAGTCTTATGAGGCAAAACTTCTATTCCATGCTCCTGTGGTAAACAGTGTCCCCAAATCTAACCCATGTTCTTAAAATTTCCTCTTTACTACACTATATACCATAACCTGGCATAGCCATGTCCTTGAACACACATGGTCCCCTCATTTGACTTCTGTAGCCCCTAACAGCTTTTTGCCTAGTAATAAAGGAAGAAACAGAACTTGCCATGGCTCTTTCAGCATTAAGTTTTTAAGTTCATTTGTCAGACATTTTCTACTTCAGAAGGTATCAGAGCTGCGAACTGTTAGAGGCTGGAAGGTTGCCTTTGCTGTTTTTTTCATTGCTTCTCTCTGTCCCTAATTTTCAGTTCTGAATAAAGAGAGTGGACTAGATGGACCATTGGTCTACCCAAGGATGGTCATTCTCAAGCTGCCAAACAGACTGAGTAATAATTGAGTTTCCCTGACCCTCCATCACTAATTTGAGTCTTTCTCTGCCCTCTACCCAGAGATGATGTGGAGGCAATCTTTGTGACTACCACTTCATTGTCAAACATGGGTGGGATGAGAGAGTGAGTTGAAGTCTCCTCATGGACAGGGACAGGGACAGACTGACATTCTGAGCCCACAGAATCACCAGTATACTGGGTAGTTTTCTTTGTTAATGTAGTGCAATTTTAACATAACTTGCTCCAGGGAGATGTTTCCAAATCAATGAATACAACATTTCAAACCACTCAGAAGCTAGTCCTACAGCAGCTGGCTTCAGACATATTCCTTCTGCAATTTCTGGACTTCCCAACTGTTGTTGGGCAGCAATATTTAACCAAATGTTGTAGTGTAGGGCTCGTTTAGCCAATGATGTGTGTGATGCCTGTTGTGCCAAAGAACTGCTTTGAGCTACAGCAGTGTTAGGACTAACAACACTCTTCCAGGCTTTCCTACTCAGCAGGAAGCAGTCGCACAGCCATGCAAGTAAATTACAGGCTTATCATTCCTCATTCAGGCATCAGCACAGCCATTCAGCAGAATCCCCATGTCCCTACAGCAAGGCCAGAGAGATATAGTGGCTTAAACTGTACTATATATTTCTGCTTCACCTTATTTATTGCCCCTGCTCAGTAACTTTGCTTCATGGTTATTCAACAGGTGCCCTTTGAATAAGGAGCATGTGGCACAGAGATGACTGGCAGACAAGGCAGTAGAAAAGAGCAGTCTAGGAAGCAGTTGTTCTTATTATAAAGGGCAGCTAACTGATTCATCAGTGCCCTCCCCAGCAAACCATGCCATATAAATGTTATTT
Source organism: Empidonax traillii (assembly GCF_003031625.1). NCBI lineage: Eukaryota > Metazoa > Chordata > Aves > Passeriformes > Tyrannidae > Empidonax > Empidonax traillii. The sequence continues at coordinate 1,199,164 of NW_020955239.1, read as the reverse complement.
TGAAATTAGCCTTGTGAAATAAGAAGGATTAGTTGGCAAGCTTGAAGTGTGAATACGTAATGTCCTCTCTCCCTAAAGGAAGAAAGGGTTTTTTTCCCTCCAACTACATGATGCATGGCTTCAACTCAATTCATGATGTGTGCCCCAAGGCCATTTTTCAGTCAATTCTAGTTAAAAAGAATTAGTAGGATTTTCATTCTTTAGCATTGGACTGGTAGTTTGGCTCTGATTCTCACCCAACGCTGGAGGAAGAAGGTAAAAGAAATAACATTGTAATCCAGCATAACAAGATACTGAAATAGAAAGAGATAGGAACCAGGGTTGCCTCCTTTTGTAGGTCTTGCAAGGAAAAACAGCAAATCTGCCAGGCTACAGATTGCTGTGTTAGCACACAGTGAGGTTGAAAGAGCATATGGCAGGAGTGGCTGCCTGGCTGCAGAGCACCTATTGCCAGCCCCGTCATTCAGGGCTGTAGAGACAAGATAAAGGGTTTTCTTACTGCCCTAACAGCTGGCAGGAACTTGTCGTATTGCAGAAGCTGCAGAACCTCAGTCAGGGGAAGAAGAGGAAGAGAAGAGGAATCAAAAGCAATCAGATGCTTGGTGCATGCTTGTCTGACCTCCTGGAGGCAAGAGACAGGGTGAGGTCTCCCATGTGTTCTGTGCACACAGCACCTAGGGCTCAGGGATGCTAACAAGTACAACAAGGAGACAGCAGAAGAAGGTGCCAGAAGATTCTGGACTGAACTTTATTTCATGCTATACTCTCTTTTCAAATCACATGAGAAAATCTATTGCTGCTTGGTATTAGTAAAACTGCTCTGGGATTTCCCTGTAACTACTCAAATAGGAGAAGAATCTGAGTTGGCAGGATCTTCCTTGCAGTGCTCCTTTTAAATGTAGAGTTCATTCCCACAGCTCCCGAGTTGGGAGAGGGGGAGGAAGAAGAGGGGTTTTCTTTAGGGAAAAATTTGATTCTTCATGAAAAATCAGTAATAGTAATAGGGCTGGAAACATAAACATAGCAATGTTTTAATTAAAATTTTCTGCAGAGATCAGATACTTTCCCTTAGTCCATTTAGGGGAAGAAAAAAAAATTAGGAAGTCCCATAGAACAGTTTTGCCTATGTTTTTGAGCTCAGCTTCCTCTCTATTTAGTTTTAGTCACATGGTTTACACACAGTCCCTCTACCAAGTCTTCCAACTTCCTACCTTTACTGCTGATTCCAGATAATTCATCACATAATAGGTTTTAGGCTGCAGGCACTGCTGTGTGGCTGTGTCACTTCCATTCCCAGCAAACATGCAGCCAAACATGCAGCCTTTTTCCCCGCCAAAGTTAGTGGAAGCTTCTCTCATATGGTGTTCTGCATCTTATCAGATCACACCTATGGGCTGCTAGTTCCTTGAGGCAGGAGAGCTCCTTTAGACAACATTAGATACAATGCTGGCGCTAGACAGATGTGTCAGCTCCTTTCATCCATTAACACAAGTGCAAATAAAAAGAAAAATCTGACCTGGATTTCAGTGGTAGCCGGGACTAAACTCTAGATTCAGATCCAACAGGCAAGGCATTTTAGTCAGATTTATGTGCATGCCTTGGAACATAATGTCCTTAAAAACAGAATCTGGATTCACTTCTCATTGACATACTGTGTCAGTGACACATCTTCTTAATGTACCTCTGGTGCCTGATTGTTCCTCATGTTTCCTCTGGCTTCACACAATAAAACACCTTTTGAACAAGCACCTTGCCGTCTTGGAAGCTGAATAAACTCAGTCTGTGCTTGAATCACTTAAGAAGTGTAGGAAAGAGGGCAAAGGAAATCTGCCAGCATGGCTGGAAGAGAAGCTTATCTTGCCTTGGCTGGGTTCACTTTTGTTTCCCTCTCCAGCTTCTTGCCATCAATCACTATACCAATGTATCCCCAAGGATGCTGACCCCAGAACAATATGCAGCAAAGATGATTACAGTCTAAAAAGGAAAAGAAAACCCTGTCATCATGGATGTTATGGGTTTCAGCTTTTCACATTTAATCCTTTAATTGGTCTTTCTGGCAAGAAGAATTTGATACTTGGCTTTATTGCTGCATGGATGAACCCTATTGCAAATCCCATTGGGATTAAGTTACAGTCATTTGGCAGTAAGAAATTCCATAGCAACCTCTCAAAAGCTTACCCAGAGGGTTTCTTGTTGACATCACAGTTTCTGTGTGATGTCATAGTGACTCCTAGAAAACAAAAAGAAACAAAAAAGCAGCAGAAACTGAGGATAGTCCTTACTCTGCTATTGTATGTATCAAGAGATATGTCTAAGGAGAGTTTGGGTCCTGGCTTGCAGCCAGAACACCGATGTATGCAAAATAAGATTAAGAAGGTTGAACATGCTGTATATGCAGTAATAAAATAATGTAAAGATATTGTGTGCTGGACAAGAGGGAGTCTCAGATGTCTCCCAAACTTACATACTATTGTTTTATAGGTGACCTGTGTGCTGTTGGACAGACCCAGAGGAGGGCTAACCAATCTGAGCAACGGTCTCTTTGGAGGAGTCAGTTTTGTCTTATGGGAATATACAAGTATGTTGCCTTGGAACCTCCTAGTTAAATATCTCAATAAAATTTAATCTCCCATGCCCCAGGCCAAGAGTGATAGCAGCTTCTTTGTTTTCCAAATGAGCAACCCTTGAGGTATGAAAGAGAGAAACAACTTCATTTAGAACAAAATGAAACACGGGAGCTCTGATTCACAGTACTATTAATTAGTGACTGGTAACTCTTTCTTTTCTAAAATAATGGAAAAGAATCAAGTCATTCCAATGGGTGCAATCCAAGATACAAGTGTAATTTCTTCTTAGTTAAGAAGTTCCTGAATACAGAACTAAAGATTTGGCCCTAAAAGCCCTCCTCAAGTCAGTCAGTTTGTGCTGATGTAACTAATGAGACGTCTGGACCCATCGTCATGAAAAGAGAGCAGATTAACACCTATGAAACTAAAAATAAAAGCATCACCTCTGAGGTTAGACCTATTGTGCTTATTGCAGGGGGGTGGGGTAGGATTGGTAGAGCTGTGCGTCCATCGTGGATGTCACCATGGCACACCCACGCCAACATCTCCACGGAGACACAGCACATTTCTAGCTCCTGCATCACCAACTTGTTGCCAAGGAAACAAGAGGATGCAAAATAAAATAAAAAAAAAAAAAAAGGAGAAAAAAAAAAAAGAGAAAAAATCTCAATGACATTCAATTTTGAGACAGTCAAGAAATCCCTGAAAGGGATTCTAAAGTGCTTTAGAAGGAAATGGAAATTGGGCTTCTAATTACAGATTCTCAACCAACTCCTTTTTATTCCCTGGTTATTCTGTCTGCTCACGTCACTGTCTTCCTGCCATTCTCTGTCTACAGAGGTACAAATGCCAGACATCAGTGAAAAAAGAATCAGAAAGAGCTTTCCTGGAGTGAAGGAGAGGAGGGAGGGAGAGTGGGGGAGAAGGTTACTCAGTACAAGCAACAGTGGAGATTCCATAACTCAGAGAAAGGTGGTGGACAGAAGTTGCACAAAGGGAAATGTGTGGAAGAAAGGCAGAGTGGGAGAGAAGGTTTCTATGAGAAGGGAATATGTGCAGTTGGCAGGTGTGGGAGTACACATGTATATCCACACCAAAATGCATGTGTATTTTTATATATGCAGCTGAGAAGGTACATGTGCCTAAAGGTGTACCTAAATCCACACTGAGTAATTAGAAACCAGAGCTGTGCACCCTCCAGAAAGTAAGTAAATTGACTTAGAAATCAAGCAATTAAACAAGCAAGTATGTCTTATAACGTTGTTTCTTTTAATCCATTATAGCACTACATCTATAAGCTTTATCCAGAACCAGAAAAGCTACAAATCTGCATCTCTTTTTAAATGACAGCCAGCATTTTCATGCAACCACTTGCATCTAGGAGCTGTGGCTTTGCAGAAAAGGAGCAAATGTAACAAAAATCATAAGCAGGTGCTGAGAGGTGACAAGTCTGGCAGTGCACATAAACACAAGAGTGCTCAAGAGAACCAGCAAATGCACCTGCCACAAAGCGCATGAGAGTACAAAGTAGAGTATGTGTTGGGTGTTACTGTGCACAGAGATGTGGCCACCAAGAGGAGATGTACAAGTGTTGTACAAGCACAGCAGAGACACATTGCACGACCACTGAAACCAGCATGGTCCTGAATTAGACACCCTGGCTATCTTGGGGAATGAGCACAGAGGACATTAACTGTTTGAGTAGATGATTGCATATCATCTTTCTTGAGCATGAGAGACGGGGAAGGTCTCATCATCTGACAGCACGAAGTTGTTCAATGGCTATCCTGAATGGTTACCAGTATGACTTGCACTTGGGCTAGTGATGAGCAAATGAAAGAGCTCTGTCTTCACTCTCTTCTCTTCAGTACTCAGTCTCACCCTTCTTCACGCCTCAAACCTGTCACAAAGCTTGCAGCCAGAAGTGAGATTGCTGTAGACCAAGAAGGGAAACTTACTAGAAGTTAACTATTACTGAATTGCAATGAGGGTCTTACAGAATGACACGGAGAAATCCCAGTTAACACCAAAGAAGTTCATCAAGGCTGAATAACCATGGAATTGAGCCCATGGATTTATGTGCTGATTTATGGCTGTTGACAGTAAAAGCCTCTAAGGTTTGGACTTCACTCCAGGTAGACAAGAACCATTGCTGACCAAACACAAATATTGCTTTGTGCCCTTTACCAACTTTTTCCCGCCTCTTGCACATGCCTTTGCAGGCCTCGGAAATCTCTACCCAGTTCGAGGCAGATTTTCTTCCCTTTGCTAGGAGCAGGGGTGAAGGAGGATTCCAAGGGCTTCTCTACAAACCTGTGCAGTGACAGTCCTGGTAGTCCAACAGTTTTTCCTAAAGTTGCCATGACATGGAAGTGATGGGCATATGAATCACAATTGTAGAGAACACCAGCCTACGAGCAGATGCTGCATTCAGATTAACAGAAGAAAGTCCTGACCATCCAGTTCTCCCCTGTTTATTGTATGAAGTAGCTTGGAGTATCTAGTCACTTCAGGGATTATAAGCAGGAGAGGAGAGGGAGACCACTTTCTACATGTGTGCAGCAATATAAAGCCACAGGAACACAAGCAACTTAAACGATGAAGCCAAGGTCAAATTTTAAGCAGTTATTAGGGGTTCACTTCAACTTTGTTCCTAAGGTGACAATAGCTAAAATGACTAAGCTGTAGGCCATACTAAGTGGCCTCTGATTTGTGTCCCAGAGCCACGCTTTCTGGCAGATTCAGCCCTCATCCATGAAAGCAGAGCACAGTGTGAGCACATCTGAAGGGGCCATTGCCCCCCAGCAGAGCTGCAAAGACAGTGGGTGTTGGTGCTGAGAAGTAACTTTGGGTAAGGTATAGGGAAGCAGGAGCATTGCTGTCCAGGTGCAGGGGCAGTCCAAATCAAGGAGAAGACAGTAGAAGTTTATCTTCTCTCTTCAGCACATAAAAAGGAATATCTCAATGGTCCATCATATGTCTCAGTCATACTTTTTCTCTAGCATATCCAAAGTGTTACCTTTTCTCTACATAATACCCCATGCACGTGACTACTTTATGTATTAAAAAAAACCAAAACCCAAACCAGTGCTTTTAGAAGGCAGTTTAGATTCACAAATTACTCATGAAAAAAGATATAATGCATTCTTTTAAAAAATGCATGTATATATCACAGTTTCCAACTTCTGAATCACCACATTACATGTTCATGTTTCCTAGAAAGAAAGATGTTTTTTGGTAACTTACTGGTTTGAACAAGTTTATCATGAAATACCCAGCAAGTGTGATTAGAATTTGCTTTGGGCAAAATAGAAGTTCTGATAATTTTTGATTTTTTTTTTCTCTGTTTGCTCCAAGTGCTGTTCATCAATGAACTGAACACTTATTCCATCTGAATCTTTTTTCAGGAGGAATTTTATAATTCACATTTCCCTTTATATAGCTTTCTCTCTTCAGTAAATATTTGAATAAGAATTTTTAAATGTGCTTTGAGGTAAAAAGTATAAAATACTCTAGGAAATTCCAAAATTTTGGGAAAATGTTTCTGAAACACTGATAGTGGCTTATTTTGTAAACAAAACTGAAACAGAGTTTACAAACTATCTAAAATGCATACACACATCACATAAAACATACATACTGCGTTATTTTCACAGTTTTGTGAAACAGACGTACACTGTGACTTTATCTCTGCCTGAGAGGACACTCAGAATTACTTTCTTATATTTAATATACACAGTATAGGCTCTTTTGTTTATATGCATACATACACATGCATATGTACTGTAACACACTGCATGCCTACAATGCATATACACCATCATCTTGCCCTCTAAACACACACAAACAAACCTTCCCTTTAGCATAAGGACAGCTACACACACACCTGCACAATGAAATCTTTCTAACACAGAGGCCCTGAAAACACAATTTTATCTCCCTCTAATACACACTGTCATTCCTTTTTTTCTAACACAATGTAATCTCTTGCTCGCTCTTTCTTTCATACACACAGACACACAAACAGACACATTCAGTGTAATCTTATCTCTCTGAGATTCAACTGTAGTATCTACATTATTTTCAAAATTACATAAACACTTTCTGCCTGACATTTTCATTTGTAGACTCCATCATTCACAGCTACACAAATGATTGCAGAGATGGGATGATGTAGAGGGAAGTCCTTGATAATGCAAACGCCTGTCTCTTAGGTAAAGAGGCCTTTTCTGGCAAGACTTTGCTTTACAAGGAAGAAGACATTATAAAAATGTTTTCACTTCAGATGCAGTATTAGTTACACAGTGCTTCTTGTTATGATATTACACCACCAACAAATAGTAGGAGACTTAAACAGCTTGATAAAAAAATGTCTGCTAGATCACAAAAAAGATTACTTCTGTATTGCTATCATTGTCAAACACTTCACTGATACGTTCCACAACACGTGCTGCAAGCAAATTACAATATGCAGTTACACTGATATTTCCTGTGACATATAATATGCAGTAGGCCCTGAAATTTCTAAAGAAAAAAAGAAAGATGTATAGAGGAGGTTCCACCTCCACTTAAGCTATTATTTCTACAACAAAAGTCTGTGCTTAAATCACTTGTATTAGCAGGATTGTTCTAATGGGAATATTAAATGAATGTCTGCCTCTGCAAGCTTCTTTGCACAATGGAGAGTGCTAACAGCAAGAATTAGAGGATGCAACACAGAGCACTTCTCTTACATGCCATTGATTCAGAACCAGAGTAACTGGTTGATAATTTTGGGGGAACCTCTTCAAAAGTAAGTTTCATATCCTTGCCTCCAAATTACCTCATAACAGAAACCAATACTGAAATGAAAATGTAGTGAAGGATACAGACCTGACCAGTGATACCAAAGAGTAGCTAAAAGGGGAATATTTTTGCTGGGCCATGCTCTGCTACAAGGATTTTTACTACCTCCTTAGAGGAGGTTTTAAAGAAAAGCTGAAGAGAAAAAAGGTTGTGTTGGTTTGGTTTTTTTAAATACCAGTAAACCAGTTTCAGAGGTATTGTCTTAGTTCTTAATAAGCACTCTTGACTAAACACAGCTAGGGTCACTAACAGAGAGTAACTTGTTATAATCCCTTGAAAAATTCTAGTTCTACATCATAAGGCGAATTTTGCCTAAAAATTTGGGCCAAAGCATCAGTATGGCTTTAAGAGCACCTCCTTGGACACACGGGAAAGTAAATACCTTTGTGGGGTAGAAACACACAAAAAATTGATCCACTGAGGGACTGGAAAAGCAAAAGCATTTGTCCTACTACCCGCAGGGAGTAAAAGAAACTTTTTCTTTTATGGCCTATGACACTGCTCTGATTAAGGACACCTTGCTTTGAGAACATTGTCTGCTTGCCTGTATCAGCCAAGGGCAACACAGCTCCCAACTGAAAGACTGCTGAGCCAGGACCAACTGGGATCACAGCTGTAGAGGTATGTAGGCAAAGACTAGAATAGACACTAGATCCCATTTTAGGAGCATCTCTGAGGGTTTAAGGATGGAAGCGTGGTAACCCTGGCTGTGAAACCATAGATAGCACAGATGCATTTTCAGCAGCACTGAAGAGGTTGCAAGAAACTCCCAGTATTTTGGCCCTTGTTAGGTTATAATCCCATTGATTTCTAAAGCAGTGGTTTCCTTGACCCTGCCAGCATAGCCTTCCACTACCACAAAAATAGCTAAAGCAAAGCACATGGCAAAATAGACTACTTCTAACCACTTGTGACAATATAGAAATTGACTCTAATCTACTGCAGGAAGCACATATCACCATAGGCCTTGCAAAATCCATACAGTGAGCATTAACACCAGCCTCTTTCTCTCCACAGAACTGATAGAGTGGGAGAAGATACACTACAAACTTCTCCCACATACCACATACCCTGATGCGCATCTTCGCCTTTTGCCCTTTGGAACAGATGCCAAGTGTCCGCAATTTCATCTGGGAGGCTGTTCATAGCACAGGCATACTGTGTTGCACTACAGGATAAAAGAGCATTTCACAAGCAGGACCCCATCTCACTCTACCCCTGAGGTAGGAAACCATCACCAAGCCCTTTTCTACAGTGAGAAACCCAGAACAGCTGCATGTAGGAACTGCAAGCCTATTGCAGCACATGGGTTTCCTGACCCCTCTTCTGCTATTTCTAATAGACACTTGGTCATCTGCTGCAAGGAAAATATTCCCTAGAAAACAGACTGGGAGGATAGTTTAACTGTCCTCAGGAACCACAGACATTTTTCCTCCTTCCTGACAACTTTGTCCTGACATCATTTTGAAGGCTATTAGATGCCTTTCCTGCCTGAGAAAATTCTGTAGGTCTCACACAGCCCCACGACAGCTGCTGACCTTAAAATCTTACTTGCTGATTGTGAACAGATTTATTTCTTAGAATCCCCTTCAACAGACTTCAGTAACTCTCTGGGGGCCTGTAGGGAAATGTCACCTGTGGGTTAGTCAGCTCATTTGGAAAATTATCTGCTCATCATCTACTTGTCATGGTGTCTTGGCCAGTGGTTTGTCATTAGGAACAAACCCATGTTTTGGTGTTCTGCTGAACAAATGGTTTTCCACAGGTCGCTTGGTCAGTGGTGCCATTGTCACAGCCATCTCTACCTCAGTAGCCTCCTGACCTTGCTGTTGTTCCTCCAAGCCTGAACGGTGGCCCTGCTGTCAAACTTTCTAGGTAAAGCTCAGTGTGGACTTCTGCAGCTCTTCCATTTTTATCTCTAATGAGATTGACCCACAGAGGCCACTCCACTGAGGATTCAGGAGAAAGCCACTAATCAAGCTGACAGAGATCCAAGACAAAGCTTCTTCCTCTCTCTCTTTCTCTTCCAGTTTCCTTTACTTTTCTTACTGTGTAATCAACCTAGTTATCTACCTTTCCGTCACAATAGTAGTTAAGTAGCTCTTCAATGTTTCAGAAATAGAAAAAAGAAAACAACAACCTTTTTTCTTCTTTTCCTTCCCAGGCTGTAGGAGGAATTGTTCAATTAGTCTTTTAGGTGGCATGATTTGTTTGCTTGTTTATAGGCATACATGTGAGTGGGTGTTTTATAGATGTATATGAAAAGCTCAGTGGGGGAGGGCTAGGCTGGAGAGCCAAGCTGTGTATTTATTACTGAAAGTGGAGAGACGCATGACCTTCCACAGCTGATGAGGTATGGACCTCCACAGCGTAGCACAGCCCCTGTTAGCACTCTGTCTCCTGCCTGTAGCTCAGCCTCACCAGCAAATCTGGGCAATTGCCATGGAAGGATATTTAGTGGGGGAAGGAGGAAGAAAGAGCAGCAATTATTTTGATCTTGGCTACTTCAAGATTGCCTCTGCCCTAGATAAACAGCTTACCCCCCACTATTGCCTGAATATCTAAATGAGAGGCAAACGCTGTAGAGAGGGTCTGCATCTTTTCTTAGGCCAACTGCTATGGACAGGGAGGAAACGATGCACATAAGCTTCTCTTCGGGATTGAAGCAGCAATGGAGTGAAACACCATGCAGATCTTTACAGAAACTTTGACATTTCTACTGCTCCAAGACATGACAGAAGAAATTTCCTGGATAGTGTATTTCTCAAAAAAAAAAAAATTTTTACCAAACTTCTCTTAAAAACATTTGTGCCATAAAGTACAAATACCCTAAAATATTTTGCTTTCATCGATGACAGATACTCCACTGGCTCCTAACAACGAAATTTACTGAAACAGCTTTCATCCTTTTAACAGCTCTTCCTTTCTCCATGTACCATATGTTTTGTGCAGCTTCTACAAACAGAGAGAGCCGGAGGCAATACCAAGGGTCTCCTGCCATTTTTGAAGCTAAGTATTGCTCAAGGGATAAAATAGAATCAAACATGATGTCAGGAGCTTCACAGTGAAAGGACATGGCAGAAGGATGTATTCAAGTTGGGAGAAGATATTTCCAGCATTGGATTCACTGGAACAGTGTTACCTCTATCCAGATTGCATGGCCATTTGGGGACTTCACATAATATTGGGATGACTGCTTGCAGATTTAAAAGTAAAATGGTATGAAAAAGTATCTTCATTCCCTCCAAGACAGTCTCTGTCTCAGTTTGTCCAACTGAATACCACTCCATCAGTGATTTCCAACAAATTTATCTTTTATATTGGTAGTAGTAGAGTAGTAGAGTCATTGTGTATGAGTAAAACCCTTCCTCACACACATGTGTACATGGAGTTGGAACAGAGGGGAAACGTGAAAGTAAGATGCTGGGTCATGAAAGAACCCTTGAGTCCTGGAAGGCTTGTTTTGCAAAATTCTGGAAAAAAACCCTAGAACAGCTGATGCAGTTGGATTAATGTTCTAGGTGCCTATAAGACAAAACAACTTTCTCTTAAAAAACAACAGCTGATGAGAAATTGGTTGGATAATCACATCCAGAGGGTAGTAGTCAACAGCACAATGTCCAGATGGAGATCAAAGGCAAATAGTGTCTCTGAGTCTACTGGGAACACTATTGTATGTCTTCAACAACACAGACATTGGGATCAAGTGCACCTTCAGCAAGTTTGCAGACAACACAGAGCTGAGTGTGCAGTTGACGTGCCTGAATGACAGGGGGACCTGGACAAGCTTGAGAAGTGGGCCCATGTGAACCTCAGGATTTTCAACAAGGCTAAG
>NW_020955239.1:1185728-1187896 GCF_003031625.1 Empidonax traillii | reverse complement strand
CTACTGGGAACACTATTGTATGTCTTCAACAACACAGACATTGGGATCAAGTGCACCTTCAGCAAGTTTGCAGACAACACAGAGCTGAGTGTGCAGTTGACGTGCCTGAATGACAGGGGGACCTGGACAAGCTTGAGAAGTGGGCCCATGTGAACCTCAGGATTTTCAACAAGGCTAAGTGCATGGGTCAGGGCAACCCCCATATCAATACAGACTGGGGAATTACGGGATTGAGAGCAACACTGCCGAGAAGGACTTGGAGGACATGGTGAATAGGAGGCTAGACCTAAGGTAACAGAATGTGCTTTCAGCCCGGAGGGTCAACTACATTCTGGGATGTTTCAAAAGCACCATAACCTGCAGGTCAAGAGAGGTGATCCTATCCCTCTGCTCATCTCTCATGAGGTCGCACCTGGAGTACTGCATCCAGCTATGGGGTTCTCAGAATAGGAAAAACATGGACTTGATGGAGTGGGTCCAGAGGATGGCCACAACAATGATCACAGGGCTGGAACACGACTCTGATGAAGGCAGATTGTTCAGCCTGGAGAACAGAAGGCTGCAGGAAGAACTTATTGAGGCCTTTCATTACTTAAATGTGGTTTATAAGAAAAATGGAGATAAACTCTTTACCCTGTAGCACTAGGACAACGGGCAATGGTTTTAAACTATAAGTGTGTAGACTAGATACAGCGAAGAAATTTTTTACAGTGAGGGTGGTGAAATACTGGAACAGGTTGCCCAGAGAGGTAGTAGATGCCTTGTTCCTAGAAACATTCAAGGTCAAGTTGAACTGCACTTTGAGTAGCCTATCTAGTTGAAGATGTCCCTGCTCATTGCAGGAGGTTGGATTAGATGATTTTTAAAGGTCCTTTCCAACCTAAACTATTGTACGATTCTATGATTTTATAATTTACAGAGTCCTAAATTTCAGAAAGCAGAAGGGAAGAAAACGAGCACTTCATCTGTAGCACAGTTGCAATGAACCATCCAGAATAGTCATATAGCATCTCAGAATTGGGATATCAATAGAAAGTCATTGTACCTCTGTGTGAGATTGGCTTAAAAATCATACCATAAAACCAAATCAAACCAAGCACAAACAAACAACCAAAAAACCCCCAAAATATCAAACCGTATAATATGGATTCTTTTTATTTCCTCTTTGGGTTTTGAATCCTCAGATGTTCTCTGGTCCAATCTTTAAGTTTTGTCTGCAGCTGTGAAGAATAGAAGCATATATTTCCAAAATTCAATTTTTTTTATTATCATGTATTTCCATGAACCTGGTATCTGGGGATTTTAGGAAAGACCAGAAGTATCACTCAATGCACAGTGGTGACACTGCTGTTCCCAGAAGAGGTCTGTTATGGTCTTTGTGTTAATGTGCCAGGACACTTCCCTTTCCATATACCATGACCTTTCCCTAAAGTTATGGATTTGTGGGACTGCTGAGCTACTGCTCTGTGATGTGTGTGGCACGTCTGATATGAAACCATGACAAAGTTTTCTCCTACAAGGTATAGCAGAAGTGATAGAAAAGCAGCGGTAGTTGCACCCAGAACTTATTTCAAATACAGACACTTATGCCAGCACTGGAGGGGATACATCCCAAATTTTGCATGCCAGAGGGTCCCTACAAGCCCTCTCCAAGGAGAATAACGATCCCTTGGAGAGAAGGCTTCCTCCCTCACTTTCTGTTTATCCCCTTGTTCTATTTCACCAAGAGAAAAGATTGCATCTTTCACCAGACAGAGTCAAGCCTGTAAATCCCTTGGCAGACAGCAGTCAGATTTCTCTGATTGCTGGTTCTTATGTGACCAACTCACACAGTACAAACAAATGATGATGCAAATGCTAAAGATGGCAAGACATCATAGTGTAAACAAAGGCTCTTACGGGATCCTGACAGCTCCACCACTTAGATCACTGCACACTGAAAGCAGGAGTGAGATCAGAGCAGAGGGATCTGGATAGACTGGAGAGATGGGCTGACTCCAATGGAATGAAGTTCAACAAGGCCAAGTGCCGGGTCCTGCACTTTGGCCACAACAACCCCCTGCAGCGCTACAGGCTGGGCACAGAGTGGCTGGAGAGCAGCCAGGCAGAAAGGGACCTGGGGGTGCTGATCGACAGGAGGCTGAACATGAGCCAGCAGTGTGCCCAGG
>NW_020955239.1:1130106-1185178 GCF_003031625.1 Empidonax traillii | reverse complement strand
GGCATCCTGGCCTGCATCAAGAACAGTGTGGCCAGCAGGAGCAGGGAAGTGATCCTTCCCCTGTACTCTGCGTTGGTGAGGCCACACCTTGAGTATTGTGTTCAGCTCTGGGCCCCTCAGTTCAGGAAGGACATTGAGGTGCTGGAGCGGGTCCAGAGAAGAGCAACGAGGCTGGTGAAGGGACTTGAGTGCAAGTCCTATGAGGAGAGGCTGAGGGAGCTGGGGTTGTTTAGTCTGGAGAAGAGAAGGCTTAGAGGTGACCTCATCACTCTCTTCAACTACCTGAAGGGAGGTTATAGCCAGGTGGGGGTTGGTTTATTCTCCCAGGCAACCAACAATAGGATAAGGGGACATGGGCTCAAGCTCTGCCAGGGGAGGTTTAGGTTAGATGTTAGGAAGAAATTCTTTACAGAGAGGGTAATCAGGCATTGGAACGGCCTACCCAGAGAGGTGGTGGATTCACCATCCCTGGAGATTTTTAAAAAGAGATTGGATGTGACCCTTAGTGCCATGATATAGTAATTGGAGTTGGATCAGGGGTTGGACTTGATGATCTTGGAGGTCTTTTCCAACCCAATCTATTCTATGATTCTATGATAATTACTCTGTCCCCATGCCATTTGGACTCACAGGTAAGATGATTTATGCGTATGTGAGATCTATAAGGCACATCAGCCTTGAAAACCCAGGACTTGCACAGAGACCAAAAAGCTGGGAAAACTTAAGGCTCTTCAGTTCTGACAGCAAGATCAATAGTCACATGGAAATTCGAGCATCCTGAAGCAGAAACAAAAAACATTACACCATGGCAGTGGGTGTCTTGAAGAGCATGTTTGTCCAGGTCCCTGCTCATTCCCCAGGACAGGCAGAAAATCAGAAGCCATATGATCAACAGCTTAGTAGAGCAGTGCACGCATCCCCCACTTCCCTCCTCTTCCCCAGGCAGCAAGCAAAGGAGGGTGAGTGCTAGGAAGAAGGCAGGCTGGCTCCCTGATGTGAGAGTCCTGCTCATAAAACTCAATTAAGTGGATTACAGATGAGCTCATTCCCAGCGGTGGGTCACATTCCATTAGAGGCAGGCTCAATGCCAGGCGGACTCGGCGCTGCTCGGATGGCAGCATGATCCGCCTCACCACTTACCGTCCCTGACTCTGATCTCACCACACCTTGCAGGATTTCCTGCCCTGTGCCCCACACTGCATGGCAGGCTCATTGCTCATCCCTGCTCATTCTCTCGGTGAGATAATCAGGACCAGTGTTAGGTCATGGAGAGATACAGGGATGGCCAAACTCTCTAAAACGCTGCGGTCTTAGGTAGCAATGAGGGAAAGGAAATGCATAGGGAGAAACAGGCAAGCAGAGAAAGAGGAAGGTGAGCAGAAAGGGAGGTTCTATGGAAAATGATGGCAGGAGTAGGATGGAAACAGCCAGCCCCATAAACTGGATTAGTAGTATTTTACATGAAAGTGAGAGCAATCAGAGCTCTCAGCTCACTAATCCCAAAGGCTTTTTCACAGCATAGGTATAAGGTTACAGCATCGTCTGCTACGCGAATGTATATACACCACCTACAGACACTGCACTCAGCACTCAAAACTGTGTGTGTGCTTGCATGTGGGGAATAAAGAGCATGTCTGAGGTAGATTTGTGGTGGGAATGACCGTGTTTGGGAGAGAAAGTGGGGGGGGTGGGGGGGAAGAGAAGGTGAATGAATTTGTGAAGGGTGAGTGTGTGTGGGCGTGAAGGCAAGAGAAAGCTGGATGAATGAGTGTGTGGGCGTGTAATACACGGTCAAATGTTATAAGCACCTGAAGGCATTTTGCCAGATTTGAGACCTATTTTGACTTGCTTTGTGCATCCCACTTTCCTTTTCCCTGTTTGCAAACGTTCCTGGCAGCTCAGCTTAATTTGTACAAATAGCAACCGACTGCGAGCAAGCCAAATCTGTTGTGAAATAGGTTGAGGAAGACGCAGGTTTTTGTGCAGATCCAAGCAGCAGGGGCTTTGTACCATCTGGAACCTGTGTACCAAGTCCCAGGGAAAGGCCTACAAGGGAGATCAATCTAGTTACCTCCCCACCATTTGCCATCCCACGTGAGGAAAGAATACTTCAGACCAGTTGCAAAGTGAGACATGTCTGGACAATGAGCCTCATAGGGCATGGGACCCACACAGCGCAGTCATCTGCTATCCTGGCACAGGAGACTTTAGTATCCACAACCTGAGAGAGAGTTTTCTGCTTTATCTCAGAAGGACTGAGAGGAAGACAGAAGCCTTATGTTTCATTCCCTTGTGCGTGACAAGTGAACTCAGTTTGACAGTGTGAGGCAGCAGATTTCCTGTTTTGTTTTACCACCACTTTAAAGGGCAATTTTGGACAATTTCACTTTCCTTCTCCATATCTCTGTTTCCCAAGACATAAAAACTATCAGCAATGACACAGATACGAGATCTTTTGATAAAAAGCACTATTTAAGACTCAGGTGATACTATTCTCCTGCACTAGCTGAGGGTGTTTGCCAAATTTCCTTTGCATTCATTGGCAGAAGTGCCCAAACCTTAAGCCCTGAAGAAGTCTGAATCGGAATTGCAGGAGCTCCAACTTTGCTCTTGCCAGTTCTGCTCTTGCCTTCAGCAGATCATGACTCGGGTTCTGGCTGTCTGTGTCAGGACGTCCCGCATTATATATAGAGTCCATAGTGGGTGGCAAGGGATCTCACAGTCCCTTTGGCATGTCCCAGATTGTGCTTGCTACTCTACCCTTGGCAATGTTATGACCTTACTTGTATGTTGGGTGTATTAGAGTAAAGAATAGTTGGGATGCAAGAGTACTGTGACCACACAATTTCTCTTCCCATTAATGGTGCCAGAAGAATTTAGGGGCATATATAAAAAACAAATAATATGATCCTTTGTCTTTAATTCTGCTTTTCTCTTACTTTCTGACTGGTTTTTCCTCATCAGCATTACTCTTTCTGCTACCCTGACCCAGATGTTTGCTCCAGCAAGTGCTACATGCACTGTGCCAAGCTGCCTAACCCCACCTTAAAGATAGTACCTGGAATGGCTGACGGTACAGTGCTATATCCTCCTGTCTGTGTGCATGAATTAGCTAGCCCTTTGCTTTCACCTTCAACAGAAACAGAGTGACCTGTCAATGCAATTAGCCCCCTCTCCCTTTAACTAGAGGGAAGACAATATATTGCCTCTCTGGGGAACTCAAGAGAGAATGAGAGAAAAAACAGAGATGCTATCAAGGTGCTAAAGCATTACATATAAAAAGCCTTTCTCACCCTAATAGTATATCAGGTGCTGCCTCAAGAGCTGTTATTGAGCAACAGCCAGAAATAGAGTTGTTCTATGCAGTGTGTTTTTTCCAATCCCCTTTCCCTCCTTTGGCACTCTTTGCTCCACGAGTATATTTCATTCAATGAAATGGTTTAAGGCCCTGCCTGCTAGGAGGATCTTTTGTGAAATACCATGTCTTTGCCTTCTAAACCTTCCAGTTGAATGAGAATAACTGTTGTGGCTGCCATGGCACAGGCTACACAAAAATGATGCTGTGTTTACTTATACTGAGTGGTTGAGGCCGCTGCCTTACCTTGCTCTGGGACACATTCCTCTGAAAAGCAGCCAGGTAATTCTGCTGCTGCTGCCATTCCCACAGTGTCACAGCAAGGGAAGAAGGGTGACAGGGAGCAGGGCTTTCTGCCAGGTTAGCTACAGGGAACATACCTGAGCTGGGTGGTCTCAAAGGATGTGGCTACACCAGAGATTCCGCAAGGTAGTAATGGAGGAGGCTGGTGGATTCTCAGGAGTGTAGGAAAAAATCAGTTTTGATGTGGAGATTTCCACTGTGCTACTCCTGTGGAAGAAGAGGAGAAAGAAAGAAAAAGGATTGGGAAGGGAAAGAAGGCAGAAAGGAACTAGAATGGAGTCTATCAAGACTCCAAAAATAAGGGAATAGAGACAACAAGGATGTTTAGGAGAAGCCAGTAGCCTTAGCCATAAATGCTGTACACAACTCAGCCTTTCTCTAAGTGGAGTTGCCAGCCTGGCTTTGGCAGAGCTGCTAGTGGGGTTGGAGGTTTTTCAGTACCTCTTGCAGCTCCTGCCTACTTTTTCTGGATTTCGTCATGGGTAGTTGTGCCCCAAATAACTACAGAGCTGGAAACAATATAGCCACGTGCTTCGAGACCCAACAAATTCTACTCAGAAATGGGGGAGGTTAACCTCAATGTCACGTTATGCTAATATGGCTAATTTCCTTCTGGGGATCATGTTTCTGCATGGATATGCACAGATATACCAGCTCATCTGGTGCATTCTCAAGTACTCACAGCACAACACTGCCTTACCCATCTGAACATATTTTGAATAGCTCATCCATGAGTGCTGTTTTCAACTCCCTAATGGGCACTGCCTTTTGCAGTGCAAACAGTTCTTGAACTCAAAAGTTCCTCTCTCCTACAACAAAGTCCTTGAATGCATCAAGAATCTGCCACTACTTCCCTCAGCAAGCTTCATTCTCAGTGACCCTAAGGAGATCTGGCTAAGGGTGAATCCATTATTTCTTTCTCTTTTTGTTTTTCCCTCGCTCTGATTGAGAGCCTTTGAATTCCCCTGTATGAGAACCAGTCAATGGCAAGTCTCTTAGACCATGTTTAGAGCTACCCTCTTCTTAGACAGACATGAAGGAATGGAGAAATTTCCCAGAGGGTCAGGGAAGTTTGCTGTCATCCTTCTTGGGAGCCAGCAGTGATGAGGGTTTTTAGAGAGTTTTCTTCTTGAGTGCATACTTAGGACTTCCCAAAAAGGACCAAAGTTTGTATGGAGCAGTAAAAACTTTTATCAAATTAAGATATGCTGATGGTAAAAACCATCAAACAAATAAACAAAACCCACAAAAAACCAAAATCAAACCAAAACAAACCCCAAACAAACAAATAAAAACCAAAACAAATTCCAAAATAGCAGGAAAGAGCTTGGTATACCTGAGGATAGATGGCTAGAAGTTTTACTTCAATTCCTCATAAACAGATGAAAAAAACCTGAACAAACAACAAAAAAAGGTTCATTGGATCTTTTGGGGCTTAACATTCAACATATTTATGTTCAATTTATATGTAAATATACACTGATATATTCATAACTACCTAAAACAGAAATCTGAAAATTTAGTAGGCCTCAAGCCCCTTAACTAAAACTTGGTGAATCCTATCCCCTACCCAGTGACACCAACATATCTTAACCTTCAGACAAAACCTGGTTTACTATTCAAAGTACAAGACAAAATAGCTTTGCCACCTCAACCCTCCTGCCCTTCTGCACTCCCTGCTGTTGCCTTCAGTTTTGCAAATCTCTTTTTGGAAGACAATGCCTGCAATGGACACCAGCACATATTCATGGTGTCCTTCTTGTATACATATAGCCACTGGCTCGGCACAA
Organism: Empidonax traillii; assembly: GCF_003031625.1. Lineage (NCBI taxonomy): Eukaryota > Metazoa > Chordata > Aves > Passeriformes > Tyrannidae > Empidonax > Empidonax traillii. The sequence continues at coordinate 1,179,730 of NW_020955239.1, read as the reverse complement.
GGCTGATTCCAACCAATCCATGTCATGGAATATATACAGTTCTAACACAGATTGTAATCTCTGGCTTCAAAAGGTGAAACCAGCTGCATTTAACCCACTGGCCTCACACTGCAAAACTCTGAGACCGGTGCTTTCCACTCTCGGGAAGATGCGGCACTGCTCGGTCACCATGGTGACAAGCACTTTGCTGCACGGTAACCACCACCCTGAACTCTGCAACTCTTTCCCGTGTGAAGCCCAAGCCCGTGTGCTCACACAGGCAGTTTGTTTTGCCTCTGCAGCCCCTCTGCTGCTTTGCCCACTACCCCAAGCTCTGCTCCTCGCCGAGCACCTGCCCGCACCCCCTGTTCCAACACCGGAGCGTGACAACGGGGACCATCGGGGCTCCCACCCGAGGATGCGGCTGGGCTAAACTGCTAAATATTTAACGGGGAGGATGGCTGGTGCCTTCCCTAAGACTGCCGCAGATCTCCACGGAGGATGCAGCCTCAGAGCTCTGTGGAGCAGTCACCTGGCCGGGCCTCCACGGAAGTGACAGCCTGCCACAGCAGCATCCCCGCGTGCTCTTCATCCTCCTCTCCCTCCCCTGCACACCCTGCCACTGTCCTGCAGCCACCCCAGCGACCTCGGGCTCCCTGCTGCTGCCCCGCTGGGCCCGCGGGGAAGCCTCTCCCTCCCGAGCGAAAGGTCCCGGCCGCCGCCCCTCGCCGCCCTCCTTTCCCCTCCCGCTCGCCGCCGCCCTCTCTCCCCGCCGCTCCCCCCTCACGTCCCCGCAGACATCTCCCCTCCGCCAGGGCCTCCCCCCGCGGTCTCCATGGAAACCAGCCCGCAGCAGCTGCCGGCTGCGCCCCGCTCGCCGCGGCGTCGCCGGGGAAGGCGGTGGCAGAGGCGGCCACGGGCGGCCCTGGTAGCCCGTTTGCTTCCCCGGGGAGCGGGCGCAGCCCGGCGTGTCCCGCCGCCGCAGTGGGGAGCAGTGGCAGGGATGCCCAGCGAATGCCCAGGTGGCCAGGAAGCCCAGCGGCATCCGCGCCTGGATCAGCAATAGTGTGGCCAGCAGGCCTAGGGCGGTGGCCGTGCCCCTGTACCCGGCCGTGGTGAGGCCACACCTCGAGTGTTGTGTCCAGTTCTGGGCCCCTCACGGCAAGAAAGACATTGAGGTGCTGAAGTACGACCAGAGAAAGGTAGCAGAGCTGGTTGAAGGGTCTGGAGCACAAGTCCTGTGGGGAGCGGCTGAGGGAGCTGGGATTGTTTTACCCTGGAGAAAAGGAGGCTTAGAGGGAACCTTATTGCTCTCTAAAACGACCTGAAAGGAGGTTGTGGACAGGTGAGGGGTGGTCTCCCAGGTAAATCTTCTCTCACTGACAGGACAAGAGGACATAGACTTAAGCTGTGCCAGGGTAAGTTTAGCTTGGATATTTGGAAAAAAAATCTTAAGTAAAAGAGTGGTCAAGCATTGGAACAGTGAACTGTGAACTTTGCAACTGTGCAGGGAAGTGGCTGAGTCACCATCCCTGGAAGTGTTCAAAAAATGTGGGGATGTGGCAATTGGGGATATGGTGAATGTGGTGGTGCTGGGTTAATGGTTGGACTTGATGATCTTAAAGGTCTTTTCCAACATAAAGAATTAATTCTGTGATTCTAAAATAGATGTGTAGGTGAGGTAGGTGCACCTGAGGCAGGCTGAGCAATTTGCTGGCCCTGAATTGGGATGGGGAACTGAGCTCAGGGCTTTATTTTCCTCTCTGTTCACCTCCAAGAGTAAGACTTTCAGATTAAAAACTCCCCAGAAGTGTCACACATTACTACCATAGCTCCTTCAGCAAACACATGGCAGTAATTGCCAACCCTTGTGTCTCCCCTATCCAGGTTTCTTCCCTTCTCTGGGGAGATAAACCAGGTTTTCCTAAGGTGTGGCAACTGTCCCTCATCCACTTCAAAAAACCCCAAACTCTTATACACTTTTGTTTCCTTTTTCTTTGTTTTTTGTTTGTTTGTTTTTTTAAAAAAATTTTGTTGTTTTTGTTTGTTTTGGTTTGGTTTTGTGTGTATGTTTTATGTTTATTTGGGTTTTTTGTTTTGTTTCTTTTTGTTTTGCAGTTGGCCTACTCTGAGATACAGAGCAAAACATGGAAGTTGTTTTCACTTGGGGTTGTAACACACTCGCTTTGTGGCAAAATTTGTCACTAGCTACTAGTTTACACTATTAAACCACCTGAAACTCTTTGGACTGCAGCTCCCTTTGCACTGTTCCCATGTGTTCCCACGCAGGCACATTTGGTCACAGCTCCTTGGGGAAGCATGAGTAGGAAATGGTTCCAGAATCCCTTGCAAAATGCACAGGTGACAACAGATCCCATGGGAACAGGTCAGACTTTGCTTTCATCTGTGCCAGCTTGGAGAGTTGGCCTGGTGGCGGAAACATATGCCAAAGGATGTCCTGAAAGTAGGTTGAAATAAAATAGGAAATTCAGCTTTGCTGTCTTACTATCCATAGTGAATCATGTCTCTTTTTTTACCACCATTATCTCAAAGACACCTTCCTGGCTCGCAAAACACCATTTCCAGTTTCAGCTCTGAGAGGCTTTTTACACCTATTCTACCTTTAGATTTTTACACCAAATCTACCTGTAGGGTCCCAGTTTTGGACTTGACTCTCTTTTTTGTAACCTCAAATCTATCTTGTGCCCTCATTTTAAACTCTGCCAAATCTCATCCTGTTGTCTCCTGTCCCTGATTATATGGCTGGTGAAATCTTTTTGCCCAGTTTCTCTGTAATGTTTCATTGTGTCCCTAAACCAGCCAGAATACATCAGTGATCAAAAGGAGTGTTTCTCCATACAGTAAGATCCTTCTGAGATTAAGATTTTGCCTGCGTACATGAGGCTACTCTATTGTCTCTGCTCTTCTAAATCAAACTGATGCCTGTGGGCTTCCAGCTTTTCCTCCCTGTATTTTCCCTCTAACAATCTCTGCTTATTGCCTCCTCCATAGACTGAACTCTTTGCAGTCTAGGATTGTCTTTGATATTGTCCTCCCAAATCCTCACACTGATAGGTCACTTCCCCGTATGATACAGCACAGAAACTGTGGCTGCAGTTTGGCTTCACCCAGGGAATGTCTCTCCTCCAGTGCTGTTAGCTAATTACAAGATCTGATGTGGTCTAATAGGCATGGTTGTTAAACGCAAACCCCCTCAGCTGCAAAATGCTGGGTGTAGTTGCTGGCAGCTCTCTATTTTCTTATCACACTAAGTAAATATGATCCTTCCTTTTTCCTTACTAGAATAACTTATTTACCAGACAGTCTGGAGCTCGAAAACCATCAGGATGAAGATGGTACATGCACAGAAAAATTCAGCCCCTTTGAGATCTAGAATGAGAAAACATAAATGAAAGTAGGCCCGTTCTCCCCTTCAGCATGTGGTTTGTGCAAGTGTGTGTGCTAGACCATCTTAGTTCCTGAGATACCTCATGTGTAACATGCACCATTCCTAAACTTCTGCTTCCAAGGCCCTTCAACTGACTTTCTGTTAATTCCAAATTCAGAGAAAACAGGGCTCAGAGGGATACCAGTATAAAGACACAGTTGTCATCTGCCTTCCCTGCCATAAGGCTGGATCAGATACCAAGAGATGACCACTATTGTTTCCTTCATTACAAGTTTAGTAAAATAGTGGGATATTAATCAAGCCATCTTACAGTCTGGATGATGGGACAGATGCTTAAGAGGTGTTTTGTACATGTAATTATCTACCTTCTTCAGGTACATTACCTATTTTCAGGCTTAGTTTGCCTTCAGCTGAGTGCAGGGAAGAGAAGTAAAAGGGAAGGTTTTAGCTCTCTCTTTCCTCTTCAAAGAGCCTAGCTGTGTTAGCCTGTCAGTTGTGAGTTAGGAATCCTTTTCACCTGAAGATTGAATTTACCAGAAAACAAAACCCATTTTTTGCTTTGTACTGGCTACATCTGAAGAAGTAAGGTCAGGAAAACCAATACCTGAATGAAGTCACTTATACTAATGTTTGCCTGGTGTGCATGTGTCATAAATGGTAGGAATGTGCGAAGGCCTCCTTCTATTGCTGGTCTTAGGGTAAGCAGGGAGAACAGTCAGGGGAACTTCCAGAGGCATGAAGATGACTTTTTGGCATAGCTCAGGATCAGCGGGAACAAAAGTTAGCTTAAACCATCTTTAATTAAAGCTGTGCTGGATCTTCTGCCTTTTACAGCAAGCAGAGTCTCAGCCATAAGCAGCTTTACACTGCAAATATAACACAGAGAGACCTGGAACAGAATATACTACAGAGACCAAGTCTCACTTTCAGTGGTGATTCAGAGGGGCAAATGAGGACAAAATTAATGTAAGTAGAGGAGAAAAACTGACATTACTGTGGAAACCATTTTACTTCATGGCATTTTAAGTCTAAACTAAATTCCTGACAGTGAATCAATGTAGTTCTGTGTTATTCTACTATTGCAGCCAGCCCAGAGAGGGGCATGGTGACAAATGGCTTCCAGGCTATCTCCATGAAGCAGAAGCCCCTACCATTTCAGCCAAAATGCCTGTAGTGACAGTATATGCTTTATGTGGTTCAACTAGGGCTGGGAAGCCCAAACTCATAAACTTTGCCACCATGAATTATGCTTTTATTTTATGAAATCGCATCCTGGTGTTTACCCATGTACGACATCACAGCCTTTAGCAAACATACTACAAGCCCCTCTGCCAGAGTATGCAGGCATGGGGCAAAGTTGTGGTTGTTTTGAGGCCTCCCATCTCTTAGCCTGTCCAATTTGGTCATGATTGACATCTCAGCTGTCATGTTTCATCAGTGTAAGTTCCCCCTCCCCTCCCTCATTCTTCACTTTCAGAAGGTAGGCCCTTGGTTCCGTGTCTGTTCAGAGGAAGCACCATGACCTACACGTCTGCCCCTGACCTTTAGCCTGATCAATAAAACTACAAATTGGTCTTTTCTTATCCTCGACACCTTAGTCATAAAATCCCTATTGAGATGGAATGAAACACTGAACTTTATGTCTAGGCAGCATCATGAACATGTTTTGTGGCGGGGGAGAGACTGGCAGTATTTCAGCCATCAAATATACAACCTTCTTTCTCTCACTCCCTCTCTGTGCAGCAATCCTGTGTGTGATATTTGAAACCTGTAGAAAACACTTATTGGTTCTATATTCACACATTTTCCCAAATATTCCAGAAAAGCTAAAACTTCAAATGTAGTTTAAAAACACTTTTTTTACTACCACGTGTGCTTCTCCCTTTGGGTGATGTTCAGGAGGAAGAAGGAAAGAGGCATAACTTCTCTCGTAGAGAAACAGAGATCATTTTAGGAGAGGGTAAACAAAGCCCAGTAAGATTGTATTGCTAAATGTGAGCACAGTTGTTGCCTGTTTTTCTGCTGTCTGATGTTTTGTCGCGGTCACAGCAGAGGGACGACCTGCACTGGGGCTGGCAGCATGAGTGAGCATGGGAGGGCACAACCCAGTGTGCTCCTCTTGTTAAGCCGTGCAGCAGTGTCAGCAGACCTGAGCTTGCACTTGCACTTGTGCAATAAGCAGTACTTGGGTCTGGAAAAGCATGTAAGGGATGGGGGTTTTATACCAACAGCCTTTATCAGAAAATCGAGGAACTTTAACATGGCTATAAAGGTGCTTATTGTGTTACTTTACGGCCATTGCAGAGTGATGCAGAGGGAGGAAGGAGGCTGTACTGCACAGTTTTGTGCACAGCTTGGAAAATTTATTCCATCACCTTTACAGTGAAAAAGCTGGTGGAGCCACGTGGCTTCTTCATGCTGGCAAGTTAGTTGTGTATTTAGCATGCTCAGCTGCTAGTAAGGTTGTAAACCACACTTTTTACTCAGCTACACTGCCATGGGATGGCCTTGAATAACCTCCTGTGTCACATCAGGCCTTTTAGCTGGTGAAATGAAACATGACTGTGAATCAGAGGAAGGAAGAAAACAGACTCTCTTCAAATTCCTTTTTGATAGTCAGGACATTCCTTTTGCCAGGAAGGCTTGCCATCACATCCATCCATCCACAAACCCCAGAAAGCTGGATCCAGTCAACAAGGCGGACCAGAAGACTAGGAATCTTTTGATTCTTGAAAGCCCAAGAGGAAAATAACAGCATCTCCTATGTGGCTCTCTGGTGCTGCTGTATGCTGCCTAACACTGCTGAGTCTGCAAACATGATTTCCTACGCCTCAGCTTGGAGGAAAGGCCAGAAATACCATGCTGGAATCACACAGCACATGTTCAAGGCAGGCAAGCAGCAGGTTCAAAGTGGAACAAAGAAACAGCTCCTTTACGTAGTGCACAGTTAAGCTCTGGAGTACCTTTTCTCAGGATTTTATGGATGCTGGAATTTCCTATGAGTTTCAAAAGTCATCAGATACAGTCCTGGAAGAAATAAACATCAGAAGCTACCTGAGGCATCTCTGCCGCTGTATTATACAGGGGGTTCTAACACCAAAACTTGCTGGAGACTGTAAGAAGATACAGGACAGGGGTTGCCATATGCTGTCCCTGCCCTGTACTCTTACCAGGGCACCACTGCTGGCCACTGCCAGAGAAAGGACTCTAAACTACACAGAATGGTTGCATCTGCTGTAGCTAATTTTATATATTCTTACATAATGCAGGATGAGACAAGAGTCTTCTGGGTTTACACACTTCCACACAGGGAAATCCCATCTTTGGGAAACAGAGGCTTTTTCTAAAGAAACTTTTAGTGACATCAGCTTTAAATGACACTAGATCCCTATATTTCATTCCAGAGATGGCACTTCCATCTTCACCTGTTTATCCTTTATATAATCTGTAAGATGCTCTTTGTGTTGTAACGGAAATCAGGTTTTTGTTATGTGTACTGCAATACCTTATAAGAAGTGAGAGGAGTTGTTCCTCAGAAGAATTAAATACCAAAACCAGAAGATAAATAGAAGAGACACAGCAAAATAGAGAGGGAACACAAGTTGGGGAAAAGTTGGTCCCATTGGAACTGCTGAAGAAACAGTTCACATCTCTTAATTCCCAAATGATGCCCCACAAACCTCATAGACCACATCACCTGGTCCAGTCCCAGGCTCATTTTAAGCCCTACCTCAGAATGCTGTTTTTGCTATTTTATTCATTACTTCCTGATTTCACATCTGAGTGACTTTTGCCCTCTAGTGAGAAGCAGTGCTGTCCAGCTCATCTTTTGGTGGTGGTTATCATTCTTTCCATCTTCTGACATTTTTCAATGCTATTAAGGGCCAAAGGAGATAAGTTGTTAGAAGATAATACACCATTAGGGACCAGCCGTAGCTGCACAATACGTTTCAAGCACACGAATGTTCACCCACCAGTTTCATCTGTAGTTCATGCTCTGCAAAACAATTCTAGCACTGATACAACTGAAGCTCGCCTGAAGACAAACTTTTTGGAAGCAGTGATATGACTAGACCATGATTTTAGCAGAACCAGGATTTCATATTCCAAGTTCCCAATATGTTGTCTCATGTCATATTTGAGCGTGTAACTTAGAGAACTTTGTATGACATAAAATATGGTGCATACCAACAGATTTGTGTTCGACTTGATCTAGTCATTTTGAGTTTTTTATTTATATGGTTAAGCTGTGCAAGGAATAAATATTTCTAGTACCAAATTTAGAAAGAGTGTATTTTATTGTAGACAAGAAGATATTATCTTCTCTGGTGGCAGTACTGGGGATTGATAGCAGTTTAGAAAATGCAGAAACTGTGTGCATGTGTGTGTTAATCTGTGATAGGCTTATCGCTGTGCTAAACTGATCCCATAAATCGTAGACTTAATGCTGCTTTCAGATACATCAAACATACACCCAGTAACTCCTGGAGAATTTTAAGGTCTATAAATTACAGTGAAATTTGTTCAGTTGTAATGTCAGTATTTTTGAATGCTCACCTATTCAATTGGTGGGACACTTAAACACTCCAGATTGTCACTTACTTAACCAAGCTCAGTCTTGCTGGAAAGCAGCTGACGATACCCACTGACTATAGGTAGGAGGGGCAGATTCCATAGACCCGTTATATGGAGTTATTTATGTGGCATTCATTATGCCTGGGCTTGGGGTATATATTTGCCTTGTTTTTACAGTGTATTGTTGGTCAACTCATAATGCATGCTATACTCAGACCAATGGATAAAATAGGAAGTTCACAGAGGAAAAATTAGAACAGAATTTACATTTCATTCATTTTTTGTTTCTCTCTGCTCTTCTTACACACTTGAAAATCAAAATGCATTTGTTGTATCCTAATCTACATGAAGCTGTCCTGCAGGAACATTCATTATTCCTTTATTGTCAGCAAAACACGTTGAAACAGGGATATTAAACATCTGGCCAACATATATTTACGTGGCCCTAATGGCATATTGAAGTTCTAAGAATATCAGAATTTCTTTGGAAACAAAAGTAGTCTTGCCTCTGATTTCGGAGAGAAGCTATCAAATACGAGTCAACATAACTAAAGTGGTGTTCTTTGCCTGAGACAGCGGATAGCTTAAAACAGTATCTGAGACGTGCAAACTCCTGTACTCTACCACTAATCTCATTTCAAGTCTAATGAGGGCACTTACAGTTAACTATTTTGTTGCTGAGCCTGGATGATTGACAAAGAGATGAGTATAGGATTGGAGATAAGACAAAAATTGAATATTGTCTAAAAAAAAGAAGGAAATGCATAAAGAATGAAAGTAGCTAAGATATACAGAAGAGTGGGGACCAGGGAAAAAAATAGGACTTTCAGAAAGGACACAAAAGGAAAAAATGTGTGGCCATAGGACATGGGCGTGTTTTCACCCCAGTAGAGAGGTCTCAGCTGATATAGTAGGACCAAAGAAGAAGTTGCTATTTGCAGCTCACAGAGGTGTGAGAGCAGGCCCAGCTCAGCTCCTGTGAGGTTGGCGTAAAAAAATAAAAGGCCTGGAGGTAAATTCCCAGGCACCAGGTCACAACCTCAGCATCTCAAGGTTTTTCAGCCTCAGAGAATTTTCCTGCTTGCCAACGTGTTTTGGGTAAGAAAAGTAATTTTCTGCAAGAGGTGGAAAGGGGCAAGGAAGGCAGTTCCAAAGGCTGAAAAGTGGGGGAGTGTGGGAAAGATCAGTGGTACTTTGGGCAGCATCAGTGTGATGGGAAGTGTGAGCAAGAGAGGACAGCAGTGGGGTTTTCAGATTAGTAGGAGATGACAGACAAGTCTGTCACTTTTCCTCCAGTTCTTGTGCTACTTCTCCCCCTGATGCCCTTTGTTCCTTTCTTACTCCCTCGAATATATGGGCTCCATTTTCAATTTGCCACCTTCCCTATACCCTGCTGTCTCTTCTCTCTACCTGAGCAGCCTTCTGCCCACATGTACTTCCTCCATCCCATCTACCATCCATCTGCATCCTATCCCAGTCTGCACAACAGCTCCTCCAGGCAACAGAGATTACTGTCATGGAGATGGAGGCTTAGGGACAAAGCTCAGAAAGTGAAAGTGCTAGAGGAAGGAGAAGGGAATATGAGTGCAAATGATGATTGCTGTTGATGTACAGGACAGCAAGGGCAATGTACAGATTGGGCCTCTTTAGGCTAGGAGGGAAAAGGTGCCTAGTTATCCTTTACGAGGCTTCACCTTAACACTACTCTGTACCTTACAACAGTCTTAAGTCGCTGTAGTATGCCAAGTCACATGGGGATGGGTGGGGGAAGGTCTGCTCCTATCCAGAACGTGTACATATGTGACATCTGTGGGGATTAGAAGTTGGTAGCAGCTGTGGAGGCTGAAGCCTCTCTCCTGCTGTGGGACCCCCAGCCCCGGACACAGCTGGATGGCAGACACACAGGGTACCAGAGGGGGGCACTGCTAGGAGTGCTGAACAGCCTCCTGAATTGCCAGGAGATGTGGTGGGGTGGTGGTGAAACAATATGTAACTGATGTGTCTCATACATAAGGTGTGCCAGCTAGCAGGGCTGCCAAGACCCTGTCCGTACAAGACACAGAGAAAACACCACTCTGGAAAAAAACAAGAGCAAGAATGAGGTCAGATTTACAATACATCCAGACACTTAATTTCTATCATACAAGACAGTTCTGCACCCTTATTCAACATGATAGTTAAGAAGCTTGGAAATAAACAGGAGGAAAAAACCTATGATCGAGGCACTATCACAGAATTCAGACATCAGTGGCTGCCTGATAAAAAACACTGGCCACTTGTTTTGTTGGATAAAACCTTGTCTTTTTTCTTTTTCTGTTTTAAAATGAAATAACTATTCTGTGGGGTCTTTCAGGTGCTTTGATTAGTTGGCATTATAGGTTTATGTCAGTATGTGCTCACCTTACAAATTTAGCTAGTATACTACTCTATTTTAGAGTAACTTCATTATTGCAGTGCGATGACTTAGAGTCCAATTTTCAAAAGTCCTACCAAATGGTTTAAAAACTTGCATCATATTTTCCAGAGTAACTTCAGCACTCCTGATGGGAGAAGTTTGTGGGTGGTGAGGGAACGGCTGCTATATGAAGTAACACAGGTTTGGTTTCTTTGGGGCGAATTAGAAGGGGACTATAATAATGGTAACAATAATAATAGTAACAACATCATCAATAATAATGATAGGTTAGCACTCTTTTAGCTGAGCTCCAGTAGCTCTGCTGCAGTGATGCTGCTGCCCTCAGCTGCCCATCCTCCCCTGTGCCAGAGCCTTGCTGCTGCAGAAGCAGAGTGGGTGGAAGGGAGCACAAGCCTGGATCCTTGTCTGTCCCTGGATGCAGCCCATGTGGCTCTGGCTAACACGTGCCACTGTGAAGTGCAGCCACTGAGCTGTGATCACACCTTTCTCAGCTCTGCTCCAGAGGTAACAGCCTTCAGCAGCAAGGTGAGCTGGACAGAAGGGTGGTAAGGACAGCATCCAATACATAAAAATCAGAGCTCTTATTTTTAACAAGAGGAATGGAGACACTTGTGCCATGTCTGAATACTTATGTCCCTACCGTAGGATTGCCACACTGATGATGTCTGACAGGCTTTTCCATTGGGTGAAGCCCAGTGCTTGGCAAGGGGAAATAAGTGTTTCAGATTAAGCAGAATGGGTAACCTGTTGTTAACCAGCAAGAAGAACAATTGAAGTTTAAGAGTTAGGTACTGCCCCCATCTCAGGTCACAACCAGAGATCAGTGCAGAAATTGTTGCCCTGGAGGTGCTCTGTGTTCCCCCAGTTCTGGGGTCAGCCATCACCCATGAGCTGAGGCCGAGCCCTGCCCGCTGCCGTGCCTGCAATATGTCCACAGCTCTTCCTCTCAGCTGCAAACATCTGTTGCTAGGGAACTGCTAAAAGTCAAAAAGACAGTGAAGGATAAGGGGAGAGCAGCAGCAGAGGGATGGCAGGCCAAGGCTGCTGATGGGGAAGGCGGAGGGAGAAGGGAAGTGAGAGGGTCAAGACTGAAGAGCCTGGAATAGGAATTGGTCCCCATCTTGCCACAAAGAAACAATTCCCTGTCCCTCTAGGACTGAGTTTTCTTAAAATTGCTAAACAGCTTCCCTAGGTTTTTTTTCTTCAATGTCTCTGGGACAGAGATAGGATCTCTCTCTTTTAATTTAGTGTTTTGTACTCAATTATCAGCTCTCCCTCCACCCCTTTCCTCTTTTAATAAGAATGTTGCAACTCTTATTTTTGCTTTCCTTTTTCCTTTTCCCCTTATAGGGACTGTTGCTCTTTTCCACTGCAGCATTGAATTTGTGGATGCACCTCATTTGATAAATTCAACTGACACTAAACAACAGGGGGTTTTGTCTTATGTATTAAAATTTTCCTTCTTCCTGGAGTTAATGGGGTGCTGACAGATTATCTCTCTCTGGGAAACGTGAGGGTTCTAAAGTTATTCACCATACAGAGCTACCTAAGCTCCAATTCAGATCTGCTTTGTTCATCTAAGGGACTCTTTCAGAGCCAGCTCAACCCAGCAGCAGGTTGCCCTCATGCAAAACCGACTTTGGATTATGCCAAATTACTACAAATCCCTGTTAGCCTGTAGGTCATATGTAAGAGATGTGGCTTACCTTTGCATCTGGTGGCCTGTGACTGCCCACCAAAGTGACTAGACACCATTAGAGTTGGTGCAGCTCTCTGCACCAAACCACTGCTCAGACTCCAGCTTTGGGTTCTCTCAAAAGATGCGTTGATCTCTCTGCTACCACACTGTCTATTGAGTGGGTTGGAGTGTGATAAGTGATGGTGTTTGAATTACAGTGGATTCTAATTGTGGGCAGTATTAATGCTGTCTGAATAGTGAACAAATGCATCTAAATAAGGAACAAGATTATATAGTTCATTGCCAAACTGAAACAAGGAAACAAAATATTCTTTGCAATTTAAAAAAAAAAAATTATGTGTATAAAAAGGTTGGTAACAAGATATATATGTATAAAGTAATTAAAGGAAAAAAAAAAAACTATGTGTGAAGTTTCCAAACTCCACTGTGGTTGCAATACCTTCCAAGGAAAGCCATGTCATATAGTAAAAAGCTCTGTTTTATTGGTTTCAAATACTGCAATGTATAATTGACTTATGGCAGGGGCTTGTGGTGGGATAGGTAGTATTTCACTTCTAAGCATCTGGTCCAAAATCAGCCTTGGTTAGAAGTGATTGAATGTTATTAGTGTTTGATGGGTCTCTGGTGGAACCTGTGAAATGCGTCAGAGGTTTCAGCACACTTCCTAGTGGACAGGTGCCCATACCACTAAAACCACAGCTCCTTTGGAGCTAGTTACATTCACTCTCACTGGAAATCTCAATGGAGAGGCCCATGGCTGAATGGAGCATGGAAGTCCATGCTGACAGTTCTTCCTGCAGAGAAGTTCTGCCAGTGCTGTGCTGAGGCACAGTAAGAAAAGTACAGGCTTGGTGGGCTGCTGTTCCTATCTCTCCTGAGGCCAGGAGCAAGAATGATGAAGATTACTCAGCTTGCAAAAACTCATTCTTCCAGGAGAGGACCCAGGGAGGATTTAAGCCCTACATTAGTGCTTGGTCTCTTGTTCCCAATTCATCAGGTTTCAGCAAGATCAATTCTGTTTGTTGTGATCTTTACGAATCTTGTCTCCAGGACCAAAGGGCCTTGACTGGGCTCTTACCCCTTAGTGGGCTGTAACACATGCAGTTCTCTGTGACCAGAGGTATGCTCATCAAGAGGCACAAGTTACCCTAAGGATGCACAGAATAAAATGGTTTGATAAGACCCGTATTGTTTTCTGGACTTGTAAAGCTCAGTCCATCTTCCTTACTCAGTGACAGGCGAGAGGACCGATCTCTACAAAGAAAGGCTCTTTGGCACGTCAGGCTTGGTCTTTAGAGGCTATTCATAGAGCTCCAAAGCTCACGTTGCTTCCTGACATTTACGTTTTACATATTGCTTTCACCAAGCTGCTTCCTGGCAGGCTAATAAATCCACCTGGCTTTTGATGGCTGGCTGTCAGGCCACTTCCCCCAGCCATTTCCAAGCCCTGTTCATTTCCTCAGCAACCAGGGACATCTTCTGCTTTGCTCCTATATTCATGTTTGGCCTTGCAGTATCTGCCAGGCAGTTCAACACCTGAGTCTGTTGTTATCCTAAGCAGACTGTATTGGGTGGCTTGTTCATTAACCTCTTTGCTGCCATAGGAGACATGCACTGCAGAAAGGCCTTTTGAAGACAGGGGATGAGCTGTGGTCAGGAAGGTTGGGAAGGAAGAACTGCTGGGCAGCTACAGCTCAGGAATCCCCTTATTGCTATGAAAGTCCTTAACAACTTATTCACCAGGCACTGGATGACAACCAAAAGACACTATCCTTCTAATTTCTAATAGTATCTTTTAGTAAGAGAAGCATTTGCATGGAGAACTAGCTGCATGCCAGACCTGTGACTTCTCTACATTCTCCATCTTCTTCCTGCACCACAAAGCACAAAATCTGCCTTTGAATTACCCCTCTGAAGGACCTTTCTCATCTCATTAACAATATAGGCCACGTGGACAAATGAGCTTCCTATTCTAGGCAGCATTCATCTCATCTGAAGAGGTGTCTCTAATGGAGGAGGCAACCTCATGTGTAGCCACTTTTGTCTCCCCACTGATTATAGAGGGAGTCTGAATTCACACTTCTATATATACTTGGTTTTTAGGTGGCTGAACTCAGCTGAAACAAACCTTGTGCTTGACAGTCTCAGGTTGACAACCGGTGGAATTGGTGGAAGTCATCTGAAGTTACAGTTCTCCTCTTACAGTTTCAATATTTCCTAAAGGTAATGAATATAACCCAACATTATCCAACAGGTCAATTTTGTCAGATGTGATTAAAGATGAAGGAAACCAGAATATTACTTTTTGTGTCCAGAAGCGTTTCTCTGTGACCACAGAGATAGAGTAAACTTTGAACTGGAAAGGAATTGAGTTGATATTAATTAACTAGTTGTCTTTGTCCTGAGCAGGTATAATAATATATTTATTGCAATCACAGTCATGGAAGGCATTTTTATTTAACTGGTTTTTAATGTAGAACCAGGACAGGAAAACGCAGTGCGGATGCAGTGGTGTCAAACGCTGCGGTAGAACTGTGGCTTGACACATTAGCAAATGCTGCAGTGTAACAGGAATGGAACTCTAAAGCAAACTGGCTGGCACTGAAGATCTGATGTCCACATTTATGTGCTTTGGGAAGTTTAAGTTGGTTTGGCTGTAGTCTGGCTCCATGGGCTGAATGCCAGTTAGCTGCTATATTTCTGAAACAAGAGTTTCCATTTAAATGGGAAAATAAACTAAATTGGGACAAGGAGATTTACTTCAGAAGTGCACCTTTGCACCAAAATAAAATGCTAATTTAGACACATGATATGTGGCCAGAAGTGTGCCTCCTCTTTTATAAATCAGAAGTGATGTTCTTTTGCTCCAAGAAAAAGAGTATTATTAGCCACAGTGCATTTATCTGCTCAAGTGGAAAGCACCAGCATTGGGGATGATAACTGCATACTTAGAAACATTAACACTTGGAAAGCATATAGGAATGCCCTAAAAAGAAACATACCCTATGTTAACTATACTCCCTGTGCTTTAATGATCCACCCACGTCCAAAATGTTGCCTCCCTCTTTTTTAATCCTTCTTTGGCCACACGCCACATTCATTTGAAAAAAAGTAGTTTTTCCTTTGAATTACATGTGGTTGAGAGCCCCTCGCTAAATGCTGAGAGCCCTCAGCGCCTGCTGACTCTGGTGAAAACTGATGGCACTCAACACTCTCCTGTCTGCTAGCAAAAGATATGGAGGGCAAATGGCTGTGTGGGTGTGAGCATGTCTACAGGGAAAAGAGGAAGCAGCTGTGTGTGAGAAAAAAATGAATGACCAAGGAAAAGAGTTGTGTGTTTGTGATAGGGGGAGACTAATACAGTTAAAATTGAAGTGATAAATCATACCTGAGATCCCTCTTGAGACCTATAAATAGGAAACTGAAAAGCATTTCCTTCTATTTATTTTATAAGTGCTATAAACTTTATCAGCTTTTAGTATTGGAGACTCGTGCAATATTTATGGGTGGTTTACTTTAGAAGTTATTCAGAGGTTAGCGTCAGGAGGCTAATGAAAAAGAAAATTGGGATGGGTAAAGGAAAGAGGGCTTTTCCTATAGCCCCATAATAACAAATGCATCACATCTGAGTTGCTTGGCCCTCTTCCCAATATCCTTTACTCCTGTATTTCTCTAGCAGATACTTACCCTGAGCTTCACAGCTCCACAGGGGATCACAAAGAGCATCACTTATTGGTAAAACTGAAGACAAAACTTGCTCAGGAATTCTTATGAGGAGACTCACACAGAGAAGGAGACTGCAGAATAGGACTTGCAAAGAGGAGAGTGTTTCAGACATTTGGGCAGATTAAAGCATGTAAAGATCCTCAAAATGGACCAGAATCCAGGAACAGCCTCAAGTAATCTTCAGTTGCAATACAGAGAAAGGCTGCTGTGGGAATGTCCTCTTACACTGGATAAGGAGATGGAAGTATTTTTGGACTGATTTTTGTCTGAACAAAATTAACAAGCTTCTCATCCCTCACAGAATTTCACACTTTGCCCAGTCCAAATGTCTGATTCGCTTCTTAATGTCTGGAAACATTATTCAACTTTCCATACTTACACAGTTTCATAGATAGCTTATTTATGCTCTTGTCTTTCAAATGGAGACAACCACTGTTTTCAAAGTTTGGAGGTTTGGGTTATTTTTTAAAAATAAATCTCTTCAAATTTACAGCTGAGTGAAAGATCTTTCCAGAACCTGCTGCTATGGAGAATCCTTTTCTCAGAAAAAGTTGCAGCTTGTTCACAGAAGGAAATGTGAACATACAGGGATTGCTAGGCTCAGATATATGACAAAATTCCCCCAGAAAACCTGTGAATACAAGCCAAAATTAAACAACGCCAGAGAGCACATCTTTTGGTTAGGATGGGAGGCCCAGTGGGGAAAGCACAGGCACCAAAGATGGCATCAGCAAAGCACAAGGACTCTGAGTTGCATGTCTGTTTCTGTACACAGCCGTGGGGTGAAAACTGGACTAAGAGAACATGACAGGGGGCAGCTCACAAGTCTCAGGGATGAGGAGACTAACATATTGATAGCTCAGTCTCTTCACTGTATCAAAGAGCAGAACAAGAGGTTCCTAGCTTATCGTTTGTAAACACCTCAAGAGAAGTGCCCGGCGCTTATGGAGTCTGTAGTATGACAGAGAAAAATAAGCCATAATTTTTAGCTAGACACAGATAAATTCAGGCAAGAAACAAGACCTGGTTTATTTTAACAACTATAAGAACGGAGTACAAAAATAGGCTGGCTTTGTCACATTTTTTAAATCTTCAAATCAAGATCAGATGCCTTACTGGATGATACATTATTTTAACTACACACAAGTTATTGAACTCATTACTGCAACAGCTGGATAAATGTCTCTGGCATGTGTCAGAGTAGATGATAGTGCATTATTCCCTTCTGTCCCTTAAACTGTAAGTTTGTGAATGAAGAAATTACTTACTCCTGTAAATGTGAACCACTGCTTCTATTATTTGACTATAAAGACTTATTAAAAAAAAAAAAAACAAACCAAACAACTTTTGTGAAGCAATGTTATAGGGACTATGTTTTTTGTCTATGGCCTGACTGTATACCATGGATAACATTTTGGCCAATAGGAATTATGCCTTGAACTTCAAAAAGGATGAGTTTTAAAATGTTGGCTCTGGCAGCAACTGTCCATTGTTGTCTAACTTCTGAGAAACTTCCAACTATTCTTTAAAAAAATTCAGCAGTGCACTGCCTGCTTGTCACCTAGTGTCAGATGGACTAGAAGCAAGTTTTGTTCAAGTCCTTCAAAGAGTCCTGGAACAAACATTCAAGGATGGTCTTTCGGTAGCCTTTTTTAATTCTACTATCTCACAAATTTCAGCTGCTGTTGACCCCGGAGAAAACTCTGACTACATTATTTTTAAACCACCATTTTCCAGATTAATTTGTATTTACTTGTAAAAGATTTATCAAAAGAGCTAGAAGAAAAAATTCTTTAGAGTAAATAAACCACAATATGTGTTTCCTAGGATTTTATGTCTAGATCAGACAGTTAGTTGTGAAATAACAAAAGAGAGAAAGAGGAGGAGAAGAAGGTGTTGTCAAGGGGGATAGAGCCAGTGTTATACCCAGAAAAAAGTGGAATAAAAACAGTGTTGACACATGGTTCAGATATTATAAGACAAAGGTTCAGAGAGGGGAAAAGGCCTGAGTTACTGGAAAGAATGATTAAATTATCCTCTTTTTTACTGGCCTAAGGAAGATGGGAGTGAATATGTTACTGTTGAAGCCAGATTTAGGACAGCGATAAGGAACAGTCCTTTCTAGCAAACAGCTGTAGCCACAACATATATGCTGATCTACCAGAATCAATAAAAGTCTCTTTTTTCATAAGTGTAGTATATTCGTGTTATTAGCTGAAACAAGACAAAGCAAAAGCAACTCTCTTTCTCATTTCCTTTTAATTCATAGGAAACTTCTCACCTTTGATGCAGGGAGTGATATTGTTTGACTTAAGAGTATTGTTTAAGCTATTCATCAATGACTTGGGTGAAGGGGTAGATGCCTCCTGAGCAAGATCAATGGCAACACAAAGCTGGGAGGAGTGTTCAGTACCCCAGAGGGCTGTGCTGCTCTTCAGAAGAACCTCAACGGGTTGGAGAGATGGCAGAGAAAAACTTGTGAAATGCAATAAGAGAAAAACCAGTGTTCTGTACCTGGGGAGGAACAACCCCATTCACCAGGACAGGCTGAGGGCTGACCTGCTGGAAAGCAGCTCTGTGGAGAAGGACCTGTCCGGGTGCAAAACAAGGCATCCATGAGCCAGCAGTGCCCTTGTGGCCAAGAAGGCCAGTGGTGTACATTAGGAGGAACATTGCCAGCAGGTCAAACTAGGTGATCCTGCCCCTCTGCTCCGCTCTAGTGAGGCCTCATATGAGTGCTGTATCCAGTTCTGGGCTCTTCAGTAGAAGAGAGACATGGAACTCATGGAGTGGGCCCAGCAAAGGGCAACAAAGCTGATTATGAGAACTGTAGCATCTCTCTTATGAGGAGAAGTGGAGAGAGCTGGACCTGTTCAAGAAGAGGCAACAGAGAGGGAACCTCATTGATGTCTGTAAGTAACTGAAGGGAGGGCATCGAAACAATGGAGCCAGACTCTTCTCAGTGATACCAAGCAATAGGACAAGAGGCACGGGGCAGAAACTGAGGCACAGGATGTTCCACCTGAATAACAGTAAGAACCTCTTTACTGTGCAGCTGACCATGCACTGGAACAGCTTGCCCAGAGAAGCTGTGGAGTCTCCCTCACTGGAAATATTCAAGAACCATCTGGTCACAACCCTGTGCAATGTGCTCTGGGATGACCCTGCTTGAGCAGGGAGGCTGGACCAGATGGCCCACTGTAATCTCTTCCAACATACCCAGTCTTTGATTCTGTGATTTGAAGGAGTAAACACTTTTATTTCAGATTCCACATGAAGTAGTGAGACCTGTGCACCTCCAGACTTAGGAGTTGTTCTGTTCATCTTCATACTCAGAAATAAACCATCAGAAGAGAGCATACAGGAGCTGTACTTTCTCTAGATGTCAACATGATTCCAGGGAGGTCCAGCTGGCAGCCTGAAGACCAGAACCAGCCTTCCTTCCAGCCACTGTGTCTCCTCTGAGGAGGTAGGAAACAACTGCATAGGAAGCACACTTGGACCTAAGAATCAAACACCTTCCCTCATGCTTGTGAAAAATTTGATGGTTAGAGATGCACATGCAGTAGAGAATGATGCTGGCATCAAGCCCTTTTCTTTGCTCATAAACTCCTACCAGCAACCTGGGAGTTCCTCTGAGAGACCATGAAAGATTTCTGTGATTTCACCCTCCCAGCTGTGGAAGTGGGTGCCCAGTCTAAAGGGTTTAACAATGTTGAAGAAAACTTTGAAGACCCAAACCACACACACACACACAACTCCAAAACAAACAAACAAACAAACAAACACCCCCAAACAAACAACAAAAAAAACCCAAACCACAAACCACAAAACCCAACCTAACAAAAAAGAACACAAACAAAAGGGAGAGTGAAACACAGCAAAGACAACCGAACAAAGACTAATTATTTACTTCTTCACTGGCAGGCAGTATGTGTTGATTTTATCTGAAAACCCTGGGAGGGCATGTCTGACCAATACACATTACAAAGGGAAGTGTCATACACACAGTGCAGCCATGTACCTTCAGTGTAAAATAACTGCTGCTTTGGAATAAAGCAAATAGCTCCATAAACACCACTATTATTGAAGCACAGTTTGCTACCCATCTGAATCCTGTAACTCATGGAATCTAAGAAGCTTTTTTCACATCTTGGATACCTTCAAGGGCTCTCTCTAGCGTAGAATTTCTGATGGCTAACAAGAGTTGAGCTCACACTGTTGTCCTTTCTTTTTTGAGACATTGAGGGGGTCGTTGTTATCTGTCTGGTCAGTGTACAAAGCTTGTCTTTGAGGCCTGTCCGCCTCATAATAGAGTCAGTGGGATCAAGAAGAAAAAGCAGGCCAAAGATAGGAATGAGAGCAAGTAAAAGTAAGTCACTGGAAAGCACGGTGTATTGGGATCCTTTACAACAGGCTACAGCATGTCAGGGAACAAAATGACCACTGCCTATGACACAAGCTTCTCAAGTGTCCCTAGAAGAGTGCAGGTGCAGTTCACAGAGAGCAATGCCCTAGAGGTCCACTCTGCTGGCTGCAATCTTTGCCAGTTCAAAGGGCAAGAAAATCCATCCCAGAAAGGTTTATCCATTGAAAAAAAGGGTAGCAATGGCTTTGAAGTGCTAGAATGGGATGCACAGTGATGGGAGAAGTGTCAGTGGAGGTGACGATGGCTTTCTCACCAGGTGACAAGACCATAAATGTCAGTGGGCATTTTATTAAAGAGAAGGAAGGAATGAACAGACTAATAAAAGCACAATGCTGACAGCAGCTTCTCCTCAGCAAACATTTCCGGCCCACTCCTCTGTCATACAAGCAAAATTTATTGCCACTGTGCAATGCATTAACCCTTAATATATTGGCTAGGGCCCAGGGAATAGCCATTTCTATGCAAGTTATGTCCCATGATAGGAAGACAAGATTTGCCTGCAGAGAGAAGGCTAGTCATATCCTACCCATTCTGCCAGAGATCCCTCTTTGCCTGCCTACCCAGTATGATCCAGTTTCTCCTCCCCACACCTACTGTTGCATCCTGCAAGCCTAGAACCAGCTCTGTCTGCAGAAAGGGTGATCCTAGTCCTCACTGCCAGGCTCTCTGTGCTGACAATATGCTGGCTGCCCCACCCCCCATCCCTACATTTCACCTCAACCTGAGAGTGGCTCAGGGTGGCCCTTGAGCAATTCCTCAGGCACAGCACTGCAAATGAGGATGATGAGTGAGGTAATCCTATGTAGCCCACAGCAGACCTCATAGCCTAAAGGCAGCCATGCTGTAAGCACATGATGATCCACGGGTGGGAACTCTTGATATTTGGAACAAGAAAATCTTTCCCCACCAGCTTTTTTTTGCATTAATTGCAATCACTCTTATTTTTTCTCGATTCCCTTTTAGAAAATTTCCAGATGTGGGGTGTCTGTGGATGTAACAGGATGTAACTCCTTTAGACAGTCTATTCCAGTTTGTATTCTTTGCTCCTTTTTTCCAGCTTCCACCTCCTCTCCAGGGGCTTCTTGTTTCCCCTTTTTTTGCTGCTCTGGGGAAATGCTAAAGCTAGCTCCTAATTAAAGTGTTTGCAATTCCCCACTGGAACGGTGGCGCCAGGACCTGAAACCCTACTGTGTCAGTGTCCCCTAGAGACAACCCAGCCATGCTCAGACACCTTGCTGCTCACTCCTCCTGTCACAGACTTCCCTGCTCCAGCAGGTTTCTTCTGTTTTCTCATCTGTGCTAATCTCCTTCCAGCCCTGCAGGCAGGGGATGGGGAGGTCACTTGGCAGATGAAATGAAGATCTCCCTGCCCTGAGGACAATGAAAGAAAGAGAACCATGGGGGAAAACATGAAGGACTGAAGCAAAAATACAGCTCTACCTTGTGCTGTGTCCACAGTGACAGCATTTCCATTTGACCTTCTACTGTTCTTTGTGGAGGCCCAAGACACTGCACAGTGCCTGCCACCCAACCCAACACTGAGCATGCAGTCCTCTCACTGCTCTGATTACTGCCTTCCATGCACCATGTGCATCTCACTCGGTCAGCACACACACAACGTACGACCCGTCCCACGAAGCAACACAAAGAAAAAGCTGGCCCATGTTTCTCCCCATGCACATTCTGCCCACCATGTCCACAATCACAACTCTTCACTAGTGCAGCACAGAAGTTCAAGAGCATCTTTTGTGCAGCACTGAAACACTCACTGAGCTGCAACATCACTTGTCACTCACAGCCACCACACCAAACAGGGGTCATGTCATGGGACTACACTCACCCCTTCTGCAGTCATTGCCCACCATGCAGTAATATTACTCTGGTTAAAAATGTCCACCTCAAGAGTCTCTTGGAATTGGGAGACTCTTCATCTGGAGAAGACTTTATAGCTGCCTCATATACCAACATCATCTTTATTAGGTCCAGCCCAGACAATGCACTAGAGCTACTGCAGAGTTTATTCACAGTAGGCACTCCTTCATCTAGCATGTGATGCCTTATAGCCCCTGTCAGGAACTGGAGGTGTTCCTCTGTTAGGTGGGAGCAAGCAACACAGACTGCAGGAGCCAGATGAGCCAAGCTCTGAACTGAACAAAACTCAGCTGCAGAATCGCAGAATCACAGAATCACAGAATCAATTAGGCTGGAAAAGACCTCTGCAATCATCAAGTCCAACCTATGACTGAATACCGTCATGTCAATTAGAACATGGCACTAAGCACCACTTCCAGTCTTTTCTTAAACACCTCCAGGGTCAGTGACTCTACCACCTCCCTGGGCAGTCCATTCCAATGTCTAATCACCCTTTCTGTGAAGAAATTCCTCCTGTTGTCCAACCTGAATCTCCCCTGGCACAACTTGAGACTGTCTTCTCATCCTGTACTAGTTGCCTGGGAGAAGATGCCGACCTCCACTTGGCTCCAATCTCCTTTCAGGTGAAGAGTGATAAGGTCACCCCTGAACCTCTTGTTCTCCTTTGTCTACAGAGAGGCCTTTATCAAGACACTACAGAATATATACCCACCATCTGTGTTTTAAACCTTCTATGCAAACTGTCAGCAGCCATGATCAAATAAGCACAGTGTTGGTCAAAATCATGCTTGTGCACAAATTCATGTGTAAAACATATATTCCTTCCACCAGCCACAGACATACATTCACAAATGTACACATGGATCCAGGTGGAAAAAAGTGCAAAGGCAAATAAAAGTTTTCTGAAGGTACCGAGGTCATGCCTCACAACCATTTAAATCACTCACACGTAGTTACAGAAAACCCAGTGGTGAGAATACTCCCTGTGTAGTAACATCTTCCAAAGACTATGAAAGACTGAAGAACCTAAGTCTATTTGTAAAAGTATGGCAAAACCTTTTGCAGAGCTACAGTTAAGAAGTTCAGTTTTGCAGAGCTGGTTCAAAATCCTTTGTTGGTGTAAAGGAAGTTCAACTTTGCCACCTTATAGAGAAGCAGCAAGGATGGGCACTCACCACCTGGGGATGACAAGCAGAGGGCAGAACTGAAGCCAGGAGAGCTGCCACCCTCAGAGGTCCCCAGTGACGCCAGGGCAGTGGGAGGAGGATGGACAGCAGTTCCTGCTCCCAGGGAGATGAGGCATAACCAGGCACAGCCGCTGGCTCACACACCTTGGCCTGCAGGCCTGGCAGGAGCAGGCAGCTCCTCTGCGGCTCTGACACAGCAAAGAAGGCAGAAGAGCAGTGACTGCTTTGCTGCCACCAGCAGTCTGCTGCCCTGGGCAACTGCTTCCTTTAGCTGTGCTTAAACCTGGCACTAATCATGTGGCCTTGAATAAAGCTTAGGCTCAAGGGACTTGGCTGCTTTGGAAATTGTTAGCCTGTATTTTTTTTCAGTGGTGACAGACAAGGGTACAGTGGGGCAAGGGGACAAAGAAAAATATTATCACTGAAGTTTGCTCAAAAGTTTTGATTCAATATACATGAAATTTCTACAGGAAGGTAGGAACACCTGCTTGGAGATTCAGCTTAGCAACATCAGAAATTTACTGTCGGGTGTTTTTATAGAAAATCTCAATCAAAAGGGAAGAATGGAAAAATCATTTAATCAACACTTTCAGTGAAACAGTTTGAGTTTTCCTTATTGATTATTGCAAACCAAACTATTTTGTGCCAGAACCAAAAATGGTCTGGTTGGCAATAAAATAATAATTTTGAGGTTTAAGTGCCATTATTTTGGCACTTTGAAGTGGCTTATGGGAATAACAATATGAAATGTCTTGTGCTCCTATTTCATGTTACCTCCTGGGATCTTCAAGTGGGCTTCCTATCCCATGAGACACACAGGTGTCAACCTGAGAGATTCCATCACCATCGCGGCTGTGTGCCACAGCCACCACGAGTAATGGTGGCTGACAGGGGTGCTTGGCTCTTAGGGGAAACGAGACAGCCTCCTGCTTCCTCTCAAAAAGAAAAGCAAATGGAAAAAACAGGTGCAGAGATGCACTGATAGCAAGAGGCAAGGAAAGATCCTTCCAGTTAAGGCCTTTAGAGCTCAGTACTTACACACCGTTCCACTGAGGAGTGAGTTTGCAGACAAATACTGACGCTGTTAAACTGGGACATCAACAAGTCTATGAAAGTAGCACAGTGTTAGTCAAAAGCCTAAATAATGGCTTATGAGTGAAGTAATTAGAGGTAAAACAATATGGCTATCAACAAACCTTACAAGCCAGGGGTACTTAAGGAACAATTAGTTGTTATTTCACCTTTCTTCAATAAAGAATGATCAGAACTGACAGGGTTAGGTAGACGTAGTTCTTTCATGTAGAGTTTAAATGTAATTATATCTTTTCATAATAAGTTCATAATAAGTTGTTCAGGTCAAGGGAAGAAATGCATTCAGAAAGGATTCTGATAGTTTCACTGCTGGTAACAATGGAACTTTATAGTTTGTCTGTGACTTTTGAATTTATCCATGGACTTTGAATCTGCTAGTGGTTGGAACTTTGGAAGGTGGGCTTAGAAAAGATTTCTTACTGCTTGTTCACTGCTTTCAACTGGCCATGCTGAAAACCGAAAAATGGACAAGGCAATCTTACCAGTGCTGAGGTGTCTGTTTTTAGGCTGTGTGCTACCACACAGCAGGACACCACCACTCAACCACATGTGCTGTCTTACACTGAAATGAAAATGTCATTCAGCATCTACTCAGACAAATATATCCAACTGCTGGTAAGACGTGCAGGGATGTTCCCAATAATTCCTATCTCAACTGTCATCAAGGAGTAACTGTAATCTCTCTCCAGATCAAAACATAATCTCCTAAACAGGGAGCTAATAAAAGAAATCCAATGCTGAGGGGAAGAATGACAGGGAAATTTTTAGGCATGTAAATTATTAATATAAAAAAGATGTTGTTTTTGTTCAAAAATAGCCCAAGCTGCTAATACATAGTTTGGAGTCACTTTCTGGACAACAACCAAAGCAGCCTGTCTAAGAAGGGATTGTAAAACTCATACTTTCTTTACAGTCATGAGTAAGAAAGACTTACGCCAGAGATTGCAGCAGACTTGTTGCCTTTTTCTAGCTGAAGCTCTGCAGAAAAGAAATATCTAGTTAGATACTGAATAAGTAGTCAAATTAGAATCAGATTTCATCTCAAAAAATAGTTCTCTTCCTATGCAGAGAATCACTCATCTCAACAACCTGTGGTCAGAAAAGAGGATAGATTACATCAAGCGTGCTAAAAATATCCCCAAACAAGCAATTCTTAGTGTTAGAGCTCCTTAAAAAAACCACACAGATTATTTGTTGCTGGCTGCCCATTACTGGAGCTACTTCCATTTCAAGATGTCCAAAGCAGAGATGTCTAAAGCAAACAGATTGACATTCCCAACCCAATGACTCTATTTCAAGTTTCTGATAAGTCTCCTGCAAAAAAGTACACACAGTAAGAGGATTAAGTTTTCAATCCCTGTATCAAAGCATATGGGACCAAATAATCCCAAAACTGCTTTTCCCACATTCCCATGCTGAGAGTCATGGCCAGACTATAAAGACAGAGGTGAGCTCCTGTGATTCAAGGACTAGTTCTACTCTGCTTTAGCTGTGAGAGCACAACCCTCAGCAGTAAATTCACCAGTGGTTTAGGTTTTTTTCCAGCAACATTGACCAAGTCAGTCAGCGCTGCAGCACCTTTGGAATGAAAAGCCCTAAGAAGCTGCAGAGTCCACTTCTATTTCACAGCTAATCAAAGGGGCTCAGAAACTATGGTGCTGTGCTCACAGACTGAAATGGGCACCAATGCCCCAGATTGCTTCGGAGCTTGCTGGTATCTGATTTGGCCCTAGACAGCCCATCTTAATCTATTGCCATGGAAACCATCACATTCCTGGGCACAAGGCCACCTTTTCCTGATATAGTTTGGGGTTTTATCCAGCTCAAGTAGAAGTGATTATTCCAACAACAAAAGCAGGTAATAGTGGTGAAACACTGGAACAGGTTGCCTAGAAACATTTAAGAAACATTTAAGGTCAGATTGGACAAGGCTCCAAGCAACCTGATATGCTTGAAGACGTTCCTGCACATTGAAAGAGGATTGGACTAGATGACCTTTAAAGGTCCCTTCCTACCCAAACTCTTCTATGACCCTATGAATATTCTAAGTAACAACATACAGCACATAAACAGATTCCTCTCTTCTGTATTTCAAGGAAGCCTTCTGAAATTTATTTGCTATGGTCAGGACAAGAAAAAAGAGTGGGCTTGCTGAGACATTGATGGCTTGCAGGATATTGACCTTACTATTTCTCACCAGATGTGAGACAAAAGGGATACTGAAGATGATAACTTCTAATAGTAGCTACAGGGACACGTACAACAGGATAAAGAATACACTGTACAGTAAAATGCTTCATAGCCATTTTGTCAGCAAGGCTGAGTTTGTCAACGTAACAACTGCCTTGCTCACACAGAGATGTGCCATATGTTTTTTACAACCAATTATCTTCTCCACAGCTAGAACACGTTCCCCTACTAAGCCAAACCCTGCAACTTCTGGTCCCTATCAAAACCTCTAAATGTGCAGCCCTGTGACAATTTTGTCCTCCAGGACCAGACAACTTTGCCTCAGGGACTTGAAAACACCAACCAGCATCGATGAAACCCCCAAACGAAACATACACGAAAGGAGGAAAGGGGAGAAAGAACTACTATCTCCTCTGAAAGAACACTAATAAGAACAGAAAAGCAGCGCTACACATTGCCTTCCTTCAGCTTCCAGCCAGAGCATGCCAAGAGTGTCATGACAAGGGAGCAGCCGCCCACATGGAGGGGTGAGCTCAGGGTCAAACTCTGCATTACCCGGCACTCCCATGCCATCAGGACATGCTGGTCCCACTGAGCTACTGGTCAGCAGGAGACAAAAACACTCTGTCAAGAAATAGCCAGAAGGATCCTTTTGATTCTTGGTTGTGGAATAAAAACTAATTTCAAAGACTACAAATCTGCTGAAAAATTGAACTATTGCTTTCATGACAGTTGCTGTTAGGGCTGCAAGTATGGCACAGAAATAACCCAGACTGAAAGTATTCTGCTTTAGAAAGACCTTCCAAACATAAAAAACCTCCAATCTCAAACAACTCCTAATTTTGGAACAGGATTGTGGGTTCATTTGTTATCATCACTGAAAGAAAGAGAAACATAAACACACATGTACACACCAAAGCTGAGACACAGAGTGAAGAAGTAAGTTGTTTTCTCTGTATTCTCCATGACTCTCCTTGAGAGTCAGTAACAAGCACCCTTGGGATGGCAGAAGTGGTGAAAAGGAATGCTCTCAACTAACACTATAACCCAAGCGTGCTGAAGGGGGCATTGGTGGCTCATACAAGATGAACGTAGGGTGCCGAGCAGACCACACCAGGGCTGATGTGCCACCCAGCACACCACAGAGCAGAGCTTTGCCTGAGCTACCCCCTGTAATGACATGTTGCAGTTTATCGCAAGTCTTGAATGGCTTAAAAATGCTGGGAGCTTTGTCATTGAAATCAATGGCAGTGAGAACAGCTCCAGGGAGACACAGCAGTGAAATCCTGTTGTCACAGGGTCACCACAGAGGGATGCCAGGTATAAACCTTGTGAGTGTGGCTACCATCTTCTGACCTGCTCTTCTGTAGGTGCTCAGAGGAAAGCAGTTTGCTCCAAAGGGTAGGCAAAGCTGAAGCTAAAAAAAGATAGATACAACTACTAATACAAACTAACCTGAAAGGCCAAGGGTTTCTTTTTGATTTGTATTCTCTCCACTGATCTGTGACCCATTCTGACCTCTCCCTCTGACCCCTTACCTCTGGCAGTCAGGTTGAGAATTAGTCACTCCAAGTAAGGACACAGACCCTAGGGCTGTGGTCCATGCTGGTTTCCTTAGGATTAGGGCACAATAATTCCCTGCAGCATGTGCTGCAGGTCATGGTGCTCCTACTGCTTGTCATCCATCTTCCATGGTTCCTCAGCAGAAAGGCAAATTGCTGAAGGGTACTCCTGTCAGAAGTGTTCTTGTCACAGGATAGGTGGGTGGGTAGGCGGGTTGGTTGGTTGTTTGCCTTTGTATGGCTGCCTGCTTTTGCCTCATTTTTTCGAATGGGCAACAGAGCTTTGCAAGTTTGCTTCTCCAGTGACGCTGCTGAAAAGATGAATCACTCCATGAGTCGCTCAAGGTATGCAGAGCTCCAGAAATTTTGTTCTGTCTTGTGACTGAGCCTTGGCTGGACCAAACACAGCTGGGACCATATGACTGACTTCTTACTTAAGCAGAAGTTAATCTCATCAGAGGGCTCAGTCAACAAATGCTGACTGCATTTCCTCAGGGCCTGCCCTGCTCCCATGGGAGGGACAACAGGGACACAGGAATTGAAATGGATGGCTTGCTCCCACTGCGGCCTCTCCAGATTTGCAATTCAATTCAATAAAAGATGGAGCAGGCTGCTGAGCAGCCTTTGAAAGGGTCAGAGGGTTCAGAAGCAGTGGGAAGGCAATGGAGGCAGGGTACAAGTAGCAGAAGAGCCAACATTATTCTTCCTCATTCCAAAGTGAATGCTCTGCTCCTGGGGCAAAAGGAAGAGCACACCTCTAATTGAATTACCAGAACTAGAAGAATAAGCAAGCACTGGATGGCTGACACCCATACCATTTAGTAGACATACATGTGGCTCAAACTGGGAGCAAAGGCAGCTTACAGTCAGAAAACCTTTGCCCCAGGAATACTGTAAGCACCTTTTTTTCACTTGTGTACGTGCCTCTCTTCTACAACTCTCAAAGCACCCAAAGCTTTCCAGTTACAGACAGAGACAGTCAGTGTATTATATCAAAGCACTGTAGACTGATGATTTTTGTGTGCTGCAAGAGGCTGCAGAGACCTGCAGAGACACAGAAATACATACTGAAATGTGTTAAGAAACCATGGTGACTTCCTCTTTGCCTCTAATCCCTCAAGAGGATGAGGTATTGCTGTGGGCAGCACTGCCTAATTGCTGGCATGAATTACATTATGATGAGAGAAACTCAGTCAGACAGAAGAGGCCTGAAAAACTTGTCGATTAAACCCCCTGATTTAACCACCAAAATGTACAAAAGCATTAGTAAGCAAGATCTGCTCCTAAAGTTTTGATTTGTCCTTCTTGCTGAAGTTCAGACAGTGCTAGTCACAAGAAGGCACAGTTATCTAACACAGTGTGTCCCATTAGCTCAAAGTACAGTCCTGTTCCATGCCTGTGATGACAGAGCCAGAGCTACAGGTTCTCAGCTCCAAGCCTGTGTGAAACTACATGATGAGGACTTTCAAAATCACGCACTTTTGTTCAGCTATGTGCCTCTGGATGAGGCAAGGCAGTTTCTGATTGTGGCTCCATGCCTGATGCTGGGATTGACATCACATAAGGTGATACAGACGGATCTTTCCAGCCATCAGGACTGAATCTTCCCTGAATCTATTTCTCCATTTCTTTCTCACTCCTTATTCCCCCTCTTTTTTTAAAATTCTGATGGAACCTGTTATTGCTCAGTGTCTTCATGCTGTGTGTCTTCAGCCAGCATCACATTCTGCTCTTAACTTCAGAGCTTAGCCTTGCTAAGTCTTAATTTCTTCATCACTCCTTAGCGTGAGCCTGGAAGCTTCATACAGCAGATTGCAAACAGTCCTGCTTAGACTTCTACTGAAATAACAACTCCTGAGTAAACTAAATCCATGGAGCAGACCTCTCCTAGTCCTACCATACTTCTATTTAAAGGCCAAAAAGGCAAGATGTTATTTCTCTTCTTGTATGCACTTATTTACCTATTTCTAGTGTATTGCACAGCAGTGTCTACCCAAATATTTGCTGGATAGGTTTCATCTCTATTGCAAAACCACTTAGCAAAGACAGATATCTTTGCCAAAGATCAAGGGCAAAACCAGGCCTCCTTCATTCTTCTCTATTCATCAGGATTTAACTCTCATCTTTTCAGAGCATTCTAGCTCATGTAGCTTCAGCAAAGTGCAAATTCCATCTGCTCTGATCTCATGGATTTAAAACTCAACCATTTCCATTTTCATGGCTACATGCTTCCTGTACTTTGAACTTGCTTTGAACTTTGGATTTGAACAAACTTAGGAGCTTACAGTCATATTCAGTGAGATTTTATGTAGGCGGGGAAAAAAAAAGAAAAAAAAAAAGAAAAAAGATGTTCTCTATGGATCAGACATAAAATCAGCCTTGGGTTCAGTCAGAAAGGTCAGATGAACTTCCTAATGAGCCCTACCTGAGTTTCAAGCTTGTACCGGCAGCTGAAACTGGTCAAATTTCACTCCCTTTCAGGTTTCATTTCAGAAGTTTTATGCACTTCTAGACTTCACCATTTTCAACATATATAATTTTGTTATTACTCCCAGTCTAAAAAGTAGATATAAACTGCATCAGAAGAGAAGAAGATGACAAGACTGATAAATCTCTCCTCTGTTACCAAATTTTGACAAAGCCATTTATTTCCACAATGTTCTGAGGTTGTTTCAGTTGGATGTAAAGTAGAAGTCACAGCTGTCCATATGGTAAATCTGTGTCAGCCCTCCATCCCAGATAGAGGGCCCATGGCTTCATGGAGGCCACTGTATGTGTCCACAAGCGCTGGGGTCTGCCTGCAGGGTGAGACCTCTGGCCTCACTGTCTTCTGCCCCGTGTAGCAAAACATGCTGCATTTAGAGCAGCAGGGCATCCATGCCCTGAGAGCCTGTGGAGCTGTAGAGCTCTGTCTCAATGTGTGATACAAGTTTCTGACCTTATTTTCATGTGACCACCTGAATGGAAAACAGCACAAGGACTTGCACTCGCATGGTGAGAGGCCCATGGTTGTCTGATGCCAGCAGCATCCCAACCATCCACCCTTACTGGGTGCTGCCCTTTCTCTTGACCTACAAAAAGCAACAGAAGCCTCACAGCTGCTTTCCCTCACTTTTTTTAACTCATGCCACCTTCTAGTACAAAGGCAGGGTGTGAGGTCTCATAGCACGTTAAAGACCATCTGACAGGATCAATGGGAGTATTTCTACCTCTCCTTTCTTTCTGAAAACTGTTGCATGGGATCATGTGATCTGCATCTGTTTACTTTCAACCTGAATGACACTTATGCAGTAAGAGAGGCCAAAATCAGAACTGCTTCTCCCATATGCTTCAAGCTGAGGGACAGAGCAGGCATGAGCATGTCACCACAAAACAAGAGGCCAAGGCTTAGCTCAGTGCAGCTTCATGTCCAGTGTCCCATCCTGGAGGTGTTCAAGTCAAGGTTGGATAGGTCTTTGAGCAGCCTGGTCTACTGGAAGGTGTCCCTGCCCAAGGCAGGAGGATTAGAACTGGATGATCTTTAAGGATCCTTCCCACCCAAGCCATTCTATGATTCAGTCCTACTGTGCAGACCCCATTTGCAAACCAAGCTGGCTTCTACTTTGTCCCTACAGGTTACTGCAGGTGCACAAAGAGAAGCGGTGTAATCTCTGTCCATGGACATACTCACAACTCTCCTGGATGAGGTGCTGAGCAAACTTGGTCTGTCTGGCCCTACTTTGATCAGGAGGTGGGTCTATGGACCTCCAGAGATCCCTTACCGTATCCTTTATTCTCACATTCAGGGATCTTTGAAGTTGTTTTACTGACACATTTTTGGGCAGGAAAAGATTAGTGGAATGCAGAGTACTCATTAGAAACATATAAATATATATAAATATATTAAAAATAGATGCATTCTCCCATGTAACAAGCTCTAGTCCCTATTAGAGAAAAGAATGTGAACTCTATTTTGGCTGGTAGTGTTGCATCTCCTTTCCTCTTATACAAATCAGGTAAAAATATTCAACAATGTCACATGTCTACCTTTTTTCTTTCTAATAATTTTTAGCTAACTCAAAACAACTCAGATATACCATGGGTCTAAAGTTCAGCTCCAACTCAGATATTATTAGGATCATCCACTACCTAAGAGTTGTGATACAGAAAAGGTGAAGGAATAGGAAAGAATAAAATTCCAATTAAAGATAGGAAATGTGGAGTACAAAGAGAGATTGTGAAATGGTGACGAGTGAATATAAGAAAGAGAAGCAGAGACTGTTAAATAAGCAGAAGGAGCACTAGGAGATGGAGATTTTAGTAAAAAAATACACGATAACTAAAGCTAGTCAGAAGCAATTGTATTTTTCTGTGGGAAAATTTTTACATGAATTGCCAGAGCTTGGTTTTGTATTTTTTTCCCTAAAGGCTTACTCTTAAAAAAACCCAAAAAACTAGATCTTTCATCAAATGTAAAAATGTATAAACATATATTTTCTGTATAAACAGGAAAAAAACCTTTTGAGTTTTTTTTTTTTTTAAGAAAGAACAAAGGAAAATATTAATTATAAAATTGTAATTATATCTTCCATTGAATCTTCCACCGAAAAAAGTTTCAGACACCTCATGGAGTAGTAGGCAAGGTGATGGTAGCCTGGGGCAGCTTGGCTGCTGTCAAACCATTATCTTTCCAGCACTGCTGTTTCACATTTGATTGTAAGAATTTTACACATGCATCATATTCCTTGAGAGAAAAAACACACCACAAACAGATTATTATAGGGAAATAACTTCATATCTAATACAGTACTTGCACAGATCTCCAAAGACATAAACGAGAGATTATCCTACTTCATTCTATTCTTTTCCTCCACCCCAAATAATTCCCACCTTTCACTTCTGTCTTCTGCAGCCATTAATGAAATCCTTCTATCTACAGTACGCCCAAATGATCTTGTCTATATACAGCAGCCAGAGCAGATAATCCATTACCTTGTCCCTCTGCAACTTGTGACATAGTGAACACAAGGCAGTTTTACAATACAAAATGCTGACTTTTAAATTTTTCCTCATGTAAGTCTGTAGATATGGATAATGAGATAAACATTTTGATTTGATTGAAACAGTTCCTCTGGTCTATTTGCTGAAGAGCTATTCTGGGAAAGGGAAAAACTTGGGAAACCCCAGGTCCCAGAACACTGGTTTATCAAAAGCCCCAATTTATAATGGTTATTGGTCAAGTAAACTGGTGTTATCTGGAGTAGTAGGCAATACATGAAATCAGGATTTATCTTCAGCCAGAGTTTCCTGCATGCATTCCCTATTCTCTGCTCTACTTCTAGCATTAGCTTGATTTAAGATTACGCTATTAAAACACAGGAGCCTAAGGTAATGCCCAGAGCAAATATACAGATTCTTCTTACAGTTTTACAGTATCATACACCAAAGATGTGCTCTCCATCTTTACCTATAGGGCTCTTTATGGAAATGGTTGCCAGGACTAATCCTGTTTGGTTTTGTTTTCGTTTCTTTGTTTGTTTGTTTTGTTTTGTTCTGTTTTTTGTGGATTTTTTGGTGTTTGTTCTTCTCGTGTGGAGGAAGTCAGATGGAGAAGCTGGCATCATGCAGTTCTCAAAATATTTGTGCTTCCAGAAGGGAGTGCAGCAAGGTCTACAAGCAATGTCTCTGGGGAGGGAGAGGGAGAGGAGCAGGTCTGCTCATAGACTTTGTTTCCACACACCTCAGCCTTACTCTCTTCAGCTGAAGTGCCAGGTACACCCCCCTGGGTCTACAGGGTCAAAACTGTCTTATCATACAATCACACCCACCCTTACTCAGTCATTTGGTACTCTGAGCCATTGCATCTCATTTCCAGCAGGCCTGTGCAGGGAGCTATTGTTGCTGTTTGGCAGATAAACACGAAAAAGAAAAAAGACAAAACATTGTAGTAGTTCTGAGCTGAGCCAAAATTCAAATGCTTGGGGGACATTCCTTGCCAAATTAGTGAACAAACAAATAAACAAACCCTTTCCCCTCCCCACCTCCCTTATTTTGGCTCCAAGAAAACATGTCATTCAATTCAAAAGGAAATGTTCTCTTTCCATTTTCAGTAAGTTTAACAGAAATAAACGATGGGAATAAAACACTCGAGGCAGACATTGCTTTATTCAGCAGTGCAGTGTTAAAAAACACAAAGCACAGAGAGGCAGCTTTCTCTATCTGATGGGACTGTGAAATATTCAAGTTACCCCATTTTAGTTCTACCTCCACCACTCCAGGAGGTTCTCATGTAGTTAAGGTCAGTCTTCACATTGCTCTTTTTACTACACATGCAAATGCATGTAACCAACTTCTTAATGAACCCCATGCAAAAAAGGATTTAAATATGTTATAGAATGTGGAACAGCTCCAGCAGGAGGGAATAAAAGAGGTTTACCCCAGAAAATCTGAGTTAGAAATAAAATTTCAAGCTGATGAGGCAGAGAAAGGAATAGGGTCTGTGTTTCCATTGATGTGAGTGAATGCCTGGAGCAGACAGCTGGGTTAACATGGGCTGTTCTTCATCATCCTCCAGTTTAGGGATTAAGCTTCTTACTCCTTTAAGAAAACCCACAGACCAAAGCAAACCCCTTTTTGCCTATTCAGCAGACCTAGTTGTAATTATTGCATGGCCAAGGCTGAATTCATGATTATGAGAAAATTTATTAACTAAAAACATTAAGAAAGAAAGAGAGAAAGAGAGAAAGAGAGAGAGAAAGAGAGAGAAAGAAAGAAAGAAAGAAAGAAAGAAAGAAAGAAAGAAAGAAAGAAAGAAAGAAAGAAAGAAAGAAAGAAAGAAAGAAAGAAAGAAAGAAAGAAAGAAAGAAAGAAAGAAAGAAAGAAAGAAAGAAAGAAAAGAAAGAAAGAAAGAAAAAGAAAGAAAGAAAGAAAGAAAGAAAGAAAGAAAGAAAGAAAGAAAGAAAGAAAGAAAGAAAGAAAGAAAGAAAGAAAGAAAGAAAAGAAAGAAAGACCAGATCACCCTGTACCTAATGATGACTCTATACCTGCATTCTTCCCAGTCTTTTTATTCCAAGATTTTTCATTATGTCTAAAAGAGTTATTAGTCCAAATGATACTGACATTTGATAAATGTGGGTTAACTGATACTCTAAAACTCAGATGAAAATCTCAGCCTTAGGGAAAGGGAACAGCAAAAAACAATCACCTTGGGAGCCTTCAACAATATTAAGACTGGCATCCTGAGGCACTGAAAATGGCTGGGGAGCTGAGCAGTGGGAAGAGCAGTATCTCAACCACAGCTCACCAGCACCAAGAGGCAAAAATTCAGGAGTAAACTAAACACTGCTCAGTGTAGCAAGACTGCAAAGCCAGGTAAGAACCGTTTTGTAGGACCACCAAGTCAGTCACCACAGACCCCAGTGAATCCAAACTTTTTCCAGTTCCCCTTCCTGTACCAGGAAAAAAAGCTGGGTGGGAACTGTCCAGCTGTCTCAGAAGGCAATCTGGCAGCACCAACAGTTTACTGCCCACTCCCCCCACCCCCCGGCACAGATCATCTTCACCCTCCGCAGATCTAGAGCAGGTGGATTCTACCTGCCCATCTTTGCATTGGGCTTCAAAAAGCAATGAAATCCATTTCAGTTTTTCCTGTAACTCTCTAATTTCCACACTGTCACTGTTCCCTGGGAATCTGGCCCTTCTCACTGCACTTTTTTATTTAATGACATTTTTCTGAAACTTAATAATAGTAATAATTACAGAAAAGCTTCTGTTAGTCTATTCTTAATAAATGAAGGCCATTTAAAAAGAGCTGTGGAGAAAATGAAATAAAAGTCTCATCTGCCATGCTGTCCGCACCTCATGCTTTCTAAATGTGTGGTATCCAACTTGTAGTATGAACTTTCTGTATAACAGGTACTTTAACGTGACCAAATCTGGCCATGTTAGATTATATAATCCTCTAGATCTGGTTTCTGCACTCTGCATCATTAGATTCCCAGGAGTATGGCAGGAAAGATGGGCATAATGAACTTCAGTGTAAAGTCTAATATTCTTCTTTGCTTTCCCCACGTGAGTTAAATTAAAAGTCATTAAACAGCGTTTCTGCATACATGGAAACCCAGCAAGATGCTGAGCTGTACTGTAAGTGCCGTACTCATGCGCTGTATGGGGAGTCATTGAATTAATGAAACCTGTTTGCAGTGCCAGCCAGCATGTGCAATGACACTGGCTGAATTTTGAGAATGAAAGGGGAATGACCAGGAATGCCAGTCCTGCAACCGACACAGGTGGAGTAGCATGAGCTTTGAACTTTGCGAGGATCTGTGCTTTCCAAATCTAATTTCAAGCAGAGAATTCCTTAGAAAGGAAAAGAGAATTCCCTTTCATGGGACTCAAGTAGTCCCTGAGCTCCTTACTGATACTGGCAAGCAGGCTGAAATACCACCCGTAGATTTTTAGCTTGGTTTCTAAGGAAACAAGGCCTTTGTAAGCACACAGGAGTGTGTGTGTCCGTGTGTGTGTGTGTGTGTATGCCAGCCTCTTGAGTTTCCTTCACCACCAAAAGCTTTCGAGCTCATTGCTTGATTTCCAGCCAAACTTGCTTAAGGTATTTGAAGGTACAGCATTCTTACAAGAGTCATGAAAATAGGTGATCACATAAAGGCTGTGCTATTCATTCTGCCACTGACAGAAAGGCTAACAAACCCACTCTTTCCAGACTGTAAGGAATCCAGGATACTGGACACCATACTTCATTATTTCTTCAGGTCATGAATGTGGTTGTTGTCCCTCGGTGAAGCATTGCCCAACAAACACTGGATTAAGCCCCATCAAAAGCCCCTTCTAACAGCCACTGAACACCGACCCCCACTGGATGCAAACTGATGCTGGCAAAGGGATTATAGACATAAACTGGATAAAGTCCTGCATTGTCCTAGTGCACTATTCTTTGCAAGGAGCAGGAGAGCTGAGCATGCACTCGAATCTCAGCTGAGTGGGCTTCGGGCTGTTGTACACATGGAGTATTTGACCAACGCACCTAAAATTCTCCAACTTGGTTGCTTTTAGTGTTGCTTTTCCTCTTCATGCTGACTCTGCTCCCTAAATGTATCCAGAGAATATCTCTAGGAGAGAGAGAATCGAGGGCGCCAATGAAGCGGAGATGTACTTAATGCAGACACCATTAATAAATCACTGATAGTTAAGATATAGATTGGGTGATGGGTGGCAGATGGGAAGGAGGAATGTCAAATTGCTTTTCTCATATAGATTATTGGATTAACAAGGAAGCAGCGGGCATGTGGCAAACCAGTGTAACAAATTACTATCATAAAAAAAAAGATAGAGCTCATCGCAGGCTGGTAATAATGCCATGTCGGCCATTAGCTCTCTGGAGAGGTACTTAGAGCGCAACATCCGTCTTCTGGAAAAGAGACGGCCACTGGAACACCAGAATGAAGGAGGCCCCATTTACTTCTCCTTCCCCCTCCCCCTGCCTCCGACACTAGAGCCCATGCTGTTGGAGCAGGGTGGCCCTACAGCAGCTGTAATGAATAATCACCATAGTTTTAATAAGTGCTGCTAATTATTCCCCCCTCTGCCCATGACTGGGCATTTGTGCTCCCCTTCACCAGTGAAGGCAATATCAGCATGAGATCAGTAGGCAAACAACAAACTGATGAACTGACTCTGTTCTTGGGTCCCCATCCTCCTCTATCTGAAGTTGGTGACTAAAGTCTCATTTACCTTAAACAGAAACAGATCAAGTCTTAATTTTCCTGCTGTTCCAGCCACCAAGTATATGTGCCTACCTACACTGAAAGAATTATGTACTGTTGTGCTGCAAATAATGGCCTCCTATATGCACTGAAATAAACCTTGGATTGGCTTTAGTCCCTTCTGCCAGAGCTCTCATTGCCCCCTACCAGGAACTAGGTATGCCTGTATGCAGAGAGCCAACACAGCAGGACAGTGGACTACAGGTGTAATGAGGATAGAAAATGTATCTTCTAAAATTAATAAATTAAGTGATGGGGCAGCTGTGAAAATCCTATGCAGAGAAAAGGAGAAATGAATAGCACAGCATAGCGTAGCCCAGACTTTCTATTTTGGTTACTAGTTAGTTATTTATGTGTCCCAGTCACTTGGTCTCACAGACTTCCATATCAGCTTAGGCTGGATAAATTCATGTTTTTCCTCCCTCCCCAATCATGTTGGCAGGTTCTGGCTCTGGAAACCCTGCCTTAATATGAGGGAGGCTGCCACACTCTCGCTTTAACACCCCACTCCTGCTGCTCCAGCCCAGCAGAGATCCTGAACCCCCCCAGCTGCTCACACAGGCTCCTTCCCTCCAAAGAGTGTAGTCAGTGTGAGTGAAAAAAACCCAGAAATCGATGTTCAGACCTCGAGTATTTTTCTTAGCTTTAAAACATGCTAGAGCTATAGCGCTGGCACAGTAACTCAGGAAAGCCTTCCCCTCACTCGAGTGCCTTTTCCTTGTGAGCAGAATTGCTGCCACTGCAGCAGATCCAGCTGCTCACTGCCCTGAGCTCTCACTGCTGGGGAAGCTTGCACACCTTCCAGAGCACAGACAGCAAGGTGTGCCTGGGTGGCTGCAAGGCAGAGCCCTTGCACATAAAATCATAAGTAAGCACGTAATCAGATGTTATTTTAGCAGATATGTGCTACAAAGCCTGGTGAAGGTTTCCCTGCTAATATTTGACTTGGCAGTGTTTTTCTCTGAACCCTGTGCTCCTCCTGATTCCTGTGTGTGACAAGCCAGGGTTTTAAAAGAGCAAGGAGCAGATCCCTTCCTGTAGAACCTCTCTGATGCCTCAATTCCCATGCACAGCTTCTGCATGAACCCCTCTCCCTGCCATCTCTGCATCTCCATCTCCACCTCCTTCCTGTTGGTCTGATCTCAGCCCCCTTTCCCCTTTTCTCCCCCTGCCAGCTCCCAGCTCCATGCAAGAGCCCCATCCCTTGATCTCTGCCCCAATTGCTTCACTCCTCCTTCAAGCCAGAACTTTGCCCAGCCAGCTGAGTTCTCTAAAAACCTTATAATTTCATTTAGCTGCTGACCCTTCGGCTCCAGGCTGAATTTGGCCGGAAGCCTACTCTCCAGTAGGACAGAGAAGGGCAAGAAATACCAGGAAGTTTGAAGGTGGTTTTCTAGTTTCAGCAGTCAATCTCCACATCAGAAAAACCACTGGTGCTGTTGGTCCTCAAAGGTCATTTTCTTGAGACTGGGACGTCACAGCCAGACCGGCAAGGGCACCAAGCGCCTTGTTGGTGCCACCCAAATCCCGTACCAGATCTGTGATCAATCAAATTCTGCTCCCAGACTTGTTATCTGGTGCTTCCCACATTCTCAGAAGAATTAAAACCCCATTAAAGATGAAGTGTGTGTGTTTCTCCATGTGCGCATTTGTGCACACACTAATGTCTCAGGACTGGTGGGACCAGGCTAGGGCTATCATTACAGCCACTCCACAACCTACCACAGGCGCCAAGGGCTACAGCTTCCATGGAAACTCTAATCCTCGTGATGGGATGTCAGTTTGTTTTTGTTGTGTTTTGTTTGGTTTTTTTTAAGAAACCCACAAAAAATAGCTGAGAGATCGCAGAGCTAGATAGAAAGCTTTGAGAAGACAAGAACGCCAACACCTTATTGCAAAGGCTGCCCCTAGCCCTACTCCCCAAACATTCAAGCTGGCTTTTAGGGTTTGTTTCTGGAGACACAAGTTATTTATGATTTCCACCCACCTCTGTGTCAACACACATCTTGTCTGTTGTCTCTCCTTTGTCAGTTAAAAAAAAGAAAAAAACAAAAACACAACAACAACAACAAAAAAAAACCCAGATAAAAATGGAGGGCAATTTTATCACCTACACATCTTTTCCTATATAATTTATCCTGGACAGATGAATAGAAATTATGGAAGTGGTTTAAATGTACAGTGGAGAAGCTGTCTGTCCATCATATGTTTAAGGGAAAAAATAGCAACACCACCCACCGATTATGCAGTCAGTATTATAGCTTTACATATACTGCTGTGTGGAATGGATTCAGGAATGACAGTATCATTGTACACCAGCTGAGGATTCATTTTCTGGCTAATCTATAGCTCAGATCATTACTCACTTACAAAGCACAGCTCTGGCCTGGCTTTCTCACTGTGCTGTTGTAACAAAGTTAGAGAGTGCTAAATCTAACCAATTTCCACACAGCATTTCACAGTCTTTATTGTGGCATTGGTGCCGCAACTTTAGGGAGGGATGGAATAACAAACGCTCAGTTAACATTTTCCTGTCCAGTGCATTTGGGTAGAGCTTCACGCCCAGTCTGTCCCAGCAGATGCACATCTGCAAAGCCCTGGGCACTTTCAGTTCCCTGTCCTAGGAGACAGATTTGCCCCACAGGTGTTGCCACCTGCTGTTACCCAGCACGGAGATGACATCATGGGGTTAGGTGCTCTGAACAACCTACATCAGGCTGTGGCACGACCTGATCAATAGTTGAAGTGCTAAATTAGACCTGATTTAAAGGGGAAAAAAAGTCAAAGCCCAGCATATGCCCCAATTCAGTTCTCCATAGGAAACATGGATATTTGTCAATGAGGAAATGCTCCTTTTCTGAGTGTCTGTATGGTGTATGGCCTCCTGCATTACAGGCCAGTGCAATATGGCCCATTTATAACACAGAACAGCAGACACTACATAGGAAACAACAAGGGCTACTACAAACCTTCAGTTTATGAGATTAAATAAAATGTGTTTATCAAGTCAGTGAGCTGCATATATAAAAATAAGAAATAAGAAATTGTACAAAATGTGTAAGAAGTCCATCTTCTAACAGACTGGCAGGTTTCAACTAAAGACTTCAACAGCAGCATCTAGAAAAAAAAAACTCCTTTAAGAACCAACTCCTTTAAGAACCCTTTGAGAGCTATTTGTCCATCTCTGGGCCATGGGCTGTCCTTGCTCTCTCAGGTCAATGGGACAGGTGGTTCCAGGCCTTCTCTATATCTGTTAAAGTGCCAGGTGCACCTGCAGGATTTAAAGCATATAGGTCTTTGTGCAGGAAACTAATCTCTTGAATTTTATCCATTAATTAACTAGGTGCCAACTGGAGAGTACAGGTGTTTGGCAGTTT
This sequence comes from Empidonax traillii, assembly GCF_003031625.1. Lineage (NCBI taxonomy): Eukaryota > Metazoa > Chordata > Aves > Passeriformes > Tyrannidae > Empidonax > Empidonax traillii. The sequence goes on along the minus strand of NW_020955239.1, from coordinate 1,138,459 downwards.
CAGGAGACACACACCACAGAGTCAGCAGCTGCCATTGTATTACCTGAAACTGCCAAATGTTCCTCACTTGTAGCCCAGCACAGAGGACTGTACCAGGGGTTACCCAAATGCTGTGACTCTCTGTGCTGCAATAAGACTTTGATCAGTCTTAGCCATGGAGGAGGCACAAGTCTCAGACTGATGAGACCCAGAAAATCTAACCATTGGGTTTAGGATGTTGTGGTCACCGCTGTGTTTCTGCCTGAGGTCTGAAATGACAGCAGGGATGCTCCATGGTACATGTGCCAGTGTCTCCGCTCCCGTGGTGCTGGTATGCCTAGGGAGAAGCAGTCTAGAAATCAGCCTGACTGGCAACATGTGGCAGCAGCAGAGGCCACAGCCCCCAGCTGCCCTTGTCCAAAAGGCAAAGATGCATCTCAGGGGTTATGGTATGGTGGGAGGAAGGAGCAGGAGGATAACTCATCCTCCACAGATGAATAGAAAGGTCTGCAAGATGACACAGCATCCCCACACTTTATCCCCAATCCTGACAGGGTCATGCGTTTGCAGATGGTCTTAGCAGACCATGAAAATGGGGTGGATGGGAATGGATCTAAATGCCACAGCCCTCATAGCTTCAAGTCCAGAAAATGAGCAACCAGGAGTGGCTTCAGGTGGAAAAATATTCAAGTTTTAACACAAGCAGCCTCACTTCTCTGAATGTCCCTCTCCCTTTCCCTCGTTTGTCTTGCTTGGTTTTGTCTGTGGTGAGGGTTCTGGTCTGCAGGTGGGAGGTAGCTGACAGGTACTGCAAAGGTACTGTAAAGCAGTTCAGGATTTGTTTTCACTGCTATGCCCTAGGCCACCGTTTATCTCCTAGTCACAGCTTTAAGAGGGATGAGTTTAAACATGGTGTAGCAAAGACAATTAGAGATGCCCATTGCCCTACCATGAGCACAGGCCAGCTATGGCTGAAGCTGAGAGGGAGCAGTTGTAAAACCTCAAGAGGATACTCAGTGAGCATCCAGGCTTGATTTTTCAAGGGATGCTTAAGACAACAATGCATCCAGCTCCCATAAATATCCTCTGAAGACCCATACCTCCTGCAGGGACGAGATCTAGCACACACCCACCGAGTTTGTCTGCAGGAGCTGCAGAGTGCCTGACACAGGCACGGCGATGACAGAACAGCAGGGTTCCCTGGTGAGGCCACCAGAGCTGTGAACAGACAGCAAGGTCTCCTTTCACCCCAGCCCCCAGCTGATTATCATGCTCCAGAAAGGTTTTGCATGTGCAAGATATCTGTAAGGCCTGCTGCCAGCTTTTTGTCAAAGTACTGATTTTTCATGATGTGAGTTACTTCTTTCTTCTAGTAATTATTGATAATGCTCTTGGATGAATTACAGACATTTAAAAATGAATTAGGCTGTATGTGTGTCTGTCTCTCTCGTCCCCCTTCTGTTTCTCCACCACAGGATCTGTGGCTTTGAAATGTTGATACATATTCATTACAGCTTCTAAGACTTGAAAGGCATAGCTAAAGGGAGAGCTCAGATCAACAAGAATGTGAAAGCAGCAATGAAAGCAGGATACGTGGCTGTAAGCACAGTGAGTAAGCAGCATTTGAGCAATTAGCACATGGAACAAGGTACCACAATATCTGAGTCCTGGTCCTGGTTCTGCTAGTATCTGATGACTGAAGTCAGGAATTTGTGGCTTGGCTCTCTCAGCCATAGCATTGACATGGTGATGCTTACCAGTCCTCTGAAGCATTATGCTAAGTAAATGCCGTCTCAAACTGGTGACAAATGAATCCAGCTATCACCTTTCCTGTCATTTCCGGTTGCCAAAACATTGAATCCAATGACAAATTCTTTGGGGAGAAGAAAAGGCCTGAGCATGTACCAAAACCACAGGTGAAAGCATCCTCTGCTCGTAGTGTTCAGAGCGGAATCCCAGTGGCAGATGGTGCACACACACTTTTGTACGGTCATGCACGCACTGGCACACATGCCGCGTGCTTCCACAGAGACATGTTTTGTTCTGTCTTATTTTGAAGAGTTCCCAACACAAAAGTTCAATCAATGTGGAAACTTTGGACGTCTCTTTCATACCTGTTCCTGTAGTCTGGGAGGTGATGAGGAAAGGCAGATGAAAGATGAATTTGGGTGTCTTAGGGCTGTTGCAGTGGTGCAGGTGTGAGGAGAAGCAAACTGTCTTTGTACCAGTGGGGTGGCAGGATATCAACACTCTCATCTGGCCCTTTTTTCTCTTTTTTCCGCTGCAGCTCCCTGTGTGCATTTCTTTGACATGAAGGTGTGTCTAGCACCAGAAGGCATTTGGCTAGTGGCCTCCATTTAGGGTAAGACAGAAAATCACATTTGGTAGGAATTCAATCATTAATCTGGAAGAAAACCATCCCAACTGAATTTTAACTGCTGAGGAAATTTTGGATTTTAGCAACCTGGCTTTTTTTGTTGCCAAATCAATACAGCTGGAGAATTCCCAAGCAGGCTTTGCTGTGACATCTGAGCAGTTCTGCCTCTCCCTGACACAGCTTCAGAATGCAAAACTGTTTCATTTGGGACATCTTCAAGCTCTCATACGAAAACACAGTCACCTGTTAAAACTCTTCCTAGACTACTCACTTAGTGCCTTTACAATAAAGACACCACCTGCAATTTTTTTATTTCTTCCTGAGAATTGCTTCATGCTTGTGTTAAATGCGAGGCTGGAGAAAAGTTTCATATTAACAATAAAAGCCTCAGCAAAGAGCAGGTTGAGCAAAGAGCAATGCTTGAATAAGCTTTTTCCGTACAGCTTCTGATGCTAATGTGTCTCAGATTTTATCCCCAGAGATGAGAGACTAGCTTTCACTTTCTAGCCTCTCTGCCAGGCTTGCCAGTGAAAGAGGGAGACAGTTTCCAGCAGTGATGGTATTTCTGACGTGCACTGATCGAGTAGGAACTGGACTGGGACTAAGTTCATTTCCTATCGGCTGACAGCCAGTCAGCACGTGATAGAAATTTGCAGTCCCTGCTGGTGTGGGAGCTGGATTCATATTGGCAAACACCACATGAAAAGGCTGTCTAACCCATTACTAAACTGTTGATGCCAAGACATTTCTCTGTCTCCCGTGAGGATTCATTTTATAGTCTTTATGATGAATAGACCTTGATATAAAATAGTAGGGGATAAAAAGGTACAAACCAGAAAAAAGCATATACAGGAAGAAAGCATAGCTCTTTGTTTCCTGATGCACAAAGATCCATCTCTGAACTCTGGAAATATGCGGGCTGGATAATGGATGCCACTAGATTTAAAAAGGAGACCTTCTTCTGTCACCTACAGAAAGGTCACCTCTGGAACATAGGCTCTAACCATCACGTGTGAAGAGGGATGCAAAGCGTGTTTCCAGGAACCCTGACCAGTTGTAGTCCCCAGGGATGCTCTGTGAAGATGAGTAGAGTTGGGACTTATTGTAGGTAGTTAAAGCAAGAGCCTCTTCTTCCCCTCATGCATCCATAAGGGAGGTCACATAAGAAACAATCAATCCTCAGACAAACAAACACAAGTCTTACACAAGAGTGCCTGGGCTGAGCACTTTGGCAATCCATGGTAAAGCACAGGGTATGAATTAATACTCTGGCTCACTTTATCATAAGTACATCATAGAAAACTTGGTAAACCCATCACACAGCAGAAATCATGTGTCAGCCCCCAGGTCTGCTTTCTTCAGGGTTTCTCTTAGAGTTTTTCTTCTGCCGTTGCCCTGGAATTACCCTCTTCCCAGGGTAGAGGTGGCAAGATATGCTTGCTAACATGAATCACGCAGAAGGCAGCCAGGCACTTGACAGCATAAGCCAAATTAGTACCATAGGGCAAATATCTCTGTCCCAATTTTACCTTGGAAGCAGGACCAAGTGCAGTGTTAGGTAGGCTATGAAATTTGTTGCTTAATTTGCACACAGTTGACACTTCAAAGAGCATTGAAGGGCTGCTCCTTAAGCTGTTCAAGAACAAGCAGATAGAGTGAAGTGGTTTGGAGAGTCAGCCGTGCTACCTAACTGATGGGATGCCATAGGGCAACACCACCCCATGTGAATCACAGAACACATATTTAGTCATCCTTTCCTGGAAGGGACTAATCATGCCCGAAGTGTTACTAGAGACATTTATTATTGAGTTCGTGCCTGTGGCAGCTGATGCACCCTCATAAACCATCACAAGTAAGTCAGTGGCTTTGACTTACAGTGGCAAGATAGTTCTGCTTGATGACAGGCTTCTTTAACGTGGCTTTTATCAGTGCCTTTCTCCCAAGATAAGGAGACTGTCAGAAAGATAACAGCAGTGGTTTAGGGGGATCTGGATGCTACTGTTCTAAATTAACAGCAGGACAACCTCTGTTCACATGTGCTGGTGTGAGGTGCCCCAGGAGGCTTAGCCACAAGGACTATAGTACTCATGACACCTGTGTATGGGCTCCTTACAGTCAACTGTATCATATCCACCAAGTTACCTTCCAAGGATAGATTAGGCTCCAAGTGGGCTGCATATTCCCCTCCTATAGCAGGCTACCTGGTCTCATACTGTCTGTGTCCATCATCTCCCATGGCCAGACCACTCAGGAAAATAAACCACAATCGGAAGCTTGGAGAGGAGGAGGAGACGTAACACTAGAAGTTCTTTCAACCAGCAAGTCACAAAAGGTCTTCACTTTGAGAAAATCTGTGTCTCTAAATAGACAAGAGGTTTCTGTGGATCCACACAGGAGATTCCAGCTGGCTGGCATGCCAATCATTGGTGCTGCAGTGGATTGTCACTGTAGACCATGGGTTTTCAGGCCCTAACAAAGTGTGGTAGAGACCAAGGCAGGTACAGACCATCACAGGGCAGTGTGGGACACAACAAGACTTAATTCAGACTTAAAACCCCGGTGTGGCTCCTTGCTGATGTTGGAAGAGGTGGGCACTTTGAGGATGGGGGAGCAAACTCCAGGCTATTGTTACAGGGCTAGTAAATTCAGGCTATGGATTAAAGGAGCTAGTTTTGGGTGCTGTGATACTGTATCACCATGGACAAAGAGAGGTGGCATGGAGAGGAGTAAAGTAAATCTATCTGAAAGGAGTTCATTGCCCATGCTAGAGTGCATGCATATGCCAGAGCCTGGGTCTTTGCTACTGGCTGTCTTCCCAAACTAGTGCACAACAAGGCAGGAGTGAAATGACAAAATCTATTTCCCTGAGATTCTGGCAAAGGGAATCAAATTCTTCCTCAGAAGGGAGAGTCCAACATGCTTTTTCTAACTGTTCAGTAAGCCACAGAACCAGCAAAGATAGCAGTCTTCTCCCTTGAGCAGTATCTCTTCCTCTTTGCACTACCACTGCCTGTCAGTGGCAGGCTGGTTTAGAGACTTATCAGTCTGAGCTGAGGGACCAAATGCTCCATTGCTTCTTCTTGATGGCACCTCATTTCAGCTGTGCAAGAGGAGAACAGGAGGTATCTGATCTCGAGCTGCCTTCAGCCACAGAAGTTGAGGGTGTCTTCCACTCTGTGCATGCTCAGCTGTGTACACACACTGTCACCACCCTCTGCTTCAGGAGGCCACTTGTCCCTACTGGCAAGGGGTGTATTCCCAATGTGTGCAAGACAGTCTTCTGCAAGTACCTCCTGCTATTCCGCCTCACACATGGAAAATCCCTTCACTGGCCAGGAAGTACTCTGTAGGGATAGCTATGGTTGCAAGCCCTCTCCATCACTAATGCCCATTGTCCCTGTGATTCCAGCCACCTGAGGGAAGTGAGTCATCTTGGCTATTTCAGATACCAGTGTGATGCATAAGGGAACCTTTAAGCTATGCCCACATCTCTCCTTCTTCATAATCCAAGATAGTTCTCCTTCCTTTTCTTTTCTGAGTTTCATCAGAAAGCTGAGCTGGTAATTCATCCTTATATGTTCTTTAATTCTTCCATATATATAATAGCTATATCTCTGAATTGCTAACACGAGATCAGTTCTTATTATACTGAAGAAAAAGTAGGGATTCATTCTCATTTTTAAAGGCAGACAAAGAATTCTTATATTGACTGGCTTTGGGCAAGAAAGTCATCAGCAAAGAAGTAGAGGAGCATGACTATCTATCTATGTATCTATCTATGTAATATGTGTGTGTGTGTCTGTGTGTGTGTGTGTTTAGAGTGTGTCTGAAAAATAAAACCCTTCTGTATGCTAATTTTTCCCTTTGAGTTTCCAAGACAACAGTGATTTCACTCAGTGCTGTCCCCATATAACTCCCTGGTCCTCCCTCTTCAGAGATGACTTCATGGTTTATAAGACCACTATTTTTTCCTCCAATTCTATACCTTTTCCACATGTTTCTAATCACTCACACTGAACTATCCTACCCCTGGTATCTGTGAGTACCAACACACAAGAAGTTAGCCCAGAATAAGCTTACAATGTGATCCTGAGGAGAGCATCAGCAACTGTGGTGTAATGGCCCCATGTGTACATTCTTTCCCCGTGTTTCATGCAGAGTCACTTATCCCATTTTCAAATAAACTGTCTCACTTGACTGTAGGGTAGAAGTAGGTCCATGGGAAGGTTCTGTGCAGTCATGCTCTGAAGATCACAGTTTAATCTGGGAAACCTTTTATCTGGTGTAACTTGTTCTGCATCTCTATCCAAAGGCATTTAGAGGCATGAGCTCTCCTCATTAAGCTTGTACTCTGGGAGGCATCTCAACAACAGATAGCAGTGGTTGTGCCCACAGCATGGAGCAGGATTTAGCAGCATTTTTCCTAGACTGGCACAGTCACTTAATAGATGTCATTTTGGCACAGACACATACCAGCAGTATTATCACTTCAGTTTGCCACTGCTTATGCTCTGCAGTTTAGAGTTTCCTGGGAATACAGCTGGGCAAGGTAAGCCTGCAGAAGTAATGCAGCAGTGTCTATTTCCTTTCCCACCTTCCACTGGGTACATGTCCTTCTTTTGTCTGAAGTGCTCGCCTGCTGTGAAACAAACCTGAGGGCTTGTCTTGCTACCCCTTTCCTGGAAAGGTTGTTCTCCAGCCCCTGGGATCTTACCTGTGGGAACACTTTCCCAGTTTTCAAACTATTCTCCTCACTGCTGTTCATTTCCACAGAGAGCATCAGTCCAGCTCTTCTCTTTCTTGGTTGAAAACTCAGATCATTTACCTGTTGCACCACTGTCTCCTCCCATGAATCTCCACTTCTGCCCCACAGCAAAAATTGTAATGAAAAATCTTGATTAGTAGGGTTCAGGAAACTGCAGCAGGATATCACAGATTTCCAAATACTGCTAACAGGTAGTGACTTAGACTGTGAATTGAAAGAGGCTTCTTCTCCACCTTTGCACCTTTGCTAGTAGCTTTCATTCCTTATCAGTCTAGAAGATCAAACACGCTCTGTACCTAATAGGACAAGAGTGCTGGTGGGATATAAGCAAGTGCTTATGAAAGCAGCATGGTTCCTGAGGTGCTATAGGAAAGCACAAGAACAGAATTGAATAGCTGCATATTCTGTGAAGAAGCTGTGAATCAGATGTTCCTGCTTATCTTTTTTCCAACCTTCCTGCTCCTGCTCTTTAAAATAAAAAGCAGCAGACAGACAGACCCCAGGTCCAGGCCTCGTTTAGAGCAGCTTAGATTTGGTGCATTCAGAAATCTATCTGAGTTTGATAGTTTGCAGAAAAATCCCCTTGGAAATAGATTTTTCCCTCCAGAAAGTTGAAGAAAATGCTCCTATTTAGGGTTGAGGTAAAGTAAACAAAAATGTAAATGTTCTAAGACATTGTCTAAAGATTGTCTATTGCTGTAGAGGTGGAAGAGTGCTATGCAGTGTTGTTAGACACCGGTCTGCCTGTTGACTTGCTGTAGGATATAGGGCAAAGTGTGTCTCAGAGCCCTATCCATGAAATGCTCAAGACAAGTCACAGAAAACCTGGAAGATACCATTCATATTTTTGAAATCTATTGAGATCTCCTATATAATTTGTTAAAAATGGACAAAATATTTTTTTTATTTGGTCTTACTGTTTCAGGAGACTGGAAACACTGAGAGGATAAAGAAAATAGATCTATTTAGACATCCATATTTCATTCTGATCTTGAACTTGGTAAAAATACCTTTGAATTTTAAAGTCAACGACTTGTGAATTTAAAAACTGTTTTGGGAACCTGTGCTGCCTTTAGTGTTCAAGGAGAGCAAGGTTTTGTACCACAACACATACAGGCAAATGCAGATGCCCCTTTCAGTCAGCCACCTCAATTACAACAGAGAATTTCATGTATTCTTCTCAAAAAAAAAAAAAAAAAAAAAAAAAAAAAAAAAAAAAAAAAAAAAAAAAA